>NC_041403.2:167363245-167709245 GCF_900747795.2 Erpetoichthys calabaricus | reverse complement strand
TAATTTACAAATGTATTTTATTCTGGTGAAATTCAAAGACGCATGACACAATAAGCTGCATAAAATCTGTATGAGAATCGCAGCGGGGGCCGCATTCAATTCAGTCCAAACCCACTTATCCTGAGCCAGGGTCATCCCACGCAAACAAACAGAGAGAGTGCATTAAACTGGCCTCTCCTCTCCTTTGTCTGTCACCTTCTGCCTTGTCCTTGTATGCCATGAGCCTGACAACGAAGGACTGATCAGCCCGTCTTGGGGTTAAAAGGACAGTGGCAGAGACTGTGTGGCCCTCTTCACCAAAGTCAAGGTGCACGTCTCTCCTGATCCCGCCTCTCAGTTCTCCGCTGCACTTTATCCTGGTCTGGCATTTCCCGACCGCCTTATCAGTTTCTACCCACGATTGCCAGAGCTGCCCTGTGAATCTTAAGAATGCCCGGAGCGCATGGCCTGCTTCTCATCCAAATCAGACAGATGACCTCCAACAAGCAGCATCCCAAACTTTTATAATTCTCCTTTGATGCTGAGCCAAGCGGCCCACAAATAGCCGACGTATCTCGCCGTTTGCTTTTCGGGGAGGCATCTGTTTCCATTATCTGTGACTGCCAGCTTCGGGCTTTCTTCAGCCTCTTTCAGGTGACACTGAGGTTGAATGAGATGTCCCGATTTGATCTGCAAGATTTCAACACCCATTTGACTAACCAGCAATGGCATCCGTGGCCCACTAAGCCTTCTGTCCTGTTCTGGAATTGAAGGCTGTGCTATCACGGCTTGTCAATCAAGGACATTGCTGGACGGAGTGTTAACTTAACCTGCATGTCCTTAGGTGGAAACTGAATCTCCACCCCTGACCCAGGACACGGGAAGAACAGACAAACTGCACACGTACAGCCATTCTGGGATTCCTGGGATCTGGGAGTTCACCACCCCGCCATCTAATTCAAAAACGAGGATTATCAAAAGCCCTTTAAGAAAGGCGCTATATAAAGGAAGGTCTCATCAAGTCCTCACTTGGAGGCAGACGGAGTTCAAGCTCTTCAGCACCACAGACAGCACCTGTCCGAGCCCATCACGTGAGCGCCTGCGCACTTCTGGCGTTGTGCAAACGTCCGCGACCTCCGAGTGACTCAGGAGCGCACATGCGGAGTCAGCTCAGCACGCGCAGGTTATCAGCTCAAGACGCCTCCCTCGACGAGTTGCAAAAGGGAAATGCGAACACTTCTCGTTCGTGTACCGTTCGCCTAACATTTTCTTTTTCTCAAGAACAGAACATTTTTTTTAATAACCTTTGGCTCGATCGCCGCCGACTTCGAAGATGAACGTCCGGTGAGTTTCCAGTAAGCAAGCCAGCGTGTGACGGGCCGTGGGTGAGCCAATGCACCCCCGGCTCGATCGGTGCGTCTAAATGCGATTTCATAACGCGGCTCTTCACTGAAACCTCGTTCCTATAATGCTATGTAACACACGTAGACTTCTCCGCGAGTAAACTGTGTGTGGTCATGTAAGCCCTAAACCGGGTTCAGTCTGCGCATGTCCATTACGCTATGTTGACATGGGTATGTTTTTTTTATGGATTTTTATTTGAAGCAAATAACATTCCGCACAATCACGTCAAACTAAACAAACAAACAATCAAACCAAAATTCAACCCTCACCCAAGAGAAACAACAACAACAACATTTATTTCTATCATACAAATAATGGAGCTCAAAGTGCTTTACAGGATGAAGAAAGAGAAAAAAAAGACAAAATAAATAAGAATTAAAATAAGGGAACACTAATTAGCATAGAATAAAAGTAAGGTCCGATGGCCAGGGAGGACAGAAAAAACAAAAAAAAAACTCCAGACGGCTGGAGAAAAAAAAAATCTAGAGGGGGCCACGAGACCACCCAGCCCCCTCTAGGCATTCTACCTAACATCAATGACCTCAATCAGTCCTCCTGGTATTCAGGGTTCTCATGGAAGAACTTGATGATGACCGTCATGTGGACTTCTGGCCTTTAAATGTAAGGACATCACGGTGCTTTGATCAGGTGGTGGTGGCACAGGTCGCCACCCCAGAAAAAACAGAAAAAGAACAGAAGAGAAAGTAGGGGTTAGTATGGATTTTGAAGCCATCATGAAAAATCATAATTAATTGAATATACAGAGCATCAGGATTAAGCTAAGATGAAGCTCTGAGAACGCCATGTTAAAGTAATGTGTTTCTAGCAGTTTTTTAAAGTGCTCCACCGTAGCAGCCTGGTGAATTCCTATCGGTCAGATATTCCAGATTTGAGGTGCCTAACAGCAGAAGGCCGCCCGCCTCGCCACTTCCTTTAAGTTTAGCTCTTGGAATTCTAAGCAGACACTCATTTGAAGATCTAAGGTTACGATTTGGAGTGTAAAGTGGAAGACATTCCGAAATATAAGATGGAGCAGATTATTTAAGGCTTTGTAAATTATAAGCAGGATTTTAAAGTCGATTCTGAATGACACAGGTAACCAGTGTAGTGACATCAGCACTGGGGTGATGGGCTTGGATTTTCTTTTCCTAGTTAGGATTCTAGCAGCTCCATTCTGCACTCGTTGCAATCGATTGATGTCTTTTTTGGGTGGTCCTGAGAGGAGAGCATTACAGTAATCTAGTCGACTGAAGACAAAAGCCTGAACTAATTTCTCAGCATCTTGCAATGTTATAAGGGGTCTAACTTTTGTGGAAAAATGCTGTCCTAGTAATCTGATTAATATGTGATTTAAAATTCAGGTCAGAGTCAATATTTACCCCTAAATTCTTTACCTCCGTCTTGACTTTTACTCCTAATGCATCGTTTATTTCTAATAACCTCATTATATCCATTATTGCCAATCACTAAAATGTCTGTTTTCTCTTTATTTAGTTTGAGAAAATAACTACTCATCCACTTAGAGACACAAGTAAGACATTGTGTTAGTGAATCAAGAGAGTCGGGGTCATCAGGTGCTATTGATAAATACAGCTGTGTGACATCAGCATAGTTGTGGTAGCTCACATTATGCCTTGAGATAATCTGACCTAACAGAAGCATGTAAATCGAAAACAGCAGTGGACCCCGGAGAGAGCCTTGTGGACCACCATATAGAATATCAGGGGTCTTTGATGTATAATAACCACAAGTAACAAAAAATTTTCTACCTGCCAGGTAGGATTCAAACCAATTTAAGACCCTGCCAGAGAGCCCCACCCATTGACTAAGGCGATTTTTAAGAATATTGTGATCAATGGAGTCAAATGCGGCACTCAGATCTAAGAGGATGAGAACAGATAGACGGCCTCTGTCTGCATTTACCCACAAGTCATTGACTACTTTAACGAGTGCAGTTTCTGTGCTGTGATTTGTTCTAAAACCTGACTGAAACTTATCAAGAATGGCAGGTTTATTGAGGTGGTCATTTAGCTGCATAATGACGGCCTTCTCTAGAATTTTACTTAAGAAAGGCAGGTTAGAGATGGGTCTATAATTTTCAAGAGAAGAGGGGTCGAGATTATTTTTCTTGAGCAGGGGTTTAACTACAGCAGTCTTAAGACAGTCTGGGAAGACCCCCGTATGTAATGATGCTTGAGAAAGAGAGCAGAGCCAGCCAACAAAGCAAATCTTTGAAAGCAGTGAGAAAGGAAGGGTATCCTTTACCCGAATATATGCAGAAACTTATTTTACAATGTTATTTAGGGGTGGCACAGTGGCGCAGTGGGTAGCACTGCAGTAAGGAGACCTGGGTTCATTTCCTGGGCCCTACCTGCGTGGAGTTTGCATGTTCTCCCCGTGTCTGCGTGGGTTTCCTCCCACAGTCCAAAGACATGCAGGTTAGGTGCATTGGCGATCCTATATTGTCCCTTGTTGTGTGCGTGTGTGTGTCCTGTGGTGTGCTGGTGCCCTGCCCAGGGATTTGTTCCTGCCTAGTGCCCTGTGCTGGCTAGGACTGGCTCCAGCAGACCCCCGTGACCCTGTAGAGCAGGTTGGAAAATGACTGACAATGTTATCAATTAGATCCTGACATTTTTAAAAAGTTTTCAACAGATCCTCTAAGTGAGAATTTGATTTTTTCCCCCCAATTTCAAGTAGCATAGAACATCCGTTACCCACTGGCTTAAAAGAGGTGGGCTGGGATTCTTGCAATTGAGTAAGATAAGTCTACGTGCCAATGGTGAGGTAAAGGTAATTACAGTCTGTTTGTCCTCCACTTTAAGCCCCTCCACCAAACATGGCTGTCTGATAGGCAGGTAAAGATTTATGTCCAAAAACGACGTTAATTTGGTGCACACCCAAAACATGTGGCCCAGTGAGGCTGGAGCTCGATTACAACGTTCAGAGGTTGAATCTCGCCGTGGTCACGTTTTGGACAAATTTCAATGAGATAAATGTGATGGGATTTGAAGTTTACACATTTGGTACTCGAGTGCATTCTGTGCATGGCTGCCTTCCACTCCTTTTTGAAAATTTTAAACGAGAGATCCTTTCCTCATTGTACCGTGGGGTCTTTGAAAAAGGAAGGGGCTTTAAAATGTTCTTAAAAATTGTGGAAATGCTATCTTGAGTCTTTCAGACTGATCAATATTTCTTCTGAAATTGGGCAGGTTCTGTTTAATAACGTTTCTAGCTTGAAAGTAGCGGGACACACGTGTTGATGAGAAGTTAAATTTGATGCTTACAGTAATTGCTGGTAGGATGCAAAGACGTTATCAATGTACAAGTCTCTAAGTGTTTTAATCCCGCAAGTTTTCCAAATATTAAATACTGTGTATGTTTGAAAGCGTGCAACAGATTAAAGCTTTTCTGTCTTAAAGTGCCTCCTACATTATAGTCCCATATCCTGAGAAAATGAAAGACAATAGGATTATTAGAGTATTGGCAATAATTTGTATTAACTGGGGCATAGAGCAGGGAATATAAAGAAGAACTAAGATTTTATTTCTATTGCAGAGCAGGCTTATATTCATCAATGTATGTCAAAGTCCAGGTTTTTATAGCTTGTGTATTTGCTGCCCAGTAATAAAACTGAAAGCACAGGTCAGCAGTTCTCAAACTTTCGTATTTTGCAAACCCCACCCCCTTTTCTACCTGGAATAATTCTGCGCCCCCAGCATAATATAAGATAGATGAGAATAACCCATGAGACAACTAACAAAGGTATGATACTCGTGCAGTGTCGCGGTATCCTAACATTTTTACTTCCATAAGATTTGCATGTTCGGCTAACTTCGATGAAATATTTGCAATTTTATTTTTTTTAAGTGCTTTAATAACTGTTAAAATGCCTTGTGTGGTTTTTCGTAGTAATTCTAATCCCAAAAACAAAGAATAAATTATTTATTCTTATTTAATTATATTTTTTATGTAAATAAACGATTAAATATGTTTTCATTTTTAAAATCTCGTAAACGATGACACCGATGAAGTCAATCTGGGCGAGACGAACGTATTTTCGTCCAACAAATATGATACCGCTGTTAGTTGTATCATGAAAATAACCCAATACGCAGTAAATTATTTAACTCAATTTGGTAATATTGGCTACGCTGCCAATGTGGTGCAGTCGCGCCGCTTTATCACCTGATCTACTGTTACCCGAATGTTCGCGACAGACACCGATACCTCTCGAACTTTCTGGATTGAAAATACGCGACTGTAAAAGCAGCAGCAGCGGCGCCGCTCGTCAGTTAGTAGTCATTAGATCTATGCCTTAGAAATGTTTAATTTTAATTTTAGTTGTAATGCATTCGTTGTGATTATATGCTTGCAAATTTAAATTTGAAATAAACATGTTAAAAATACATTTTGATGTCTTGTTCATTTATTCGACACCCCCCTTGTACAGCTGCAGCGCCCCACAGTTTTAGAACCTCTGGATAGGTAGCGCCATGCCACCTTCTGCTTTAGGTCGTTGTAGAGTCGCCTTTTGGCCACGTGGATGTTTCGATTTTCCAAATAAATGAGGTTATGATCGAATCTAATTTGTTAAAAAAAAGATTTGTTAAGGTATACGGGATGCGGTGGAATTGAAAAAGAAGACTGGGAAGGATATTCATCTTGACGGTGTTGATTCTCCCTGCTAATGTGAGATAGAGAGTCTAGTGATTAAGTCACATCTCGGTCAGTGGTGATTGGGGACATCCTTGAAGTAGTCCGAAATAATGTTGTTAATACAAACTGAGCGAAGCGAGCAGGAGGCAAAGCCCCCAAGTTATATTCTATCAAAGAAAGCTTGAAGATTAGAAGTGTCTGCCTTTAATATGTGTTGACTTCACTCACGGGCCAGGGATAGAAGCTTCCATAATGATTTAATTCTCTCGGTACAAGCGCTTAATTCCTTCTCTTGTTTGAAATAATTTGTCTCAGTGTTTCAGAATCGCTAACTTTATGTTCATGAACCGAACAGCACAATTAGGAGCAGAAGCACATTAAGAGTAAAGGGTGTTACGTTTTAAAGTGACGAGTAACCTGTTGCAATACTCCGTTTATTGAGATAAAATAGCTGCGTTATTCTGATCGGAAGGCAAAAAGCAAACGCTTCGATACGCCGCTCCTTTGTGAGGCTCAACCACACAGCCTCACCGAAAAGACCGCACCAGAAAACGTCTTAATAAAGCGTCAGTTTAGTTGTCATCCAGCGGTTTTATTATCAATATGCTGAAACAGTGCGATCGGTGACGCAGCGGTTAGCGCCCATTTCGCAAATCATCGGGGGCTGAGGTCGGAGATTTTAAAAGGGGATGGATGTGATTTAAGTTCACAGCACATGAAGGACTACATTTATGTATAAAACACAGCAGGTCTCTCCCGCTTTTTTTAGGATTCACGGCGGCCAATGATGACGTTTTAATGATTTTTTTGTGCATTTTAATAACTTTGAAGCAAAGGAGAACTCCAGATGCGTACTCGCGCTTGTAATACCGAAGCGATGAGGCGCGTCTGTCACTTTGGACGTGCGGTCGGCTCCACTTCAGCACCTCACTTTCAGCTGACGTTTAGGCGGCTAACTTCCTGTGTACTTTTGTTTGTCGAGTCTTTCCTTGTGCTTCTTTATCCGACAGCTTTCCTATTTTCATTCCTAGCTCCTGGTACCTAGCTGATTTTAATCCATTGCTTGTTTTCTTTGTGTGCCTCTCTGTCCAGTTTTAATTCCCTTCAGTTTGAAACTCTCCTCGATTCCTCACTCGCTTAACTCTCGTACAGCTCTTACAGAAAGACGCTGATTTCCTATACCCATCAATTGGCTTCCTTTATCTTTGCCATTGCTTCCTCTCCATTGTCTTTTACCCTTATAGGTCCTCCTTGTGTTATTCTTTGGATTTTAAAGCCTTCTTCCCATAATTGCTTGACTTTGTTCCACACTTTCCGAGACTTCGTGAGCTTCCCTCATAAATTACTTACAGCGCCCGCCCGTTGACAGTTTACTGCAATCAAAAAACCAGGGCACCTCCATGAGATGTGTTTGGATGCTGACACGGGGTGAACATGCAGACTCCACAGACGGGTGTGAGCCCACAGCCCAGGTCACCTTACTATGGGGCACCAGCACTGCCACTGTGCTACTCACTCTGACAGTTATGCCATTAAATGATCCTTCAGATCGTGGTAACGCTTCATAATAACTTTCACTCAACAAACATTCTCTTCCAGAACGTTACGGCCCGCCAGGGAGAGTCCCACCCTAATGGCTCCTTATCAGTATTAAGGAGGCACACAATCTCAATAAAAAGTGAGTCACCATACGTTTCGTGTAGGGGGTGACTAAGGGGTGACGCGCACTTCAGACCCCAACAGAGTACAAATACCGTCCTACAAACTGCTGTGTTGTGTGCTACGGGGCTCATAGAGTGACAAGGACTTGCACCGTGCCAGGTGTGAAATGGGGGCTGCAAGAAAGACGAGAAGGTCTGGCAGGAAGGGGTTATTGGGAAGTTGCTACTGCGTACCATCCAAGGGGTCTTCCAGCAGTGGTGTACACTCACAGCCGCTAACTGTTGCCAGAACTGCAGTCAAAAGACGGTGCTCAGAGATAGGGACCACCAGTGTGTGTCACACATCAGGACAGCAAACCGCTTTACCAACAGGCAGGGACTGCTGCAGCAGGGGCGGATCATCCATCGGGGCATTCTGGGTAAGCACTCAGGGGGCCTTCTTACCTGAGGATGAAATAATTTGGGAGGGGGACTCCATTAAGCAGTCCAGTGTCCGCACGGTTCATAGTATGATCAACTCTCTGTGAAGGAGTCAAGTCACCCAGCGGCTCCGGGGGTCTTAATCGGGCCTTGTGCTGCAGGACAGTGGATGCAGGCCCCCAGCAGACCATTTCCATACAAACACTGCATGCTTTGGATATCTGGAGCAGGGGACAGAGGAGGAGGCCCCTTGCCAGCAGCTGTTCACAAAGCTTCACGGTTTTACAGTGGGATGCGGACCCGTTATCTGGTCTGACGAGACACGTTTCCGCTTGTACTCGAATGATACGAGGCGGCAGGTACATCGTAAACCACATGGGGCCTTCCATGAGCTCAGACTGCAAGGGGCTGTTCAGACAGGAGGTGGCTCTCTGATGTTCTGGGGGATGTTTCAGTTACGAGGAGTATGCATCCTTTGGTTAAACCAAAATGGCCACATCAGGCTTCTGGACAAGCCAAGTGTTACCTTTTGTGCTTCGTTTCCAAGAGTGAACACCGGATGGCTTCCAGTCTGTGGGATGGACACAAGGAGCATTCGGAAAGCCTTCTCGTATCTCGACTGGCCCGCAGCATCCCCAGATCAAAAGCCAATAGGAAGATCTGTGGGACTAATTGGAGTAACGAGTGAAGCCATCTGACCAATTTGGCCAAACTGGTGCCTTAAGAATGGATGAGAACTGACGTCGCCTGTGACCACAAACTGGTGACATCCATGCCATGCCTCGCGGAGGAGGTGCACACTATTGTGAGCCTATATATTTATTTATTTATACCTTATTTCATTTATAAATGATCAAAGTAATCCAACACCAACAAGTCACTTCAGCTCCTGCCACAGACCACTGCTAAACTGTCACGTGGCTCCTTCTCAGCCATTCTAATGCCCTGCTTGTGCTTTGGCTCATCATCATGATTCATCTCCACCTCAGCCTCAGCTCATGGACAGCTGACCACATTTTCTCCTTAAGAACTTTCTGATGCAGAGTCGACTTCCTGATACCTGAGCTCGAGATCCAACATAAAGACCACCAGACTCCCACCGCCATGTCTGACTGTTTCTGTGAGGTTCTGTATGTGGAATTCTGTGTTTCAGGTGTATTGGACACGTGATGTCCAGAACGCTCCACTTCTGTCTCCTCTGTCTGGAGACTGTTTTTACCCCAAAGGCCTGGTGGTCATCAGGGACCATCATAGGAGGTGAGAGGCGAGTGTCTATGGCAGGACTGCTTTCGGCTTTTCTCCTTTCCATGGCTGCCTTTTCTGTATTGTGGACTTGTGGGCGTTGCTGAGGTAACAGAAAGCCTGCACTTGTTTGGATGCTGCACCCTGGGCGTAACTTTACAATGTCGACTACTATCTTTGATTTCCCCCTCAGATATTAGGAGCCCCACTCTGATTTAGTGGAGTTCATGGACTTTGAAAACGGCTTTGTAGCCCATTCAAATCTGATGGATATCAACATCCATCCATCCATCCATTGTCTTCCGCTTATCCGAGGTCGGGTCGCGGGGGCAGCAGCTTGAGCAGAGATGCCCAGACTTCCCTCTCCCTGGCCACTTCTTCTAGCTCTTCCGGGATAATCCCGAGGCGTTCCCAGGCCAGCTGGGAGACATAGTCCCTCCAGCGTCTCCTGGGTCTTCCCCAGGGCCTCCTCCCGGTTAGACGTGCCCGGAACACCTCACCAGGGAGGCGTCCAGGAGGCATCCTGATCAGATGCCCGAGCCACCTCATCTGACTCCTCTCGATGCGGAGGAGCAGCGGCTCTACTCTGAGCTTCTCACCCTATCTTTAAGGGAAAGCCCAGACACCCAGCGGAGGAAACTCATTTCAGCCGCTTGTATTCGTGATCTCGTTCTTTCGGTCACTACCCATAGCTCATGACCATAGGTGAGGGTAGGAACATAGATCGACTGGTAAATTGAGAGCTTTGCCTTGCGGCTCAGCTCCTTTTTCACCAGGACAGACCAATGCAGAGCCCTCATCACTGTGGACGCCGCACCGATCCGCCTGTCGATCTCACGCTCCATTCTTCCCTCACTCGTGAACAAGACCCCGAGATACTTGAACTCCTCCACTTGAGGCAGGATCTCGCTCCCAACCCTGAGAGGGCACTCCACCCTTTTCCGGCTGAGGACCATGGTCTCGGATTTGGAGGTGCTGATTCCCATCCCAGCTGCTTCACACTCAGCTGCGAACCGATCCAGAGAGAGCTGAAGATCACGGCCTGATGAAGCAAACAGGACAACATCATCTGCAAAAAGCAGTGACTCAATCCTGAGCCCACCAAACTGGACCCCCTCAACACCCTGGCTGCACCTAGAAATTCTGTCCATAAAAGTTATGAACAGAATCGGTGACAAAGGGCAGCCCTGGCGGAGTCCAACTCTCACTGGAAACGGGTTCAACTTACTGCCGGCAATGCGGACCAAGCTCTGACACCGAACTGCCCTTGCCAGGGGGTCCGGTACCCCATACTCTCGGAGTACCCCCCACAGGATTCCCCGAGGGACACGGTCGAATGCCTTTTCCAAGTCCACAAAACACATGTAGACTGGTTGGGCGAACTCCCATGCACCCTCCAGGACTCTGCTAAGGGTGTAGAGCTGGTCCACTGTTCCGCGACCAGGACGAAAACCACACTGTTCCTCCTGAATCCGAGGCTCGACTATCCAACGGACCCTCCTCTCCAGAACCCCCGAATAGACTTTTTCCAGGGAGGCTGAGGAGTGTGATCCCTCTGTAGTTGGAACACACCCTCCGGTCTGCCAATCCAGAGGCACTGTCCCTGATGTCCATGCGATGTTGTAGAGACGTGTCAACCAAGACAGCCCTACAACATCCAGAGCCTTGAGGAACTCCGGGCGTATCTCATCCACCCCTGGGGCCCTGCCACCAAGGAGTTTTTTGACCACCTCGGTGACCTCAGTCCCAGAGATGGGGGAGCCCACCTCCGAGTCCCCAGGCTCTGCTTCCTCACTGGAAGGCATGTTATTGGGATCGAGGAGGTCTTCGAAGTACTCCCCACACCGACCCACAACGTCCCGAGTCAAGGTCAGCAGCGCACCATCTCCACCATATACAGTGTTGACACTGCACTGCTTCCCCCTCCTGAGACGCCGGACGGTGGACCAGAATCTCCTCGAAGCCGTCCAAAAGTCGTTCTCCATGGCCTCCCCAAACTCCTCCCATGCCCGAGTTTTTGCCTCAGCAACCACCGAAGCCGCATTCCGCTTGGCCTGCCGGTACCTATCAGCTGCCTCCAGAGTCTCACAGGACAAAAGGGACCGGTAGGACTCCTTCTTCAGCTTGACGGCATCCTTCACCGCCGGTGTCCACCAATGGGTTCGGGGATTGCCACCACGACAGGCACCGACCACCTTACGGCCACAGCTCCGGTCAGCCGCCTCAACAATAGAGGCACGGAACATGGCCCATTCGGACTCAATGTCCCCCACCTCCCTCGGGACATGGTCAAAGTTTTGCCGGAGGTGGGAGTTGAAGCTACTTCTGACAGGGGGCTCTGCCAGACGTTCCCAGCAGACCCTCACAACACGTTTGGGCCTACCAGGCCTGACCGGCATCCTCCCCCACCATCGAAGCCCACTCACCACCAGGTGGTGATCAGTTGACAGCTCCGCCCCTCTCTTCACCCGAGTGTCCAAGACATGTGACCGCAGGTCCGACGACACGACCACAAAGTTGATCATCGAACTGAGGCCTAGGGTGTCCTGGTGCCAAGTGCACATATGAACACCCCTATGCTTGAACATGGTGTTCGTTATGGACAATCTGTGATGAGCACAGAAGTCCAATAACAAAACACCACTTGGGTTCAGATCGGGGGGGCCATTCCTCCCAATCACGCCCTTCCAGGTCTCACTGTCATTGAAGTCTCCCAGCAGTACGAGGGAGTCCCCAGATGGTATGCCCTCTAGCACCCCCTCCAGGGACTCCAAAAAGGGTGGGTACTCCGAACTGCTGTTTGGTGCATACGCACAAACAACAGTTAGGACCCGTCCCCCCACCCGAAGGCGGAGGGAGGCTACCCTCTCGTCTACCAGGGTAAACCCCAATGAACAGGCTCCAAGTCGGGGGGCAATAAGTATACCCACACCCGCTAGGCGTCTCTCACCGGGGGCAACTCCAGAGTGGTAGAGAGTCCAGCCCCTCTCAAGGAGATTGGTTCCAGAGTCCAAGCCGTGCATCGAGGTGAGCCCGACTATATCTAGCCGGAACTTCTCAACTTCGCTCACTAGCTCAGGCTCCTTCCCCTTCAGAGAGGTGACATTCCACATCCCAAGAGCCAGCTTCTGTAGCCGAGGATCGGACCGCCAAGGTCCCCGCCTTTGGCCACCACCCAACTCACACTGCACCCGACCTCCTTGGCCCCTCTCATAGGTGGTGAGCCCATGGGAAGGGGATATCAACAATGTTTTCTTGTTCTAATCACTTCTGGGATTTCCTGGCATTGAGTTGTCAAGTGCTTATTGAGTCTTTGTGCTGATGTCTTGACTCTCACGGTGATTTCCTAATTGGAAAGTACGTTTTTCATTGATTTTCATGGCTGACTGTACCCGAGCCTGAACGTGCACTCAACCGAGTCTAATTATCCTTTAAGTGGGCTGATTTAGCAAGGGGGGCAATTACTTTTTCACTCAGTGCCAATTGGTGTTGGATGTCTTTGTGCATTCATTGAACAACATTTTTTTTTTCTGTAGCACATCTTACAAGGCTTTTGCAGGTCTTAGCCCCTAATTGGCACATCCATGATATCACGTGGACGGCCAGGTGCCCGGGGAAGGAGACAAGCCTGTAGAAGGGACAGTCTGATTCTTTGGGCAATGCTCTGGGCATTCATGCAGACATTAATCTGACATGTACTGTACCACCTGCCTGAACATCGGCGCAGACCAGGAACAGCCCTTTCATGGTTATGGTATTCCCTGATGTAAGATACTCCTGGCCAAGGCGGCACAGAATGTTCTGGAATGGTTTGAGGACTTCAGGGTGTTGCTAAATTTCCCAGATTTCAATCCAGGCAAGTGTCTGTGGGATGTGTTGGAACAGCAACTCCAATCCATGGTGCCCCCCCCCCCTCCCAACTTATGTGAGTTAGAGGATCTGCTACTAGTAGCAGAAACCACAGGAGACCATCGGTGGTCTTGTAGAGCCCAAGCCTTGGTGGCTCAGAGCTGTTTTGGTGGCACATGGAAGGGGCAACAGCATACTGGATAGGTGGACATTATGCTTTGGCTCATCATATATACTGTAATGGACACCATGCATGGGTGGGTGTCCGGGCTGGGGTGGGTCGGGGTTTCTTACCTGGCCATTGGCGAGAGAGGCCAGTGTAATAGAGACAGTTCAGCAAAACTATATTTTCACCTGACACGGTAGATGGCAGCACACATGGGCCTTGGTACCTATTCGGACATCCGCAGGGTATGCTGGGAACTGTAGTCCTGTAAGGTGACCCTGTTGGGGTTTCAAGGGTGCTGTGGAGATTCATAAACTCTACTTAATGGGACTTCCAAGTGACAGAGACGTGCCTTCTGCAGGCAAATACCCTGGCACGGGATGTACTTCCGGGTCTCGGATAAAAAGAGTTACTCAGCCTCATCCAGGCAAGTTGAAGTCAGGGGGGAATGGACTACGAGAGAGAGGAACTGTGTTGTGCTTAAATGTAACTGTGAGAGGAGAAACCTGCTGAAGGTATTTTAACTTGAAATATGAACCCGTGACTTGTGTCTGTGTGGTTATATCTGGGGTTTAGGGTGATGCAGTGCACCCTAGCAGTCACACTATATACATTACTAGGGGGCTTACCCGCTGCTCGCTCCACTCGCCAACCCCCCTGGCCTGCGCTATGTGCTAGCCACTTTGCGTCTCTGCCACTTGTGTTGTGAAGAGGGGGGCTGAACGCACCCCAAGGAGACGCGGTCGCTCCTCCGACACCCCATTTTTTTTTTTTACCTCCTCTTTGCTCGATCAGCTGCTGCTGCTGCTCATTTATGTACATCTTGTACGCCGCTTCGAACATTTAAAAGCCTGTACAGCAGCTGTCTTTGTCAACTAGTCTTTGTCTTTTATTTCTAGCCCCGGGCATGGTTAACTACAGTATGTTGGCACAAACTCTCATCTTGCGGGATGTGAGTTCTTGATATTTTAGTTTATAATTTAAAAACGGAATAAGAATCTTAAAATCTAACAACATGACAGTAAAGTTCAATAAACTCTGAAAAGAAAGAAACCAAACATATATATGTAGGTTTTAAAATAAGCCAGATTTAAAGTGTGACAGAAAATGTGACATAAAAAGTCACATAAAATCGCTGCACAAAATCGTTGGACTTTTAGGCTTAGGATTTTATATATATATATATATATAGATAGATATTTTCACACACGTGCGCTTAGGGGTCAGCCAAAGGGTCCATTTCGGGGTGATCAAATGGGAGAAAAGTGTTGGTAATAAGAATTAACACCTTTCTCTTCTTTCTTCACACCTACAGAAGAATAACGCATTCTCTCCAAACACTTCCGTCCTGTCCCAATGGCTCCACTTCCTACTTCCTGCCACCTTCTTATTAAAACCATCAATTAACTCATTTTCTTGTCTTGAGGATCCCCAAACCTTCTTTAATGTACATTTTACTTTATTTATAAAAATATATATAAATAATTAATAATTCTTTGCATTTATATAGTGCATTTCTCACTACTCAAAGCGCTTAGCAATTGCAGGTTAAGGTCCTTGCTCAAGGGCCCAACAGAGCAGAGTCCCTTTGGCATTTATGGGATTCGAACTGGCAACCTTCCGATTGCCAGTGCAGGTCCCTAACCTCAGAGCCACCACTCCACAATATATATTATACATATTGTGGAGACCTGCCCCGGGCACAGACAGGCAGACACCAATGGTTCAAAACACCACACATGTTTATTATACATATTTACTATTTACAATGTCCCGCACACGACCCAGTGCCCCTGCACCACACACCCTCAAGTCCAGGCCTTTCTTCACCGCCTCCACTCCTCTCCTCCGAGCTCTGTCCTCTTCCACCCGACTCCAGCTGACGAACGGAGGGAGGTGGCCCCTTTTCAGTCCACCCGGACGTGCTCCAGGTGCCTCCTGACAAGCTTCCGGCAGCACTTCCTGGTGTGGTGGGAGTGCTGACGTCCAACAACAACAACAACATTTATTTATATAGCACATTTTCATACAAAAAAGTAGCTCAAAGTGCTTTACATAATGAAGAAAAGAAAAATAAAAGACAAAATAAGAAATTTAAAATAAGACAACATTAATTAACATAGAAAAGAGTAAGGTCCGATGGCCAGGGGGGACAGAAAAAACAAAAAAAAAAACTCCAGACAGCTGGAGAAAAAAATAAAATCTGCAGGGGTTCAGAGGCCATGAGACCACCCAGTCCCCTCTGGGCATTCTACCTAACATAAATGAAATAGTCCTCTTTGTATTTAGGGTTCTCATGGAAGGAGGGCTTCATAGGCATCTGGACGCCCCCAGGCGGTGACCATGGGCCCCTATAGGGCTGAGCTTTAATGCTATGTTCCCATGGTCCCCATACGAACCAGGGCGACTGCCCTCTCATGGTCCGGAGGAGGCGCAGTCCCTCTTCCAGTCTTTCCAGACGTCCCTAATATAATGTAATATATGGTTGAAATAGTTTACTATCAAATAATGCAAAGAGTACGTGACACGTGTTTTGCCCTAATTCTGGGCTCATCAGGCGTACACACTCACTGCACCCCCCTCTCGGTGAACCGAACCTCGGACGTCAGCGCTAGAGGCGAAGCCTCTAACGTTGTGCCATGACATGTGGTTTGTTCATTTGACAGCATGGGGTAATTACATTCATGGCAGCATGAGTGTAAACTTTTTCAACCATGCTATGATCTGCTTCTCGCAACTGAAAGAGGGCACCGTGGCGGATGTTAGCCGACTTGCTGACCAACCACAAGCGTTATCTGGTACGTAACCACCCATACAATCAGATTGTGATTAAGACTACGAATTATATATATATATATATATATATATATATATATATATATATATATATATATATATATATATATATATATATATATATATATATATACTGTATACGTATATGTCTGTGTATCTCTCTGTATGTCTGTCTGCTTTTCACAAGAGAACTATTTAACGGATTTAGATCGGGTTTTTTTCTATAATTTGCTTGAACATTCCGGTTGATCTTGTGACTTCTCTCATAGCGCTAAGTATTATAGTTCAGTTGCGGCACTGATTTATTTGTGCGAATCTGAGAGAGACGGGCCAACGGGAGGTTGGAGGCAGGACCTCAGGACTAGGGAGACAGGCAGGGCCCTCCTCAGTCACGCGCCAGCCTCCCTTCGAGTCACCCTACCTCTCACCACATGTTGGAGTGCACCTCGCCTCCGCTCAGCTAGCAATGCCTGCTTGCTCAGTAGACGGTATCATGTACAGATGGTTAAGGAGTAACGTTTGACGTTTTTGAGAGAGAGAGATCAGAGTTACGTGTGTTTCAGGGGGTAGCTGCTAATTGGCAGAGATGTCACGGCCACCTGCTCTTCTCCCTATGCGGGGGGACAGCCAGTATATGTACACACATACATAGCACTTACGCATAGGGGATCTTCAGGGTTTTTGATTTTATATCAAGGACCAAGGATCTTTATTGTCATTGCAACATCCATAGGCAAAAATGAAATTTGGCACTCAGGTCCTGGTAATTAAACAGTGTCCATGATAACCCCATAAAAAAAAAAAAAAACTTCATAATAAAAAGTACCCCATAAGTAGCCCCTTAACCCCCAAAGCTTCATAAGAAAGGTATCACAGATAAGCACAATAAGACAGAATGACATAACATTTATACATAATATGATGACTATACAGTAGCTAAAGGAGATGTTTTTGCAGTATGCCCTGTAATTAGCAGCAAGTTAAAGCAGCAAATAGTTTAATACATGAGACTACTGAAACAAAATGCAAAGTGTAGTCTAAGTCACACAGAGTGCACAGTCAGACTTCGTGATGATATATTCATTAGTCTAATGGCATCCAAGAAAAGCTGCTCCCCAGTCTGGTGGGCAAACAGTTCATGTGCAGGATGTGTGCCATCCCTTTATAAGGGAGGAGGCTTTACTTTATATGTAATACCACCCCAAATTGAGAGTGTCCTGTCTCAGTCAGGGTTCCTCCCCTCTGCTGGAGTTTCACATCTCATTTGTTCATTTTTGGTTCTTTGATTTACGTCGTTCATGTGCATTGTTCTTTATTTTTCATTTTGTCAGTGTATGCCTGTGTCATGTCCCATGTGTTCTGTATGTGGTTCCCCAAGAGGCGGGGCCACCTGCCAATCACCACCCAGAACAGCCCAACCTCCTATAAATCGGGTTGGTGGGTGGGGTTTGTCTCCCGCCATTCCTGGTGGCTCATTGAATTATTATTATTATTATTTCAAACATGCGTAGGAGTGGTGAGTTCTTGTGCTTTTTGTAAATTGAATGCGCTTTGTGACTTTCTGAATTTTTCTCACCTTCTGCTCCGTGTTTTGACTGTGCTACTGGAATCTGTATTGGGACTTACATTTGATTGCCTTCTTGTTACAGGACATTCCATTTTATCTTTTTCTCTGTGTTTCATTGTTATTGGAGAACATTTTTTTGTGGAGAATGAATCTTTTCATATATAAACGTCTACGTGTGGAAGTGTGTGTGTCTGTGTCTGTTCAGCCCGGAAGTGAGAGGTGGAGTCGGGGTGAGGGCTTCACCTCCGAGGAAACAAAAACTTGCTTAGCCGCTAATGCAGAAGCGAGGTCAGCACGTCGGCAAAACAAAACCTCTGAAGAAAGACAAAGGCGCTTAGCTGCTAACATCGGCAAAACCGTATCCCTTTTACTTTTCCTCCCACCGCTAATACACAAGCGAGGCGAGCACATCAGCAAAATGAAACCTCGGAAGAAAGAGAGTAGTTCCTATCAATTAACCGACATCTCTACATGGCAGTTTTTTTTTCTGACGATTTCAATAGTTTCTAGGACCCCATGCTTTTTACAGCACTGGCTATACAGCTAGTATTTTATAATGATTCCAACAGGCCCTTTTTATGTCTAGTCTGGGTTTTTAATGCCCCCCCCCCCCCAAACTGGCCAGTAGTTCACAACAAAGAGAGTCAGAGGTGTGGTGGAATAAGGTCTCGGTGTGAAAGCAGTGGCCTCTCAGTGGATGTAGTGGACCAGGGACCTGCACTCCCATTATCCGAGAAGGAGCTCTTGTGTATTGACCTGGAAAAGTTGAATTTTCTCCTATTGTCCAGACTCGGCACTAATACATATAAACTGGGAGAAGTGTGCAAAAGGCAAAACAAACAAAAATAAAATAAAACAAAGTGGCCGAAACCCAGGCAAGAGGCAAACAAATCACAGTCAATAATCGGGCAAGAAGTCACAAACCAGGCAAGAGATGAAAATCAATCCCAAAGAGAATTCAAAAACGGTTTAGGCAGAAAGTTTCACAGAGCGGATAAAACTCGGTGCAAACGCTGAGCTTTTATCCCATCTGTGGATTAATTTGAGGTCATAACCCCAGAGACCACGCCCCTAGAAACGTGGGATGCGACTCTGACAACAGTACACAAAATGTCTTCCATAACCGTAAAAGGCTCCAACATTCAGCCCTGATCATGACAGCTGCACTGTATTCTGTGTCACTGACCTCTTGCCAACACCAAACAACCCCAAGATCTGGGTCAAGGAGGCCATCTTGTCAGCAGTGCAAGAGAACTGCCCAGAACCTCCTCTCCATATTGCTTCGTGCTTCTGATTGGCAGCTGCAAGTGAAAACTTGCCTTTCCAGAAGAGGTGGACGTTAACCACATGCCGAGCAGATTTGTTTCAACTGTCCAGGAACACAAAAACCATCCTGGCAGCTGAATGCACAGCTCCCTGGGAAGGCAGGCTGGCTACATCTCACCAGCTTCAAAAAAGCCAAGGATCGGGAGTGGACCAAGGAGGCTCTCGTCAAAGGATGGCGCACGGCGTTATTCCCCAACAAGGATTTCTAGCCACTTCAGTGTGTTCTTTTTCTATAGAGGATCAAGCTGGGGACCCAAACATTTGAAGGAAGCCACTCAAGAGATTGCCATCAAGGCTGAGACCTGCTCAAGGCCATTACGGATGACAAAAGACTGTAGTTGGTACCCTCCTGCAAATGGAAGCTAACTTAGTCTTCACTGCCCCGCTCAGGTGAGGCGTTCAGGGTAAGGGGGCGAAACGCTTGTGACTCTGAGGTATGTGCAGGAAGGTTTCCAACCCTAGTAGCACAACCCAAATAAGGACAAAATTGAAGTGGAAAGAGCGGCTCTGAGACTAAGGATCTTCCCTGCTATCTGGAAGCTTGCTGGTTCAAAGCCTGTTACTGCTAGAAGGGATCCTACTCTGTTGGGTCCTTAAACCTGCAAATTGCTCCTGGGGTTGTCCCTGTGCTCTGACTCCTCAAGGTCATGTGAAAAGACAATGTCCCCTTGGGGATTAATACAAAAATGCATCACCTTCAATGACTGGCTTTACTTGAAAGAGAAAGTAGGGTCATCCTAAGACCCCACCAGGACATAACATTTGGCCCTCTGAAAGTGGGTCCAGTGTGGTAATTGGGCTGCCAAAGAGGAATTTGTTTATGATAGAATGGAGGTCAACCCCCTAACCGGGGACGGTCAGTTCCCTCTTGTGTATGCTTGCCCCCAAGATGGCCACGCAGCGACTGACCCCACGGTCTCAACCGTTAGTTTTCTGAGTAGTGGGGAAGGACGAATCAAGCAGATGTGCGCCCCCTGCAGGCGGGACAGTGCACTCCTTTACTGTATATATGTTTGAAAGTTAAAGGGACTTGTCGACGTTTGGGCGACCTGTAGTGACGGAACTCCCTTTATCATTCCTTCTTGCATCATAACTCTGTCACCCTAATGAGGTGCGTACGAGGAATGGAGACAGACACGGCCTCCCTAAATCACACCCTTCATTCTCTAAAACATTGCGCACTGGGACATTTCTTGGGGGAAGTTCTCCATGAATACGGGTACTTTCCCAAATGAAACTCCAGAGGAAGCTAAAAAAAAAAAAAAAGACATTTCAAGGGAAAACATCCTGTTTCCAGCATAACGCTTGAGGTCCGCGACTTTTTTGCCTGACATTTCGCACTTTCAGTTTCCCGGTATAGGACTCCTCACTGAGTGGACCTCTTCCAGGGTTTATGTATTTATCTATTTTGCATTTGTAAACTTTGTATTTGCCAGACTGGTGTGCCACCTACGATTGCGAAGGCTCCACTGTGTCATGTTTAGCACTCAGAATGAGCCGGAGAGCAGGTCCAAAAAAAACATGCCACCTGGGGACTGGCCATACTTGAGTTTGTAGCTGGCAATCCCCCGGCTAGCATCTGCGCCACTGCTCTGGCAAGAACGAAAAGGTCACAAATTGCATTGCTTTAAAAGAATTCTCTCGCCCCCCACCACCCACCAAACCCGTTTTCCAAAGAAGTATTACAAAGAAAGTGAAAGTTCAAACAAAAGCTGATAGTTCTCCAGAATCTGCCCACTGATAAGAGTTAATGACACCTCCCAACCTGTACAAATGAATCTTAGGGAAGGAAACTATCAGCACACCCTGACTCGCATTCAGATGATCTAACCCAGGAGGGGCTGCATTTGTCAGGCTTAACTTATGTTAGGGGTCTTTGGATCCCAAGAGGCAGGCTTGAGCCTCCAAATTCCAACTCCTGTCAAGGCCCAAAGCCATGCCGGTCCAGTCCAGTCCAGTCCAGTCCATTATCTCCATCATCCATCCAGAATATTTTTTTTTCCCAATTCCCATTCACTTCCTGCACACTTTATTGTGTTGTAGATTTCGTTTTAAATGGGTACATTTGCTAGGTTGGCCCATAAATCTACACTCGGTAACTCGGTAACAATGACAAAGTGAAAGGCTGGCAGATTTATTAAAAATCACAACCAGACATTTCTCATTGCTAGAAGCTTTCAGACCCCTTTGGCAGCAATTCCAGCTTTGGGTCATCTTGGGTAAGTCTCTCCAAGCTTTGCACCCCTGGATTTGGGCAGTTTATCCCATTCTGACCTTGCCTCATTAAACTGAATGGGAAGTGACTGTAAACTGGCATTTTCAGGTTTCTCCACACATCTTCTATGGAGTTTAAGTCTGGGCTTTGGTTGGGCCACTCGTGGACACTCAGAGACTTGTCCTGAAGCCACCTCAGCGTTGTCTTGGCTGTAGACTTTGAGTCTTTGAGCCGTCACCCCAGTCTGGGGTGGTGTGCACTCTGGAGCAGGTTTTCATCAAGCACCTCTCTGTATTTGGCTGCATTCATCTTTCATTCAGTTCTGAGCAGTTTCACTGTCCCCATAATATGGTGTGACCTTCACAGTGCTTCACTGTAGGGAGGTGATGAGCAGTGCCTGGTCTTCTTCAGACAGAGTCCCTGGAGATCAGCCCAAAGAGTTCAGTTTCTGTCTCTTTAGACCAGAGGCTCTTTCTCCTCATGCTTTCAGATTACAAGTGGGCTGCCATATGCCTTTCACTTAAGGATGGTGTCCGTTTTGCTACTCCACCATAAATGCCTCATTGATGGAGTACTGCTGAGATGTTTGTCCTTCCAGCATGTTCTCCCATCTTAGCAAAGCACTTCTGAAGGTCTGTTAAAGTGACTACTGAGATCTTGCCCTTCTTGCCCGGTTAACTCAGTTTGGGATGGATGGCTAACTCTAGGGAGAGTCCTGGTGGTTCCATACTTCTTCCATTTCAACACTGATTGAGGCCACTCGGCCCCTGGGAACACTCAAAGCCTGAGACGTGTTTTTATCCCTTTGGTCTGATCTGTACCTCACCACGGTTTGATTAAGGGGGTCTACACAGAGTACCTTGGACTTCATGGCTTGGCTTTGGTCCTGACATGTGGTGTGAATTGTGGGACCTTCTATCCACGAGGACAAGTGTGCATTTCTACATTTTTAAATGTTTCTAAATTTTCTTTACACAAAGAACCATAGACACTTGGAATAAGTGACCAAGTAGTGTGGTAGACAGCAAGACTTTATGGACTTTCAAAACTCCACTTGATGTTTATTTGGAAGAAATGTGGACAGGACTGGCGAGCTTTGGTGAGCTAAATGGCCTGCTCTCACCTAGAGTGTTCTAATGACAACCAGTCACTTCAATTGACCACAGGTGGACTCTGGTCAAGTTCTAGAAACATCTCAGGGAAAATTAAAGCAAACAGGAGGCAGTTGAGCACAACTTACAGGAAAAGGGTCTCAATACTTCTAGGAAGGAGAGATTTCAGTTTTTGATTTTTTTTTTTTTAAATTGTAAACATTTCTGTAAACATGCATTCAGTTTATCGTTATGGGTTACTGAGTGTAAATTGATGAAAAATGGCAGATTTATCCATCTATACTAATAAAAGGCAAAGCCCTCACTGACTCACTGACTGACTGACTCACTCATCACTAATTCTCCAACTTCCCGTGTAGGTAGAAGGCTGAAATTTGGCAGGCTCATTCCTTACAGCTTACTTACAAAAGTTAGGCAGGTTTCATTTCGAAATTCTACGCGTAATGGTCATAACTGGAACCTGTTTTTTGTCCATATACTCTAATGGAGGAGGCGGAGTCACGTATCGCGTTATCACGTATTACGCCTCCTACGTAATCACGTGAAGTGAAAACAAGGAAGAGATTTACAGCACGAGTGAAACGCGGGAACGAAGGTAAATGACATTAATTGTTGAGTGTCTTTTAATACTTTGTAAGCATACATGTTAACAGATGTGCAATTAAACGTGTGCATTTACGGGGTGACTTCTCAGGCTTAAAGCTCGAAGTGATCACTCAAGTGAAGGCAGCTTCACAAAAAAAAACAGATCCTTAACAAACTGATATTGGTATATTTTCCCTCAATTTAAAAAGGTTTTCTTTTCTTCTTAATAAAAATTTAAAAGCAGAACTTTGCCGGTGCGAACCGCGGGGATTTGAGCGGCTGACGCATACAGACATATTCATGAGTGCAGGTACTTCGGAAAGAAAGCACCGTGTAAACCTAAAGTTTAAATTAAGTTCATAGACATACAAAAGGTTGCCGTTGATTTCAGGCAAGATTGCTTTTCTCCTGTACAACTATACGTTGCATTCTCAAGAGTGTGCTTGCACAGCTTGGTCATATTACAACCGGAGTGCTGAACTGACAACGTCATATACAAACAGAACAATCGTAAAAACAGGATTAAATAAAAAGGCTGCTTCCGTTGGCAAAGCAACGAAAAAGGAAGACCTTATATGACGTTCGTTTATAAAACAGCGGAGAGGCTGTGTGAAGTCAGCTTCACAAAAAAACAGATCCTTAACAAGTTGTTATTGGTAGATTTTCACTCAATTTAAAAAGGTTTTCTTCTTAATAAAAATTTAAAAGCAGTACTTTGCCGCTGCAAAGCACGGGGATGTATATATATATATATATATATATATAGATAGATAGATAGAGATATATATGTATATATATATAGATAGATAGATAGATAGAGATATAGATAGATAGAGATGTATGTGTATGTATGTAGATATGTATATATGTGTATATATATGTAGATATGTAAATATGTATATATATGTGTCTGTATGTGTGTATATGTATGTGTATATATATGTTGATATATGTATATACATGTGGATGTGTATATGTATATATATATGTATATCTGTAGATATGTGTATATGTAGATATGTATATATAAGTATATATGTTTATGTATATATATGTTTACATAACCTCTTTAACACACTACTTCTCCGCTGCGAAGCGCGGGTATTTTGCTAGTTTATAATAAAATCAACAACTCAATAAAATATGCTGAAATGGAAGGGGTCCAAAGGCTTTATGAAGCCACTGCAGACAGAAAAATAGATGTAAAGGCACTATATAATACATAGATAGATAGATAGATAGGTGTAAAGGCATTATATAACCGATAGATAGAAAGGTACTATATAATAGATAGATAGATAGATGTAAAGGCACTAGAACAAATCACAGTACAGAAACTGCACTCGTTAAAGTAGTAAATGATTTGCGGGTAAATGCAGACAGAGGCCATTTATCTGTTCTTATCCTCTTAGATCTGAGTGCCACATTTGACACCATTGATCACAATATTCTTAGAAATCACCTTAGTCAATGGGTGGGCCTCTCTGGCAGGGTCTTAAATTGGTTTGAATCCTACCTGGCAGGGAGAAAATTCTTTGTTAGTTGTGGTAATTACAACTCAAAGACACATGATATCCTATATGGTGGTCCACAAGGCTCTATCCTGGTCTGCTGCTCTTCTTAAGCTACATGCTTCCGTTAGGTCAGATTATCTCAGGGCACAACGTGAGCTACCACAGCTATGCTGATGACACACAGCTGTATTTATCAATAGCGCCTGATGACCCCGACACTCTTGATTCACTGACACAATGTCTTACTTGGGTTTCTGAGTGGATGAGTAGTAATTTTCTCAAACTAAATAAAAAGAAAACATAAATTTTAGTGATTGGCAATAATGGATATAATGAGGTTATTAGAAATAAACTTGATGCATTGGGATTAAAAGTCAAAACGGAGGTAAAGAATTTAGGGGTAACTGTTGACTCTGACCTGAATTTTAAATCACATATTCATCAGATCACTAGGACAGCATTTTTTCACTTAAGAAACATAGCAAAAGTTAGACCTCTTATATCATTGAAAGATGCTGAGAAATTAGTTCAGGCTTTTGTTTTCAGTCAACTAGATTACTGTAACGCACTCCTCTCAGGACCACCCAAAAAAGACATAAATTGACTGCAACGAGTGCAGAATGGAGCTGCTAGAATCCTAACTAGGAAAAGAAAATCTGAGCACATTTCTCCAGTTTTGATGTCACTACACTGGTCACCTGTGTCATTCAGAATTAACTTTAAAATTCTGCTTATGGTTTATAAAGCCTTAAATGATCTCACCCCATCTTATATATCGGAATGTCTAACGTCTTATATTCCAAATCGTAACCTCAGATCCTCAAATGAGTGTCTCCTTAGAATTCCAAGAGCAAAACTTAAAAGAAGTGGTGTGGCGGGCGGCCTTCTGCTGTTATGCACCTAAAATCTGGAATAGCCTGCCAGTAGGAATTCGCCAGGCTGATACGGTGGAGCACTTTAAAAAACTGCTGAAAACACATTACTTTTAACATGACCTTCTCATAACTTCACCTTCATTTAATCCTGATACTCTGTATATTCAATTCATTATAATAACTATTCATGGTGACTCTAAAATCCGTACTAATCTCTACTCTCTCTTCTGTTTCTTTTTCCGGTTTCTTTGTGGTGGCGGCGGCCTGCACCACCGCCATCTACTCAAAGCACCGTGATGTTCCAACAATGATGGATTAAAAGCCAGAAGTCTGCATGACCATCATCATCAAGTCCTTCCGTGAGAACCCTAAATACAAAGAGGACTATTTCATTTATGTTAATTAGCATGCCCAGAGGGGACTGGGTGGTCTCGTGGCCTGGAACCCCTGCAGATTTTATTTTTTTCTCCAGCTGTCTGGAGTTTTTTTTTTTTTTTTTTTTTTTCTGTCCTCCCTGGCCATCGGACCTTACTCTTATTCTATGTTAATTAATGTTGTCTTATTTTAATTTCTTACTTTGTCTTTTATTTTTCTGTTCTTCATTATGTAAAGCACTTTGAGCTACATTTTTTGTATGAAAATGTGCTATATAAATAAATGTTGTTGTTGTATATAATAGATGGACAGATAGATAGAAAGGCACTATATGATATTTGCATTATTTGACAGTAAAACTATTTTCAACCATTCTATGATCTGCTTCTCGCAACTGAAAGAGGGCACCGTGGCGGATGTTATCCGACTTGCTGACCAACCACAAGCGTTACCTGGTAGGTAACCACCCATACAATCAGATTGTGATTCAGACTGCGAATGCCATGAATGTAATTACCCCGATCTACATGCTGTCAAATGAACGAACCACATGCCGTGGCGCAACGTTAGGGGCTTTGCCTCTAGCGCTGACGTCCAAGGTTCGATTCCCGAGAGGGAGTGCAGTGAATGTGTACGCCTGATGAGCCCAGAATTAGGGCGAAACACGTGTCGCGTACTCTTTGCATTATATGACAGTAAAACTATTTTGAACCATTATATATATATATATATATATATATATATATATATATATATATATATATGTCCTGCGGTGGGTTGGCACCCTGCCCAGGATTGGTTCCCTGCCTTGTGCCCTGTGTTGGCTGGGATTGGCTCCAGCAGACCCCCGTGACCCTGTGTTCGGATTCAGCGGGTTGGAAAATGGATGGATGGATATATATATATATATATATATATATATATATATATATATATATATATAATATAGAGAGATGGGAAAGGCACTATATGATATATACTGTATATAGATAGAGAGATAGGAAACATACTATATAATAGATAGATAGGAAAGGCACTATATGATAGATAGGAAAGGCACTGTATAGACAGATATTATATAACATATAGTTTGAGAAAGCATGTGCAATTTTTTATCCTGTATGTATAATGATTATTTTAGTAGATAATAATTTATGTCCCTTATTAGTTATTTATTTGTCATAGGATGTGTGCTTTTTATATTATTTGTTTGTTATTGTTTGTTGTAGTTGCACTATTTACAGATGTATCTTTTACTTTTTCATTATACTGGTACAATGACATTAAAGGCTGCCTTCCTTCCTAATAGACAGACAGATAAAAATGCACTATATAACAAAGACAGAAAGCACACTATAATAGATAGATGTGAAAAGCACTATATAATATATAGAAGCTTCTCTTATTAAACCAGCAGAGGGCCAACTGATAGCTCTGACTCTTCAGTTCACTTTGATTCTCCTCTGAGCGCCATCTGTGTGTGGTTGGCAAGTTCTCTTTGTGTTTCTAACTACAGTGCAGTAGCGCATCGGAGACTGATTGAATGTGTGTGTACGTTGCTGCGCACTTTGGACCAATAGGCTGCCGTCCCGCCCGGGGTTTGTTCCCGCAGACCTCGCACTGCTACCTGACAATCGGCTCCCTGTGACAAGAACTGAAACTAACGGCTCAGCAAAACGGCTCTCTCGACTATGGAAAGGCGTAGGAGTTTATTAAACTGAATATTTACCGTCTCACTTACTGATCCGGTTTAATCTATAATCGTGGTCGTGGGGAGTAGACACTTACACAGGGCATGTTCAGCTGCGTGTGTGTGTGTGTGTGTCTCATCAGATGGGCCGGCAGCAGATCTGCTGGCACCGAGACTTTCTCTTGGAATTTCCAGTCCCCTTCCTATAAATACGCGCGCTCACAGCTCAGCCAGCGTCGTAGCGCCGACAGGCAGAAGAAGAACAAAAAGAAGAAGGCAGAACGATGGCACTGCATTTGATAATCGTCGCAATGGTCACATTCGTAACTTTAATAACAGGTATTTTGGGTTTATTATTTTAAAGGTCTGCTGATTGGCATCCTCCACAAAATGACTAGGACTTGGCAGTATGCCTCTCTGAGTAATGAATATGATTTGAAGCGATATAAATTGCACACTCTTAAAATAATGGTTCTGTAATGGTATTTTACCGGGCTGTGTGGTTTCCCGCTGAAGCACCACGCTACAAAGGACCATTTCTTTTTGGAGAAGCTTATTTGTGTATAAAATGTGTTCTTTGGGCTTTATAAAAGTTCCTGTAAGGTTCTGGACTTCCAACCCTGAGGTTGTAGGTTCAAATCCCGCTGCTGCCACTGCCGTGAGATCCTGAGCAAGTCACTTCACCTGCCTATAGGCTCCGAAAGGGGATGGGGGGGGGATAAGAAATGTACCCATCTCTGAAATGCAAGTCACCTTGGATAAAGGAGTCAGATTAATAATAATAATAATAACAGTAATAATGTGGACAAGACAGAAATGTGAATGTGTATTGCAGGATTCCATATTTAGTAAACCTGAATGTTATTCTCCTTTTAAAACCATGAGCTCATATAAATTTTAGAAATCTGTTATCTATTCATGATTTTTTATGGACCCTGTTATGGATCTAAAGATTCTTTCTGGAACCTGATGGTCCTTTTGGGAACCAAAAATGGTTCCTCTGTATTGGCATCGCACTGAAGAAGCGCCCTGACACCTTAATTTTTAAGAGTGTAAGGTTCTCTCCGGGCAGGAAACCAACGTCAGTTCTTCACGTGCCTTAACCTGCAAATCGTATATAATCGATCTGTTATTTATTTATTAATTTAATTTCAACAACAGGTGAGCATCTGGTGATCATACCTAAGGAAACAATTGCCGAAGTGGGGACCCTCACTGTGATCGAGTGCAAGAGCTCAGGGTGTGAGGCTCCAGAGTACTGGTGGTCCACAGTAGAAGACATTCCCATGCCGGGGTCACCCGAAAACAACCGGATCAACGTTACCCCCAAAGTGGAGGATGATGGCTACCTTTACGTGTGCAATGTGAAGTGCGGAAACGAAATAAAACAAAAATTGACGAAGCTGATCTTGTTCGGTAAGTCCAGAAGTGCGAACCATTGGGTTATTACCGCA
Source organism: Erpetoichthys calabaricus (assembly GCF_900747795.2). NCBI lineage: Eukaryota > Metazoa > Chordata > Cladistia > Polypteriformes > Polypteridae > Erpetoichthys > Erpetoichthys calabaricus. The sequence continues at coordinate 167,680,359 of NC_041403.2, read as the reverse complement.
GGGTTCAAGTAATCCGTCAGTTAAGGGCTAACTTATTTAGATCTGTAACAGTGAATAACCATGCAGTATAACTGGTGAGAGATTTGTGAAATACCAAAGGTTCCGGACTCTCGCTGCATATAACGCGGGATAGTTCAGGTTTTCTTAATCTGTTAGTATCCGTAGCCTACCATAAATTAAATATTTTACTTTATAAAAACTTTTTCAAAGCACAAATAACCAACTTCATATGCAAAGAACCTGTCCCAGAATGAAATGTGCTTTGTCGGGCAATGGAGTTAAGAGGAACCGCGCAACATAGTCAAGAACCAAATAGTGCCAGTAAAGAATCGTCATTTTAAGAAGGATGGGTAGAAAGTGTACCAGTGAGTATACCGGCCCACTTCAAACGCTGCTCGAAGATCAGTTTAGGTTCAAAAAATAATAAATGGTAGTAAAAGTGGAGTTGCTGTGGAAATTAAAATGCTTACTGCTGCTCGGGTTTAATTCCGAACGTGCTGACTGGACGTTTTCTTCCTTCTCAGCGCTGCAGTCACCTCCTGCGATTCAAGTTAAAAACTGCATGGAGGACGGCGTGCCGGCGCTGACTCTGACGTGCAGTGTAGACGGCGTGTACTCGCAGAGAGAAGCGACAATCCAGTGGCTTCACGGGGACAGTGTACTGAAGGAGGAAGAATTTGGAGATTTCGCTGTCACATCAGAATACAGGATGTCCCCACAGAACACAGAAGATGACATTGTCTGCAGAGTGACAGTACATGTTGGCGACGACGACCCGAAAATAATAACCAAATCAAGCAGCATTTCACCAAGTGATCTGTGTAAGTACTTTATACTATCAAACTGAAACAATTCACAAGTTAATATGTACAGCAATAGCGTGTCACAGTATGGGGAATGTTTGTAAAAAAAATGCATTGTGACGTTGGTCATGTTAGATATTTGCATTTTCTCCCGAGTTTACCTCTCGTATCTCGTGGACAAGTTTGTGACGTTGATTTCGTTATACTCGAGTTGCTTTAATTTCAGTGATTTTTTTTTATACTTTTTGCAATAGGTAAATATGAGGTGATCATACCGAGCGAGACAATTGCCGAAGTGGGGACCCTCACTATGATCGAGTGCCGGAGCACAGGGTGCGACTCTCCAGAGTATTGGTGGTCCACAGTAGAAGACATTCCCACGCCGGGGTCATCTGAAAATAACCGAATCAACATTATCCCCAAAGTGGAGCACGATGGCTACCTTTACGTGTGCAATGTGAAGTGCGGACGCGAAACAAAACAAAAACGGACGAAACTGACGGTGTTCGGTGAGTCCAGGAGTGCGGAGTATTGGGTTATTACATCTGTCATCTGAATGCTGCTGTGTAGTTGCATCGTGTGTGTGGCCGCTGCCTGAATCCACAACAGCTGGACTTGTAACTCCGGTTCCCATTGCACTGCTGGATGTTGAGAAGGAGCTGGACAGACGGCTGTTTATCGCAATATGAGTTCGTCCTTTTAATATTCCGAGTTGACGGTTTCGGGTTGACTTTGTCGTGGTGTTGTGTTTCATGCTGCTGGCTCTTTTCCTTTGTCGCTTTTGCAGCTTTTTCCAGGGTTTCAAAGGGTCTTCTGGGTTTTTCAAAAGCAGACAAAACGCGCACATTGACGTTAATTTCTTATTTTAAAATGACACAAATGCGACCAATTACACTAGAAGGTGTCATCTTAGTGATTGGTGCGCAGTCCAGCCTTTTGCATTAAATTAATCTGCTGTTCCTATGTTGTTGTTGGTTCCTGTTATGGTCTTGTGCCTCAGGACCCCTTAAATTCAGTTTGGGCTAAACATAAAAAGGGAGTCGGGGTAGGGATATTAAAATGTATACTGATGCACAGGTTTAATTCCAGATGTGCTGACCTGATCTTTTCTGCCTTTGCAGCTCTCCCTTCACCGCCTGTAATTCAAGCTAAAAACGGCACGGAGGACGGCTCGGCGGCGGTGACTCTCACGTGCAGCGCGGACGGCGTGTACTCAAAGAGAGGAGCGACAATCCAGTGGCTGCACGGGGACAGTCTACTGAAGGAATTTCACGATTCTGCAGTGACATCGGAATACACGTCGGAATACAGGGTGTCCCCAAAGAATGGAGAGGGTTACATCGTCTGCAAAGTGACAATACTTGTTGGCGACCATGACAACGACCAGCAAATAATAACTAAATCAAGCAGCATATCACTAAGTGACCTGTGTAAGTGTTCCGTTTTGATACACTGAAGGAATTCGCAAATTACCATGAAGAGCAAACAGTAAATGAGAATGTTTGTAAAAATGCACTTTAACGTAGGACATGTTAACCTTTATAGGGTTATTTTTACAGGATGCTCGAGCTTTTCTCCTACATTCTTAAAAAATCTAGTTCTTTAATGGCGTTTTATGGGTCGTGTGGTTGTTGCTCGAAAAAGAACCATTTCATTCTGGGAAGGGTTCTTAACATGCAAAGTTGGATCCTCCGGCTTTAAAAATGTTCCTTATGTGAGCGAAACAGGAATGTTTACTATATAGAAGGCAGGATATAAACATCAAGAAAACCTGAATTTAGCCTCTGCTAGGAGTCCTTTAAAGATCATGGACCCTGATCTAAATAAAAGGTTCCATGGATGGTGCTTTTGGGAAGCAAAAATGGTTCCCTTGTGGCGTCGCTCTGAAGACCCAGTCTGGCACCGTTATTTTTAACGGACTCCGGCAATCCATATATGTAGGGTGGCACGTGCTCCGGACACCGAGGGTGACCCCAGAACCCATACCTCCAATCCCCAAAGCCTAGGGCCCCACATGGGCTTTGATTGGCACTGTTGTTCTCTTGGTATTTTGGTTTTCCCCACACGTCCCAACGACATGTTTACTTAGCAACTCCAAAGTATGCCCTGCAGTGGACTGGCATCAATTCCCATATCCTGCCCCGAACCCAGCACTCCCGAGATGGCTCTGGTCATTTCTTGTTTCTGAATTTGCTAAAAATGTATTTTTATTTCTCCAGTTTGTTGCTTGCAGAAACCTCTCTGAGATGATTACTGCATTGTACTCAATTAGTGAAAATGATCCCACCCATGTTATGTCAAATGATCAAATATAAAATTAAACGATTTTATTTATCTGATATTTCGCCACTTCGAAGAAATGCAGATCCGTCAACCCAGTCCTAACCCCAACCCCACGGCACTTGCAGCCCACAATAATGTGACTTCCCTCTGTTTGTTCCTTGCAGATGCTCCGTCGCAGGTTCGCATCTCAGTGTTTCCAGACAGCACCGTGAGAGAAGGCGATATGGTGAACCTCAGCTGTGCTGCCGACAGCAGATGGCCACCTCAGATACGATGGAGCCGAAGACTCGCCAACGGGCAGTTTGAAAAAGTCTCCGATGACGCCGTGTTGCTGATCGATGAGGCGCTGCAGACTCACGGCGGGACGTACCAGTGCGAAGCTTTCAGCGTGTACGGGAGCAGCTCGGCTAACGTCAGCGTCACAGTTGAAGGTGAGCCGAAACACCTGCTGAATTCATTTTGGATAATAAAAATAATAATAATCACTTTTAAAAGGAAATGGGAGCTGGATTCTGTAAAACAGGATATGTCAAACCTATGAACGAACCACCTCGCGATGACACATATATATCAATGTTTTTTTTTAAATATACTTAAAATACCAGAAGCGTACATGTACATAGCACGAAATATTATGATTAGAAACCGTCTTTCATTTTTATCATATTGCACGCACTTTCCCGCCATCCTACCTTCTTTATGGTCAACGCTGCAGTCTCCCGCCTCCAAGTCCTCGCCGGTCTCTGCAAATAATCCCGCGCTTCCGGTTTCTCTGTTTTCTGATTGGACACTGTAGCGTGGTGGTTATGCACATCCGGTTTGTACCTTTTCATTTTTCGGCTTCTGCGGCATTTTCTGGTTGAGGAATATGAGTAACATATTCGGCGTTTATGCTGCATTTATGTGCAACTTGCAGTTCTGCGCGTTTTAATGGTATCTTTTTTTGATGTGTTTACGAAGTGCTTATTCTTTTGTTCCACACTAGCACGGAGTCCGCTTTTCGGCACACCGCCCTCCACGTGCACCTGTCGCGGGTCTGGTAGAGTACACCGTTTTGGGGTAATGTTCTCGTCTGTAGTCTTCAAGTGTTCTTTACTTTTCCATTCCTGTACGTTCAATTCTTTCAGTTGTTGCATTCCCAGCCTTTTTAACTCCAAGTTTGTCGCTGCTTGACAGTTTTTCTATTTCCAGTATTTTTCCTTTACTGGGATTTGCTGGATTTCCCACTTGTTGCTTATATGTTGTTGCGCCTCCAGCTTTAAAAATACGTTTCGCAGAAGATGTTTTTAAATTCTGTTCCATTGTTTGCAGCGCTTTTATAATTGTGATTTCTGATTTGTTGTTTATTCCATCGTCGATTTTTGGTCGTGGTGACTTTACTCCTTTGAGCCCTTAGCGAGGCCATTAACCTGCAATTGCTTCGTCCTGGACATGACGTTAATCTGCAAGCTGGCCCTCCAAATGCAGGGGAAACTTGGGTGTTGGTGGTAGGATTGGCACTCCAGCCACCTTAAAAACCTCACCCAGTTCCAGTGTGGCGCTAAGGTGTCATCCGGGTCCTAGTCCAGGTGGTTCTTCGTGTGGCGGGTGCGGCAAAGCGCTATCAGCGCATGCTCCAAACACGCCTCCCTTTCTCTTTCTCTCTCGGTTACGTGAAGAGCGAATTTGCGGCATTTTCTCGTTTGATGGCTGTTTTTTTTATCTGTCATTATATTTTGAAAATCTCTGCGATATGCAATATAACTTTTCACATGTCATTTAATATGTATAAGTTGATGTCTATAAAAGTTCTTAGGTAGGCCTATTTTTAGTATTGTATATTTGGAACAACACGGGAGGTTGTTACAGTCTTATGATCTTTTTGATGTGTATGTGTTGGTGTGTTTATTCTTTGTACATTTTCACCCCCTTGTTCCAGTATTTGGCACTCATTCCCTGCTTTGTCAGGAAAGACACTAGACTGCTGTGGCACTCAAAACTTTGACACTGGGGATACCTTTGATTTTGGTGCTGGGTCTTTCATACCACAGTGAGGTTTTAAGATAGTGCCTTATCCTGGAATTTTCAGCCCTGAAACTAATTTAATTTGTCTCTGGGAGGTACACTTTATGAAGCATTGTTTATAGAAGTTGGGTTCTGCCTTCAAGTTACATACCCAGGCAGCACCAGGTGCGGCTCTAGTCTTTTCATAAAACAGCTGCTAGAACTTGGCTAATTCCATTTGCAAAATCTCAGATCGTTCATTTTCAGTGGCAGGGTGTGTAAATGCAGCAAAAACTGGTAGTGAGATTTATGAGTTGTGTCTACCACATTTTACTCCTTTGACACTTACAAAAAGCAAAATGTGATTAGTCTGCAAAACCTGGCAGGGCACCAGTAAGGGTAATTTATAGTCAGCCTGACTATGTTTTGTTTTAAGCTTCTTTTATTTGTCTTGGCTGTCTTCCCATTTCCCAAAGACATTCAGGGTAGGCCGTGTGACAGTTGGCTCCAACTTGGTTTTCAGAAGGTTGGCTTCGTCACAACATCCAAAATGAGTTAAGCCGCTTCAGACAATGGATAAGTTTTGAGCCACAGAGTACTTTAAAAGAGAACAAGAGTGCATGTTATGCAATGTAAGGCTTGGGAGCTAAAATCAATCACGTCTGAGCATCCGAGGACCAGCACAACGCAACGAGAAACGTGAATGCAAAGCACTCAATGAAAAATCAAACACTGTTTTATATAGCACCTTTCACAGATGGCACTCTATAAATCATGCACAAATATCACATTATGGGGGATAATAATCCAAATACATGGTCATTCAGATAAATCAATCATTTATTATAGCTTATTTCACACAAGTCACTAATGCAAGGCACATTTAAAATGTTATAGCTACACTAGCTGTGCCACCCTTGTAAGACGGGTTGAAATCTCAGTAATCAACGTAGACATCAGGGTTAACGTTTCCAGTGTACCATAATGTGTTTTGTAATGTGTGCAGCAATAAAATGCATTGCTGCAAATGTTTGTGATGCACCATCTGTTGGAATGTCAAAAGTAATGCAAACGTCTCTGTTATGGGATTCGCAGTGTAAATGGTTGTGATGCACCATCTGTTGGAGTGGAAAGTGCAATGCATTTTATATTTCAAAATGTTTTGTAATGACATAGACATAAGCACCGGACAGACACACACGTTAAAGGTAGCATTCCCAACTAATTGGGTAGAAGTCATGGATAAGTCTTAATACTGTGGATAGAAGAACATCTTTGTGTCAAAACAAAATTCAAAAATGATTGAAAGAAGTGGGCGCTGCACACTCTTAAAGTGCCAATTAGAACTAAAACTGGTTCTTCAGAGCAATACCATAGGGGAACCGCTTTTCGTTCCCCAAAGATCTGTACATATGAGGGTTTCAGAAAGAACGTTTACCTCTATAGATCAGTATCAGCTTCCATAAGTAACCATGAATAGAAGTTAACAGATCTGTAAAATACCAATGCGGCCCTAACTGTTAAAGGACAGTAACACAGGCTCTAAACTCAGGTTTTCTTGATCTGTCAGTGTTCTGCTTGTCTAATCTACATTAAAGACTTCTGTTTTAGGAACCTTTTCAAACCCCAAAGATCCGCTTTGATGTGCAGACAGCTCTCCACAAAATGAAGTGGTTCTTTTTCAAGCAATGGCACCACACAGCCCAGTAAAGTGCCATTATTTTTAAGAGTGTAGTCGGTTGACTGACAGATTCGGCAGCAGTGAAAGACGTCGTTGTAGGGTCAGTTCTAAAAGAACTAAAGACGAGGATAGAAAGAGAAACATGTTAGCGTATTGTTGAGTCCTGTGGGATAGCTGACTGACAGAGGGGCACCATAGAGCCTGATAACCTCTACTGAAGGTGGTCTTGGACTCCGTAGTGTTAAGGTGAGCCACCGGTCTACACAGGCTTAGTGATGGACTAAAGTTTTAAGAGATGAGTCCATGTCCGTGGACTTATGAGACTGCAGTCCTAAGCACAGCACTCTTTTGCAGTACTGTATAACAAACCTTTTAGCCATTCCTACTATTAATATAGCGCCTGACACAATGAATATAACCATAATGCCCAATAGAAGCATGGGGGTTTGAATTTTGTGGTTTTTGCAAGAATAAAATACAAAGTAATAGCCAGGTGATTTGATTATCTTTTCAACCCTCATTTAAATATCATGAAGACAAATGATACATTTGTAATTCTAGAAGTTTATTTTCTCATTAGAAATACATGAGTACGATTTACTCCATGTGTTTCTCTTTCTCTCTTACTACACCAGCTGCCTCTTTCGAAGCTGAAACCCGGCCTGTGCAAGGCAGGACCACTGTGATGCTGGGAAGCCCACTGGATGTGATTTGCTGTGCCGATGGTTGCTCTTCTCCGCACTTTAACTGGACTAAAGAAATGGACAACCCTTCAAACAGCAGTACTCTGGCTCTGGAGTCCCGGCTCTCATTCCCAGGCGTCAGAGTTGAGGATGGAGGTTCTTACCTCTGTGAGGTCAGGTGTGGATCTGTGAGGAAATCCAGTCGCATTCAGATCACGGTCTATGGTAGGTGTGCATCAGCTCAGAGCTTCAGTATGAATGGGAAATGCCGGTAGAATAAATCTGTGTTGTATACAGAGTGTTCACAATCCGCAGTACGAAATTAGCATTTGGTCACAGATCGATAACAAGATCATTCAGTGCGAGGAAAATGTCGAAATGCCAGACCCCATTTGATGTCCCTTTAGACTAATTTTGGTGACGAGACGTCAGCTGGCCTACCGTAGACAATGTCTCTGCACAAACTTTTGTTCCCATTCTGCTTGTCATGTTGGTTCTAATTCACTTTCTAAGTAGCAGATTCTCTTCCTATTTCTATTATCATTGATTTTTCCTATTCTATTCCCGTTCCCATTTCTTTTTCTTACATAGCCCCACTCTCATTGCTGTTCCCATTCCAATTTGCACTCTAATTCCTTTTCCAGTATTCACTCCATATCGAGCTCCTGTTTACATTCCATTTCTTCCCTAATGTCTTGTCAATTTCAAATTCTGTCCCGTTCTGTTCCTATTCTTTTCAATGTTACCATTCCTGCCTGCATCCTCATTTTCCAGTTTTTATTCTCATTGGTAATCCAGCCTGTTGCTGTTCCCATTCCTGTTCTCATTTCAATTCCTGTTTCATATCGTTTTCTTTGCTATTTTTCCCCTCATATTCTTTGCCATTATTATAAATTTCTATGGGACTCCCTAGTCCTGTTTGCTTTTTTTCTTATTATCAATGCAAAAAAGTTCCGTCTATCATATAGAGTTTTACATATTAATCAATCCACCCTGCCCAGGGTTTCTTTCCTGCCTTGCACCCTGTGTTGGCTGGGATTGGCTCCAGCAGACCCCTGTGACCCTGTAGTTAGGATATAGCGGGTTGGATAATGGATGGATGGATATTAATCAATTGATATGTAAAGCTGTCTACTCTAGTGTCTCTTAGATCTATCAGTCTGGTTTTATTTTTGTTTTCCAAGTAGTTTGTACAAAGCAAAGATGAAACTCCAATGTCATTTCATTCTCAATTCTATTTGATTATTTAGCATTTAATTTCTTTCTCCTGTGATATCTTTTTTGTTTTGTGCTGCGGTTGCTGTGACACATCAGTGTAGTGCTAAGGGACGGTTACTGAAATTCCCATTTGCTTTTGTGTTGACTCCGCTGTCTCTCCGAGTGGAACCATCCAAGATTCAGGATTGATGATTACAATTAATGAGATGTCTTGTGTGTTTTTTTTTTTTAATTAATTAATTTATTTATTTTCCTGTGCACAAATTTATATTGTGTTTATTTGACCTCAATTTCTGATTTTAGTACAGAGTCCATTAGCTTGCGACTTTTGTCTGTTTTTTTTTTTTAACATAACAACATCCATCTCCTGATCGTGTTTGATGTTATTTACTTATCATTGGCAGAGAGCCCAGCTGTTTTTATTCCCATTCCTGTTCTAATTTTGTTTAACTAATGCCGCAATCCATTTGAACTGGGAAGTCTCAATTTCCGAGTTTCAACTGTTCCAGTTCTGCCCACAAAAGTCAAATCTCCTACTCGGTAACTCGGGCCTGGAGTGTCAAGTCAGAGTTTGTCCAACTTCAGATTATGATATCAATCCAACCTGGTGACTTACACCACCAAGTGCAGTGCAAACTGTAGTATTATGGTGTTTAGCAGCACTTCTGTTTGTGTCTCGTTAAATCGTCCGGGCACACAGTACTGTCCCACTTCTATCACTGGACATTTTGCTTGGCTCTGCAAAATACCACGTAATGCGTTGTTATCAACTGGTGTTTATTCCGAAAAAGCAAACACAACAAAATTCTTCCTGAGGGTGTCTATATTAGTTTTCTGAATGTTTTACTGGAACACTGTCAGCTCGGGTGTGATTTCATTGCCAGGTCCGACATCTGACTTCCAAATTAAATGGAACGCAGTATTATGCTCCCACCCTGGTTGCTGATCCTATTCACTTTTTTTTGTATTTCTGGATTGTTCCGTTCCTATTTTATTTCCCCTTCACATTCTTGTTCTTCTAGATGTTCTCATTTCCACCCCCCTTCTCATTCTTGTTCCCTTTCTGTCCTGTTGTTGTTCCCACTTGTCTGTTTTTTTATTTGTTTATTTATTTTTTTGCCTTCCTATTATACAGTCGTGGCCAAAAGTTTTGAGAATGACACAAATATTAATTTTCACAAAGTTTCCTGCCTCTGTGTTTATGATGGCAATTGGCATCGACTCCAGAATGTTCTGAAGAGCGATCAGAGGAATTGCAATTCATTGCAAAGTCCCTCTTTGCCATGAAAATGAATGTAATCCAAAAAAAAAAAAACATTTCCACTGCTGTTGTGAAGAAGGCTTCAGGACGCCCAAGAGGGTCCAGCAAGCACCAGGAGCATCTTCTAAAGTGGATTCAGCTGTGGGCACCACCAGGGCAGAGCTTGCTCAGGAATGGCAGCAGGCAGTTGTGAGTGAGGCCAAGACTTTTGGAGGATGGCCTGGTGGGCATCAAGAAGGGCAGCAAAGAAGCCATCAGGGACAGACTGATGTTATGCAGAAGGTCCAGGGATTGGACTGCTGAGGTAAAGTCATTTTATCTGATGAATCCCCTTTCTGATTGTTTGGGGCATCCAAAACAAAGAAAAGAAAAGGTGAGCAGCACTACCATCAGTCCTGTGTCAGGCCAACAGTAAAGCATCTTGAGACCATTCATGTTACGTGGGGTTGCTTCTCACTCACAATTCTGCCTAAGAACACAGCCACGAATAAAGAATGGGACCAAACACCCTCTGAGAGCAACTTCTCCCAACCATCCAACAACAGTTTGGTGACCAACATGATGGAACACCGGGCCATAAGGCAAAAGTGAGAACGAAGTGGCTTGGGGAACAAAACATTGAAATTTGGGGTCCATGGCCAGGAAACTCCCCAGACCTGAGAACTTGTGGTCAAGAGGTAGGTAGACAATCAAAAACCCACCAATTCTGACAAACTCCAAGCATCGATTATGCAAGAATGGGCAGCCATCAATCAGGATTTGGCCCAGAAGTTGACTGACAGCATGCCAGGGTGAATTCTTGAGAAAGAAAGAAGGGCCAACGCTGCAAATAATGACTCTGCGCATAAACTGAATGTACCGTATATACTCATGTATAAGTCGACTCTTGAAACCTGAAAAATTGATCATAAAATGAGACCCTGACTTATACGCCCTTTCAAAAATACGACACTCAGATTTTTTTTTTTTTTTACTCGCTTCACTCACCAACCCCTCCCACCCCCCCGACCCCTCCTATGCATCGCACCGTTGTGAAGAGGAGGGCTGAACGCACCCCTAGGAGATGCGGCCGCTCCTCAGAAACCCCTCTTACATGGTGATACAATGGGAAACTCGATCAGTTTGTGGCTTGCTGCTGCCGCCATACCGTGTGATCTGAACTTCGCTCGCATAACAATTCCTCCCCACTAAACCCAGCGCCATGCGCCATAATGAAGAGTGTGGGTGAATGCACAGCGAGGTGACGCGGTCGATCCTCATAAACAGTGATATATTGGAACACAAATGACAGTTGTTTTTATTACCTCCTCTCTGCTCGATCAGCTACTGGCTTACTGCTGCTTCCATTCTGCGTGATCGGCACTTTGAACGTTTAAAAGCCTGTACAGCACCTGTCCGTTTGTCCTCAAACACTATGCAATCTCTCTTTCCGTTATTTCACCGAGTGATATTTTCCGTTTTGTTTGTGCTAATGTGATCTTTTCACTCATTTTTTGGAGACTTTTGAATTTTCATACTTCCATTATCTCTAACCTGCTCTGCATGTGTATCACGGGACTTGCTTACAAAGGTTGTAAGTATGACCTGACGTGCCTGTCTCGCGGGATGTGAAAGTGTCTCTCTGTCTTTCTTCAAAAGATCACGTCTCGCTGCCGGAAAAAAAAGTCTCGTTCCAAGATTTTTTTTTTATATACTAGAGAGACATCATCTTGGCTCCTCCAAGCTCGCTTCGGTTTCTCAGGCATATCGAATTTTGTTACAGCAGCTCAGTTCTCAATTTCTTTCGCTATTTTCTATTTTCATATTTTCTTCTGATTGAACGCTCCATCGTAGATAAGGGATGCTCTTACGATGAGGGTGTGAGATACAAAAAACACAAAACTGTGCAAACGTCTCTTCGGAATAGTTTGGGTGTCACCGTGTGGTCACGTAGGCACAACACATAGAAAACAAAGGCCGTGCGCTCCGTGGTGACTCTCTCAGGTGGGTGTTAGCATATCGTAATCCCTTAGACCAATAGCGGGAGTTTTCCACATTCAATTTACACAGCCGACATTTTAAAATACCGGAAATCGTACAGTAAAGTCAAGCTCCGACTTATCCACGGGAGAACTGAAATGCAAGTATATACGGTAATTGTCAATAGAATAGAATAGAATGCCTTTTATTGTCACTATACACATGTACAATAAGATTAAAAGCAGCTCCTCCAGTGCAGACATATACAGTATGGAGAACACAACACATAAACGGTGCAAAAAGTTGACGCACAGTTGATGGATAGAAGGAAGTCCAGGGGTTGGGGGGTTCGACTGTGTAGTCAGTGCATGTGTGAGTTTAGAATGGTTATGGCTGTTCTTGAGTCAGTTTGTCCTTGTTGTGATGCACCTGTAGTGCCACCCTGAGGGCAGCAGGTCAAACGGATCAGAGCCAGGGTGGCAGCTGTCCTTGATGGTGTTTTTTGCTCTGCTGAGGCGGCGGGAGGTGTGAATGTCCATCAGGGAGGGGAGAGGGCAGCCGATGATCTTCTGTGCTGCGTTTACTACTCTCTGAAGCCTCTCCGTCTGCCGTACCATTCTGTGATACAATATGTCAGCAGGCTCTCGATGGACGAGCAGTAGAAGGTCAGTAGCAGGTTGGAGTTCAGGTTGTGCTTTCTGAGGACCCTCAGGAAGTGTAGCCGCTGCTGAGCCTCCTTGATGACTGCTGTGATGTTGTCTGTCCAAGAGATGTCAGCGGAGATGAGGACGCAGAGAAACCGGAAGGTACGCACCCTCTCCACACACTTGCCATTGATGTAAAGGGGGGCTGTGCCTCCTGAAGTCGACAATGCTCTCCTTGGTTTTCCTGGTGTTCAGGGTCAGATTGTTCTTTGAACACCAGGCTGCCAACTTCAGGACCTCCGCCCTGTAATCTGCCTCGCCTCCCTTTGAGAGGAGTCCGACCACTGTGGTGTCGTCAGCAAACTTGACGATGAGGTTGTTGTTGTGGGCCGGACTGCAGTCGTGGGTGTAGAGACAGCACAGGAGGGGGCTCAGCACACAGCCTTGTGGGGTACCGGTGTTCAGTGTGCGAATGGAGGAGTGGTGGGGGCCGAGTCTCACAGTCTGGAGCTGGTTGGTAAGAAAGCCTTTGAAACTTCTGAACTGCTTGTAATTCTACCTCAATATACCAGAGAAACATCTGACAAAAAGATCTAAAAGCACTGAAGCAGCAAACTTTGTGAAAACCAACACTTGTGCCATTCTCAAAACGTTTGGCCACGACTGTAATTGCTGATGTTACTTTACACATCATCTTTTTAGGAGATAGAAATTGTGACTAATTGGCTCAGATGTCCCCAAAACCTGACGGGCCGCCTTTCGTTGTAGCTTTTCCTCAGGATCCTGTCATTGATTCTGTCGGCATCTTCCGGGAAGGAGAAGAAGCTACGGTCACCTGCACCATCCAAGATGTGTACCCGGCCAGCAGTATGGAGATCCAATGGCTGGAAGGAGAAACAATTTTAGAGTCCCACACAGGAAGCGGTGCTGTGGTGCAGAACGTCACCTCCTGCTATAAGTGGGCCCCCAAAGCCGAGGACAGAAAGAAGCAGGTGTCCTGCAGAGCCGTGCTGCACGTGGACGGGATACCAGAGGAGCAAAGGAGCAGACTGGCTGTGGCGGACATCGATGTGTTCAGTGAGTAACCGACAAGGTGCCTTGTGAATAATTGCTAGGGGGTTACCTGGTGTTCAGTGGACTCACCAAGCCCACTGCACACTTTATCGTGTTGCAGATTTAATTTTTAAAGAGATACATTTGTCATTTATGCTCATCAATCTACACTCAATAAGCCACAATGACCAAGTGACACCATGTTTTCAGAAACGTATTAAAAATCAAAAACTAAATCTCTCCCCCATAGATTATTCAGACCCTTAATTCAGTACTTCTTGGAAGCGCATTTGGCAGCAGTTACACCTTTGACTCTTCTTGAGGAGTCTTCTTTGCCTACCTACGTTTGGACAGTTTATCCCATTTTTCCTGGCTATTCCTCTAAGGCTTCTTTAGACAGGAGGGGAGGTGACTGTAGCCTGCCATCTTCTGGACTCTCCACTCATGTTCTATGGGGTTTTGACCAGGGGCTTTGGCTGAGGCCCCCCTCATGGATAGTGAGAGACTCGTTCTGAAGCCACTCCAGCATGTTCTTGGATGTGTGCTTTAGGACATTGTAGTGTGTCGCCTCAGTCTGAAGAGGCCCGCACTCTGGAGCAGATTTCTTTCAAGGACCTCTCTAAATTTGAAAGTTCTGCTCAGTCTCCTTGTCCCTGCACCCACATAGCGTGATGCTGCCAACACCATGTGATGAGCAGCAGTGCCCGGTCTTTGGCAGACATAGTGCTTGGAGTTCTGCCCGGAGAGTTCAGTTTTTCCCTCCTCAGACCGGAGTCCTTTAAGTGACGTTTGTCAAAGTCCAAGTGGGCTGTCAGATGCCTCTTACTCGAGAGTGGCGTCCGTCCAGCAATCAAGCACTTATGGTAGAGTGGCTAAAGTGCAGCTGAGAAGGTCGTCCTTCCAACGAGTTCCCCCATCTCAGCAGAGGAGGACTTGTGAAGCTCTGTTAGAAGGGACCACTGGGTTCTTGGTCACCTCCATGACTTGCCAAGTTACTTAGAAAGCCAACTCAAGGAAGATTCCTGGTGGCTTCAAATTTCTTCCATGTCACAACCATTGAGAGCAGTGTGCTCTTATGAACACTCGAACCTTTACAAATGGTTTTATCCCTTCACCCTGCTCTGTGCCTCACCATAATTTGATCATGGAGGTCTACAGAGAGTCCCTTGGACTTCATGGCTTGGTTTTTGTCCCGGCATGCAGTGTGACTTTTGGGACCTTCTATGCACAGGTACAGGTGTGCCTTCTTACACAAGGTCCAGGCCATTCAGTGTGCCACAGGCGGACTCCGGTCAAGTTCTAGAAACATCTCAAAGATCACTAAAAGAAATGGGAGGCACCTGAGTACAGCAAAGGATCTGAATACTTCTAGGAATGAAAGATTTCATTTTTTTTTTTTTTATTAAATTTACAAACCTTTCTGAAAACCTCACGTTGTCATTATGGGTTATTGAGTGTAGATTGAGGGATACAATGGCAACTGTCAGTCAGTCAGTCAATGTCCACCCGCTATATCCTAACACAGGGTCACGGGGGTCTGATGGAGCCAATCCCAGCCAGCACAGGGCGCAAGGTAGGAACAAATACAGGGCAGGGCGCCAGCTCACCGCAGGGCACACACATGCACACACACACACACACACACGCACGCACTAGGGACAATTTAGGATCACCAATGCACCTAACCTGCATGTCTTTGGACTGTGGGAGGAAACCCACGCAGACACGGGGAGAACATGCAAACTCCACACAGGGAGGACCTGGGAAGTGAACCACTACGCCACCGACAATGGCAACTGTTTCCATTGAAAACGTAATCTACAACAGAATCAAATGTAGAGATAGTGAAAGGGTCGGAATATTCTGAGTCCCCTGTATGTTGGAGCAGCTTTGTGCTCCTGGACGCGTGCGTTTGGACATTCAAACAGCCTGACTTCTCATCAGCTCTCCTTCTGAGGCTCTTTTGTGTTTTCTACACGAGTGTAAAAACTCTTGAAATGAGTCTGCTGCTTGGGGGCCGAGTGAAGCCTTTCTGGATTTATCAGAATTTCACGATAATATTTCAGTAACAAGTAATCTACACTGGTCAGACTTCAGGTCCCCTGAGCCCCATTTGTCCAACTTCAGATTATGATGTCAATCCAACCTGATGACATACCTGGTAGACCCAGAAAACCGTTTAAGTGGCTTCAGTGTCCAACTGGGCAAGAACACCTGGGGGCTAGTGGCCACAAAAAAAAAAAAAAAACAACTCCCACTCTTCAGGGTGGTGCTTAGGTGTCACCAGTTGCCCGGCTGCACTCAGATCTCAATCCGGGTGGTTTGTCGTGTGTTGGGTGCATCAGCACATGCTCACCCTGAAGAAAAAAAAAAAAAAAAAAGATATCGGAGAATGAGATATTGAATTGTCAATCTGTGCCCTCTAGTGGAAAAATAAAGTACAGCGTGCATCCATTTTTCTTTTCTTTTATAAATTTTATTGATTTTAGATAGATAGATAGATAGATAGATAGATAGATAGATACTTTAATAATCCCAAGGGGAAATTCACATACTCCAGCAGCAGCATACTGATAAAACAATATTAAATTGAAATCACACAACATTCCATACAAATACATCAATTTTACAAGAATAGGATTGAAAACAAATCAACCCCCCACCCTTGAGAAAGAGAGCATGGGCAGCAGAATAAAACTTAAATTAATAAGTGCATAAAGATAAATAGAGAAGAAAAAGAAATGGGGAGAAAATCCACTTCCTCAGTGCTTTAAGAGCTTATTCTAAAATGTTATTGATCAGATCCTGCCAGGTTTGGAAAAATGTCTGCACAGATCCTCTAAGTGAGAATTTGATTTTTTCCAATTTCAAATAATATAAAACATCAGTCACCCACTGACTTAACAGAGGAGAGTTAGGATTCTTCCAGTTGAGCAAAACAAGTCTACGTGCCAATAGTGAAGTGAAGGCCATCCAGTTTGTTTGTCCTTCTCCACTTTAAGCCCAGATACAGTATGGGGATGTTTTGAATTCCAAATAAATGTGGTGATGGTTGAATCTAATTTCTTAAAGAACGATATATTGATGCATATTGGCCATTTTTATTTTCTAACCCCCTTATCGGAGGCTAAGGATCTGCACTGGCAGTCAGAAGGTTGCCAGTTCAAATCCCATAAAATGCCAAAAGGGACCTCTTAACCTGCAATTGATCCGTTAACCTCCAACCTGCAGGGAAAAACTTGGGGGCAGGTGGCAGAATTGGCACTCCAGCCACCATAAAACAAAAAAAAAAAAAAAAAACCTCACCCTGTTCCCCTCCATCTGAACTGGTGTGGTGCGGACGGGTCACCCGTTGCATGGCTGGGCTGCACTTGGGTCCTAATCTGGGATCCTGAGTTGGTTTGTCGTGTGGAGGGTGCGGCAATGCGCCCTATCAGCGCCAACTCCTAACTTCTTATCAAGAGCAGGGTCTTGGGAAAGCTGGACATTCATGGCATGGTCCAGTTCCTGGGTTGCTGGGGTGCATCATGGCAGCCCACGGCCTCGCCGGGCACACATTCTTACACAAGGAGGTCTTGGTGTGGAAACAAAAAGACGAACCTGAAGGAAAAGCACACCAACTGTGCAAAAAAAGGGGTCTGGGACTGTGAGGGGGCAGCAATAAGTGTAGCGCCACCATGCTGCAAGTTGGCTCTCTTCATCAAACAAAACTGTTCAATCTGCATTTCGGGTCCCACCTGAAATTCCATCAATTCATTGGACGGGATGCCAAGCCACTCACACTCGCAAATATAAAATGGCCGCTTACCACATGAAGAAAATCCTCACTCCCATTCATTTCTTTCTCTTTCTTTCTTTCAAAACAGTCCCGCCCAGGAACACGACTGTGCAGGTCCATCCATTAGCCGAGGTTCAAGAGGGAGAAGACGTCACCATCTTCTGCCAAACGATCAGCTACCCACCCTCAACAATGACCTTAAAGAAAGTAGGGGACAGCGCCAGCTACTCTTCTAGTGACGGGAACTTCTCGCTTTACAACCTCACGCTAAAAGACTCGGGCCGCTATGAGCTGAATGTCACCAACGAGGCGGGTTACGAGGTTGAAGTTATCGAGATTACAGTTGGTACGGCTCACTGACTGGTATTCCTGTTGCTTCCTTAGCCCTCGTAAAGTTTCATTACTTATTTATTTGTTTGTTTGTTTGTTTCTTTCAGAACGCAGATGTGAACCCCTGCAGGCCCCTCCTTTTATGGCAAAAATCGTCGTACCCGCTCTGTGTTTGGCGACGCTGGCATTGGTGGCGTTTTTCATTTCGAAGCTGAAGAAGAAATTACGCACCAAGGGGACGTATGAAGTCACCGAGCTGGTGGCCATGGCAGTGTAGGGGTGACGTGGGAGGTCAGCACTGCTGGACCATCGACCTGACACCTCAGCGCCGGGCTTTGTGGATGGTGTGGTGGTCCTGAAAGTCTTAACAGGAAGACTTGGGACGGAGGGGCTTCTTCTCAGACACGGCTTTCAATTTGTGGCTTCACCTCTAAACGGACATTTCAAAAACGGCACTGCAGCTTCACGTGTGGGTGACGGCCGAATAGTTTAAGGTGTACAGTTTGGACATGGATGTGTGTGTGGCGCCCAGGGGGTTAAAGAATAGAGGTACGTGTGTGTGTGTGTGTGTGTGTGTGCCCTGCTTCGGACTCGCACCCATCCATGGTTGGTACCCGGTCCTCCATGTGCCCAGTTCTGGTTGCCTGTAACTGTAAATCTAATAACTAAAGGTAGAAAAAAGAATGGATGGGCACAGCAATGCGTGAGTGTGAACTTTATATAGCGCCCTTCGTCACATGGCCCAGTACTGCTCGCGTATTCTTTACATTATGGAGAGCTTTAAACAGAAATAAGGAAATGAAACGAGTCAAACATCCATCTGGGCTCATGTGACAAACAAAGCATTTAAAAATATTCAGGATAGCAATGGAGCACAATTGTCATTGTGTCGATCAGAACAACACTAAGCAATTGAATCGTTATTTTATATAGCGCCTTTCCTGCTGCACACCATCACAAGGTTGCTGTGTGCTGGTCGTTTCCTTAACTCCAATTCCACAAATTCCAGAATTCTGGAATATTAAAAAGCGAAGTCGACACCAGGCTTACAAACTCAAAACAAGACCACTGTGCCCACCCGAGGCGGAGTGCGACTGAAGCCTGATGGCCGCACATGCTGGGGGGTCTTCCTTAAGTGAGACGGAAAGTCGAAGAAGACGAGCAAAAAGGGGGGAAACATTTGGGACGGGTGCTTACCCCAGTTGGTCCGCAGCGGGACACTCCAGGGGCTTTGAGCTCAATGCTGAGAATGATGGAGGGGTCCCTTCTGTCGGCAGGTGTTGGGGGGCATTGTGCTGATCTAATCCTGTAGGAGGGTCCGAATCATGGGACAGAAGCTGGGGGGGCTGCCACTCGCACAGTCGTAGTGGTGAGGACAGCTAACGATGGGCGTCTCCTCGTGTGTATCCTGTACAGAGAGAGTCCTTGTATTTATTTATGATGTTGCATTCTGTGTCTGCTTGTTTGTGTGACTTTTATTGGGATTGTGTCATTGTCACTGTTCTGAGGACACATGCAAGGAAGAATTTAATTGTACTGAGTACAAAGGACAATAAACTTGATCTTGAAGGATGTGTCTGAATTGTTCTGTGGATGTGTGTGGGGCTCTGGCATCTAAGGAGCCCACCTCTGGTGTGCTGGCGACTCTCAGAATTTGGAAAAACAATCAAAAGAACGCGAGGACGCGGTTTGTGTGACTTTTAACCTAAAATACAAGTTGGCCGTTTACCTTTGACAGATTTCAGAGAGAAAAGGCTCATGGGAAAAACTGCAGTGATGGGAATGACCAAAGCAAATGACGTATAGCGCCTTATCGATCCATCTGTTGTCCTGCAGAGGCTTCAGACCTGTCACTTCTATCACAGCGTCCAGTAAACCTCAGCAGCTCCGAGTGACAAAGCGAGCAGGAGGTCACCAGTCACTGCAGATGGATTCAAAACAACTTAGCAGCCTCCAGTCTTCTTGGGATTGACGTGCCAAGCTTCACACACCTGGATTTGGGGGGGGGGATTGTCTGCCATTTTTCTTTGCAAGATGCCCTCAAACTCCGTCAGGTTAGACGGAGACCACTGGTGGTTAGATGTTTTAAAGGCCACCAGCCAAATGTTTAGCTGGGCTCACGTGCGGGCTGTGCAGGTTCGGCCACTCGACAACATTCACGGAGTTGTCCTGCTAGATTTGTAATGTTGTTTCTTTTGAACTTCTTTTTTATAATATAGCGCCTTTCTCTCTATTTATAATAATCCTTTCATATTAAAAATATAGCGCCTTTCACATCTAATTATAATATTCTTTTCATACTCATTTATTATATACTTACAAAGTTGAAATTCAAAATTTAAATATCACTCCATTAAATGAAGTTATTTCCGATCACTGCGTAATTACATTTGATTTAGTCCTGCCCTTGTCAACACACTCCCAGATTACAACAAAGACAGTGCGACATCAAGATTGAAATTCTGCTTCAAAATTTATAGATACTTTGAGTAAGTCGAGTGTAACTGCGGAAAGCAATTTAGATCAGCTGACATGACATTATAATGTGACCTTGAGAGATGCTCTGGACACAATGGCTCCCCTTAAAACAAAAGTGATCAAAGCACATAGAAACTCTCCCTGGTTTACTGAAGACACTCGAGCTCTTAAATTAGAGTGTCGAAAACTGGAGCGCAGATGGAGAACAACAAAGCTACATGTCTTTCAAATTGTATGGACAGAGTGTTAATAAATATAAAAAAAGCTCTCTTTAAAGCTCGCTCAGAATACTATTCTACAATAATAGATAGCAATAATAAAAATCCTCGGGTACTATTTAGAACAGTGGCTAAATTAACAAAAGGAAATTCAGATCAACAGTGCAAAATACCAACAGATATTAGCAGTACAGACTTTATGAACTTCTTCAATGAGAAAATTAAAAATATAAGATCCCAGATCTCTGCATCACACTACAAACCAAATACTAGCTTAGCAGACCCTGCCTCACATTGCACTCAGCACTTTAGTAATTTTAATCCTGTAACTGAGCAGGAAGTCTTAACTTTAATTTCTAAAATGAAGCCCACTACTTGTTCCCTGATCCAGTGCCAATAAAACTAGTAAAAAAGTGCAATGGATGTTCTTGCAGCGCCTATCCTAAACATTATCAATAGTTCATTATTGCATGGCACAGTACCCGATACACTAAAAGTGTCAGTCATTAAACCATTACTTAAAAAGTCAGACCTAGACCGCACACATACTAAATAATTATAGGCCTATTTCAAATTTACTGTTTCTCTCTAAAATACTAGAAAAAGTAGTCGCCAGTCAGCTTCAGTCACACCTTATGCATTACAATTTATTTGAGAAATTCCAGTCTGGTTTTTGCACTGGTCATAGTACAGAAACGGCACTAATACGAGTTGTAAATGACATTCTGATATCCTCTGATAAAGGAAACTCCACTGTAATTATGTTGTTGAACTTAAGTGCAGCATTTGACACCATCGACCATTCGATTTTACTGCACAGGCTAGAAAATGATGTTGGGCTTACAGGCACCGTGCTCGCTTGGTTTAGTTCTTATTTATCAAATCGATTCCAATATGTACAGAAATGTGCTGACAGTACTCCATCATTATACACAGAAGTTCAATATGGTGTCCCGCAGGGCTCAGTACTCGGACCTTTACTGTTTTCACTTTACATGCTTCCACTGGGATCTCTCATTAGGAAACAATGTTAATTTTCACTCGTATGCAGATGACACCCAGTTATACCTTTCATTTAAATCAAATGAAGTTTCTCCGATGTTGTCTTTAATTAGTTGTGTTAGTGAATTAAAGGACTCGATGAATGAGAACTACTTGTCTTTAAACACAGATAAAACACAGATGTTAATTGTTGGAGGGAATGATGCTGATCACAACAATATTTTGTTATCATTTAACTCAGTTGGAATCCCCATTAATTTTACTGAATCAGCCCGCAATCTAGGAGTTATCTTTGACTCTAGCATGTCATTTAAAGCGCATATTACAAAGTTGTCCAAAACATCTTTCCTCCATCTTAAAAATGTTAGGAAATTAAGGCGCTTTCTAAATAAACAGGATTCTGAGAAATTAATTCATGCATTTATTTCTAGTAGGATTGACTACTACAATGCGGTGTTCACTGGATGTTCAAACTGTTTTCTATACAGCCTCCAGTTAATCCAAAATGCGGCTGCAAGAATTATTACAAGAAAAGAAAATACGAACACATAACTCCAGTTCTTAAATCCTTACATTGGCTCCCGGTTAAGTTTAGGGCAGATTTCAAAATCCTCCTTTTAACATATAAAGCATTAAAATGGCCAAAGTCCGGCTTACTTGTCTGAACTTATCATGACTTACAAAACAGAGCACACATTAAGATCTCAAGATGTCGGTCTGCTTATGATTCCAAGGATTAATAAAATAACAATGGGAGGTCGAGCTTTTAGTTACAGGGCCCCTAAACTGTGGACTGGTCTGCCTGCTACTATAAGAGATGCCCCTTCGGTCTCAGCTTTTAAATCCCGGCTGAAGACTCAATACTTCAGTTTAGCACACCCTGACTAGAGCTGCTGATTAACTGTACAGACTGCATCTCTGTTGTTAGTCATTAGCACTAAAACATAAGTCACATGATAGTTAGAATTGGATACTAACCCTCACCTATTCTGTTTCTCTTCTCGGTACTTAAATGTGGCACTTGGTGCCACGGCCCACCTGCCAAGTTGTTTTGCCTGCCTAAGGTAAAGTCATCTCTGATGGAGGATC
Source organism: Erpetoichthys calabaricus (assembly GCF_900747795.2). Lineage (NCBI taxonomy): Eukaryota > Metazoa > Chordata > Cladistia > Polypteriformes > Polypteridae > Erpetoichthys > Erpetoichthys calabaricus. Next base: position 167,657,896 of record NC_041403.2, on the reverse strand, counting down.
GCAGGAATGGTGGGAAAGACGGGTCCTTTCATCGGATTGGCGCTCTTTCAGCCGTGGAATGGCCAAATGGGGGAGGCAGCTTGATGGATGAGGTCTCCAGGACTCTCAACATATCCAAATCTTATTATGGGATATCATCTACTGTTAAATTCTGCTCCGTACTTCTAAATTTTTATTTTTATACTGTATTGAGGATTTGTTCTGTTCTGTGTATTGTATTGTATTGACCCCCTTCTTTTGACACCCACTGCATGCCCCAACCTACCTGGAAAGGTGTCTCTCTTTGAACTGCCTTTCCTGAGGTTTCTTCCATTTTTCCCTACAAGTTTTTTTTGGGAGTTTTTCCTTGTCTTCTTAGAGAGTCAAGGCTGGGGGGCCGTCAAGAGGCAGGGCCTGTTAAAGCCCATTGCGGCACTTCTTGTGTGATTTTGGGCTCAACAAAAATAAACTGTATGGTATTGTATTGAGTGACTTTCACATCTGTCTATTTATAATATTCTTTTCATACTCCTTTATTATATAGTGCCTTTCACGAGAGGGTTTGAACGCTGGACCCCCGTGGGGCGGGCGCGCTACTCACTGCGCCACCATCCGTTTTCACTTTGTAATGACTTGGGCTCAGTTAGGTGAAATGCGCATCATCATATAAAAATAAATTATTGGGAGTTTTACTGAGGACAATAGAATAATAATAATAATAATAATTAATTACATGTATATAGCGCTTTTCTCAGTACTCAAAGCGCTATCCACACAGGGAGGAACCAGGAAGCGAACCCACAATCTTCCACAGTCTCCTTGGCACTACCACTGCGCCACCTGCTCATTTGCTTATTTATTTATTTGCTTTTTACTTTCCGTTAACGCCACTGGCCCGACCGCACTTTCTACCGAACTAGAACGGCCCCGCCGCGGCTACAGGAGATGCGCCTCTGCTCACGCGGATACGACGCGTTTATCTTGGATTTTTATTGCGCCTTTGCGGTTTATATAAATGCGCTGTTTGCACGGTACGGTGTCACGATGTGGGTTTTATTTTAGACTTTAGAGAAAAATTTTCGGAATTCCCAAATGAGGGGATTTCAAGATGAGGTCAAAGGCGCAGAAGTCCAAGAAGAGATTCTGACGCGCTAACCACTCGGTTTCAAGACCCCCAAAAGCATCAAGACCCTCACTCTTTTCTGATCACCTGATCAAGTTTGAGTTTTCATAAAAAATGTAATGATTTACTTCAGGGTTACACAATAAACAATAATAGCTTGGGCTTCAGTTTAAATCTTTAAAGTCTTAAGTGTGCGGAATTATAAATGGAATCAAAGAAAACGCGACAAGGCAGCCGCTGAGAGAAAAAGTGAGAGATGTGACGAAACCGAAACAGAAGTGCGCAGCGCACCGAATCCGACATTCCATATTATTAGTAGTATTATTCGCCAAGCGGAGGCCGATGGGCGACGTCTCAGGAGTTCGTTTTGTGGGGGCGCAGTGTGTGACTGGAGCAGACCACCTTAGGAGAGTCCGTCATGAAGTTGCGCTGATAGACCACACAACGAACCACCGGGATTGGGACCCGAGTGCAGCACCACACTGGAACATTGGGAGGTTTTCACGGTGGTTGTAAGCTGGAGGGCCCGCTTGTATACGCAGGACGAAGCAATTGCAGGTTAAAGCGTTTACGGGATTCGAACCCGCGCCGCAGACCCTTAGCCTCAGAGCCACCGTAGTGAAGGCCGTCACAGTTAAGGATGACGCTGCGACGTGGGACAAACAAATCATCTGGCATGAGCTCTGCGAGTCCCCTTAATCCAGATCAGCGCCGCGGCATAAATAAATAAATAAATAAATAAATAAATAGATAGATATTCATCTTCCTAACTCGGTGATGCCACGTGGGGAAGCTGGCGCCAATCCGAGAAATCATTGGGCGCAAGGCAAGAACACCACCTGGAGGGGGCGCCAGTCCATCACGAGGTGAACACACACACGCGCGCGCACACACACACACACACGCGCGCACACAACACCGTCCATTTGCAGAGCCGTCGCGCGTCACCTCAGGTCCCGGCCTGCAGATTCTCAACGATTGTGCGCCGCCTAGCGTTAATGTCCAACGATACAACAGAGATCCATTTCAAAATGTGCTTTCTACATTTGAAATTGGATAACATCACAGAATTAAAACAAATAATAAAGCAAAACTTAGCGACCAAAACGGAATAAAAAAAATGAGCCAACCAGACCAACCAGTAAGCTTCATATTGACACTCGATTGGCAGTTCTGTAGAAGACACCATGAAGAGATTTACCTTCACGCTTGAAGAAAAACCAAAACGCCATCTTTGTGAAGGTTAGACGTGGGGGGCTCTCTGAAAGAGACTTTGATTTGGATTTGAGGGTTGTTTGTTGACTTGTAAAAAGACCGTATTATTATTATTATTATTATTATTTAGCGGATGACGTTATCCAAGATGGCTTACAACATTTCAGATACAGCAGGTGTCATTTCTTTTGTTTTCGTTTTTTTTCTCCACTTGGAGCACAAGCAGGTGAACTGAAGGACTCAGGGTCACACAGTTTCATTAGCGGGATAGGAGCCCACAACCGCAGGGTCTGAAGCCCTCAATTACGCCACACTGCGTGTACCACAGATGGATAGACAGGCAGATCTGAAAATCATAAGTGGATGGATGATAAAAGGTGCTATATGGTAGATGTGAAAGGCACTATATACATGATTACATTTAATTTTTCCAGTTTAAGCACAGACAGCGTGAAGTGACATCTTCAGGGTCACTTAGTGTAAGTAGTGGGACTTCCAACAGATGACACATCACAAACATTTGCAGTACTAAAATAATATTTTTATATTTTATATACATACATACATAACATACACACACTTTTACAAAACCATGCTAATATTAAGTTAAAAAGTGTACTAAAAAGTAAATAATAAGTCTCTCATGCATCACTCGTAAAATAAAAGACCCACCTTTTATTTTACGAGTGATGTATGTGAGACTTATTTTTTTTACTTTTTAGTACACTTTTTAACTTAATATAAGCGTGGTTTTGTAAAAGTATTTTTTTATAAATATATATTTTCAACGTTTTAGTCTCGGGTTTGTTTTAGTATAATTTCGTTATTAATATTTTAACACTTCCTTTAATATTTCTATTCATTACTAGCGCCATCTATTGGTGAAATCTTGAACTATTCTTCATATGAAAATCTCATTTCTTAATTAACATGGATTAATTGATCAATTAGTGAAACTGATTACTGGTTCATGTATTGTCATCGGAAGTGAGTAAGTGTACAAAAGTTCAAGTCATTTGGACAATAGGAAGTGGGTTAAATATTGATTAGAAGATTGGTACCAGACAACAAACAGGTGAAGTTAAAAGAAGCCTGGTAATAATAACAACAACAACATGCATTGCATTTGTCAATTCCAACAGATGGTGCAGCACAAAACATTAGCACGGTTTTTATAAATCCCATACCACATGGCATTTACCAGAGACACAGCAACCAGACGGACACACACTCACTCACACACACAGAGTCCTTTCATTAAGGGGGATCCATGATCAGCGACCTCGGGATCAAACGACACTCCACATGTTATTACCAATTCACATTATTTTGAAGTTTTTATTAAAAGGAGTAACTTTGACCCCTGACATCCCATTAGGGGGTTGAACAATTATATAGTGCCTTACATTAGGGGGGTCTGCCGAGGGGCACAATTTCAAGTCCTTCAGGTCATTTCAACTGAAGACCTCTGTGGGTTTAGTTTATCACAAAGGTGCAATTTCTTACACAAATATGGACCACAAATTACCTAAAAAATGAGTTTGAGGGTCTAGAGAGACAAAAATGGGGGAGAAACCCCCAATACCATAAGCAGACAGCAAGACGAATGAAATGGTATGAAATATGGGGGGGGGGGGGGGTTTGGGGGGTGAGGCATCAGACAAAATCAACAGAAGTGACTTCAAAGCGGTCAGAAGGACACAACGTCTAAAACTGTCACCACGGTCACCCCATCTGCACTCTTCTGTCCTGAAAACCTGCTCTGCTCAAAGAAAAAATAAATAAAATATGTAAATAAAGGTACTGTGAAATGTGACAATAAAATAACAATGACGAGAAATGTGAGTATAAGTAATGAAATACACAGACTCTCCTTTTTGTTTCCTATTTCTTCATGTATTTATTTCAGTGACCTGCCATTCTGTCACTTTCACTCATCAAAGTTAAGAGGGCGGGCTCTAGGCAGTACTGTGTTTTGATTGGTGAATCGTCTGCAGAGTAGACATCTAAGACCCCCACAGACCCCTGAGTCGCGTGTTAACAGTGCAACGCACGGACACCTGATCATTTAATGCAGCGTTGTATTTCTCACTCTTGATTTTGGAGCCCTTTGCCGCAGTTTTGATTTCAATTTGAGACTTGACCACCTTATTGCCCCCCCCCCCCCTGGGTCATTTCGAGTTGCTGATTCTCAATCGTTCCATTACGTGGAGTGGGAAGGACACCTTGCTGTCATGGACCCCTGAGCACAGGCACCCAGAATGCCCCTGATAGCAGATCCGTCCCTGTGAAGTGTCTGCTGCTACGAATGTGGCGCCTGATGGCTGAAAGTTTACATCCGGGCTACCGCCAATTCACCAATCAAAACACAGGACTCACTAGAGCCCGCCCTCTCACCGTTGATGGGTGAAAGTGGCAGTTTTCATTTCAGGGCTTATTTCGTTGTGCATGGGGTGTGACTAAAATAAATAAATGAATAAATAAATAAATACATAAATAACAAAAATAAAAATTATGTATACCCACATTTCATGTCACCACACTTTTATTTCTTCTCTTATTTATGTACAGTATTTGTGTTTGTCTAACACATTTTTTCATAAATAATCCAACCGAGCACGTCTTTCGAACACGAGGAGAACATGCAAATCCCATGCAGGGACCACAGAGGGTGTTTGCGATCAACGACCTCCTTGATGCGAGGCAGCTGCACAACCACTGAACCACATTCATTACATTATTATTATTATTATTTAAATCCCAAAGCGCTGGCTCTAAATACAAGTGTCGAGATGTCAGCGAGGGTCTCTTGCCCCACTGCGGCGTCCCGGCCATGTCAGTTTCCGCTTCGCTCCGACAATCAATAAGTACGCGGGATGTGTAAACTGGCGTGTCGACGGTCGTGTTTCTGCTTCTTGGTTGACCTTAGTTTAGTTATCTGTTTTCCTTTCTTTTCGTTTTCTTTTCACTTGAAGCTGTTGCCTCCTCTATGCGCAGACTCTTCGGAGAAACTGCAATGCCCCTCGTGACCGATAGGGTGACTCATTTTTTGCGGTAAGGTAGTAAACGGGGGATTTTATTTTACTTCAGGTACAAAGAACTTTATCTGTGATATGTCCCCGTGCTTTCTGTCGGTATTTCCGTTCCTCTTTTGCTCTATAAAGGGCGTTTCTTTGACCAGCCGGTCGCAGACGCACAAGCGCAGGCAGACGTGGATTATACGGCAACCGCTCCAGCTGCAGAGCCCGCATTCTTCTCGGACTTTCGTGCTCTTCGCCGGCGGCTCCACTGGGCTCTCACGGTTACTCAAGATGGCTTTAAAACTGACGTTCGCTCTCTGGATGATTTTACTGTGTGACGTAATTGCAGGTAAGGCGCTTTATTTATTTGATTTATTCCTCGTCTCTTCTCCCGGCTCGGCCGCAGGTCGCACTCGCTCGTCATTTATTTCTCTCACCTTATCATGAGGTGTCCATGCCGCTCCATCTTTTCACACATTCTGCTGCCTTCAGCTCTAATTCAGGTGGCCCCTCAGCTCTGCGACTTTCCAGTTCTTTTTTTAATTTTACTTGCAGGTGACGATCAGGAGATCATCCCGAACAAAATCGTCACCAGAGCGGGACGCTACACCGAGTTCGAGTGCCGCAGTCGCGACTGCAGCTCTCCGCTGTACGTCTGGTCCACCGTGAGCGACGACTCGCTGCCGGGAAAAGTGGATGGCAACCGGGTGACCGTCACGCCGACGGTGGAGAACGACGGCTTCATCTACGTGTGCACAGTGAAGTGCGGGGCCACCATCAGACAGGGCAGCACACGGCTGGTGGTCTTCGGTAAGTTAACCGTCCTGTCATTCCAAACGGAGCCTCCGATCCGCTTTATCGTCGTGACTTTAGTTTGAATATCAGGGCTTTTAACCCGCCGAGCCCTCAAGGGGCGAATCCTCATCAAACTTACCAGGGCCATCTTAACGTATGGGCACAACTGGCATTGGCCGGGGCCCCAGGCGTATTGGGGGCCACCATGTTTCTGTTTTGCTATCAAAAAAGTTAGATTGCTATACAATAGATATATACTGTTTTAATACAGCATCTAAGACAATAGATATGTAAGGCACTATATAATTGATATATATATAATTGACATATTATATATATATATTAAAACAGTATATCATAGCCAATAGATATGTAAGGCACTATATAATTGAGATATTAAAACAGTATATCATAGCCAATAGATATGTAAGGCACTATATAACAGATATTAAGAACAGTGCAGATATGTATAAGGCACTGTATAATTGAGATATTAAAATGTACTGTATAATAGACAAAAGATATATAAAACACTATACAATTGATATATAGGTATTGAAACAGTATATAATAGATATGTAAGGCACTATATAATTGATAATAAGAAAATAGATATGTAAGGCACTATATAATAGATATATAGGTATTTAAACAGTATATAGGACAATAGATATGCAAGACTATATAAGTGATATAAGACAATAGATATATATCAATTATATAGCATCTCACATAAGAAAATAGATATGTAAGGCACTATATAATTGAAATGTAGGTATTTAAACAGTATATAGGACAATAGATATGTAAGACTATATAATTCATATATAGGTATTAAAACAGTATAAATGATAATAGATATGTAAGATGCTATATAATTGATATAAGACAATAGATATGTAAGACGCTATATAATTGATATATACTGTACGTATTAAAACAGTATAAAAGACAATAGATGCAATTCACATAGATATTTAAACAGTATATATAACAATAGATATGTATATAACTGATCGATAACAGTCCATCTAGTACAGCACAGAGTGCTATTCATATCTGTCTATATTATTATATAGTGCCTTTCCCGTCTATCTGTCTATGATTAGTCATTTCAGTATTCGGGGAGTTTCGGCCCATCGCCTTATTCTGGGTTTGTCAGGGTCTTTCCAGAAGGTTTCAGGGAGTTTGGGCATAAAGACAAGCATGAGGGTCTCCAGTCAGCTGGTTTGTGCATTTTATTCGATGAGATTAAGTTCTATAATTTAACACCTTCTCGTTATTCATGGTGGGCCGTGTTGGTGCAGCTGTTATGACCGACGGTGCGTTTTTCCTAATTTATACAGACCGAACAGGGCGTGCTTGGATATCAACATCTCCGCCTGTGTGAGTTTATTAAGTCTGAGATGAGGTCTCTTTCTTTTCTTAGATCTAAAATAAGTGACGTGTGCTCAACTGGTTTTCCCACCCAGCTGGTCCTCCTCAGTCCTCCTGGTTCTTCCCTCCTTTGGCTCCCAGCTGACCTTTGCGTTTTCTGTTTCCCCAGCTCTCCCTGAGCAGCCCGAGATTAAAGTCGAGGGTCCTCTTGCAGTGGGTCAAGAAGTGAAGCTCACCTGTGAAGTGGCCGACGTGTACGGCCCCGACGCCATCACAATCCAATGGCTGGAAGGAGAGCGTGTCGTGAAGGAGGACGAGGAGCCCCTCGATGGGGAGGTGCGCACCGTGAGGTCCTCGCTGACCATTGTGCCGCTGGAGGAGGACGACGAGCGGAGCTTCGTTTGCAAAGCCACTTTGGTGATGGAGGGACTTCATGGAGAAGATGCCCAGCGCTGCATCAGCAGCAGCTTTCCTTTAAGTGTGCCCTGTAAGTGCCTTCTCTTTGTGACATCAGTAGCGAGTAGCAGCCATGCTGGTGGTTTCCCAGTTCATTTCAGTTTTGGCCAGTGGCATTTTTGACATGAACAGGGCCATATTAACATTATAGGGGTCTGCACTTATAAGACCTGGCAGTACCAAACTCATCACGTCTGTCCCCGTTTTGCAAGTTCTCACACCTTTCACGTCACATAAATCAATTAGACAACGGGTGCCCGGTGTGTCTCTGTTGGCATCAGGTCATCATGATACCCTCTGACACTGTCAGCATCTGACAAAATGCAGCCTCGGAGATTGAAACGTGAAGTAAAGTGAGAGCCCCGTGAACAGCCGCTGATCAGGAACATCTGCAACACCTCAAGTTTAGAATCAAACCGCCGACAAGCCACAGAAACACAGTGGGGACATGCCGACGACAACACCCTGCACATGGCAGCACCGACCACCAAGCGGCCAGCAAATCACTAAACAACTGGTTAAAGCAGGACTCTAAGAAACAGGAGCATCAGTCCTCTGCACTGAGTAACCGGGACACACCCGGGCTTCCTTAGCAGCTTTTTCAAATTTAGCGCAGTCCCCCTGAGCGGTGGGCGAGAATCAAGATGCAACATCACGTCTTACTAAACGAGGCATCCCTGATGCCGATTCCGACTTTACTCTTCTTTTCAAATTACGGTCGTTACCTTTAAGGTGGCAAACCACGCTGGAGTTCTCCTAAGTCTTTGCTGGAATGTGCTGTGTGGCATTGACTGGGAAAACGGAGCGATTAACCAAAACAAAAAAACCCAACAACATTTTAATATGGGCGATGACCTTCAGGCTCCGTCACTAAGCCGGACAGTTCAGGTCAGACAGGCCTGCCAAGGGAACAGAGAACACTGCAGGGCCAATCGGTCGGCCCCTCAGCCAGACGCAGGCCAACTGCACCCGACATGAAGTTAGTTTCACAGACACCAAGCAGAAGGACTTTTCAGTGAAGTGAGTGCGTCAAGCATATTATAGAGAATTTAGAAAATGAAGACGACAAAGCGGAAAATTGCCTTAAACCGCCGATTCAAAATGTAACCAGCCGAGCCGGGCACACGTCACGCCGCTCTGCAGATCACCACATTGGCTCCCTGCTGTAGCGCCACATATTAACTTCAAAACCTTGATGCTCACCTACAGAGTGGTCAGCGGGTTGGCACCAGGGGGTCAGGTCCTTCTCGACCACTCAGGTCTGGCGGTGGGTGCCACCTCGAGCATTTGTTTTGTTGCCCGAGGTGAAGTTGTAAAATGGCGCCCCCGCCACTCCCTTTACTTTGAGTTGAACCATCAATGCCAGACCTGTGCACCGAAACCCGGGGACAGCGGAGTATATGAGGGGAACCTGGAGAATGTCGAGGGGATTACGTATAGCAACGAGATGAAAAATGCACTCTTGAGGGGTCCCATGTCAGAAATCACGTGAGTAATGGGCTCTCAGCACACACTATTTATGTTTTTATTGCATTTAATGTTTTTCTAAACAAAAAAAACAAAATCAAAATGAGGTTCAAATTTTTAGCCTTGTAGTTCTCGGTTTAAACCTCCAGCCAAACGTGCCTCCCAATGACAGTGACAGTCTAGCAGCACCATAACATATACAGTACACGTCGTTTAAATAGTAAAATAAATTCCATCCATCCATTATCCAACCTGCTACATCCGAACTACAGGGTCACGGGGGTCTGCTGGAGCCAATCCCACCAGCACAGGGTGCAAGGCAGGAAACAAACCCTGGGCAGGGCGCCAGCCCACCACAGGGCGCATACACACACCAAGGACAATTTAGAATCACCAATGCACCTAACCTGCATGTCTTTGGACTGTGGAAGGAAACCCACACAGACACGGGGAGAACATGCAGACTCCACAGGGAGGACCCGGGAAGCAAACATGGGTCTCCTAACTGCGAGGCAGCAGCACTACCCACTGCGCCACCGTGCCGCCCTAGTAAAATAAACTGAAAAGCTTACTTACAACATTCAATGAAGCTAAAGTATAATGACTATCTTTAAATACGAATTATTACCCACAATTCCTATTGACCGTATCCTCATGTATGCAAATAATGCACTCAAACTATCCAATCATTGCACGGGTTTTTCCAGTGAGTGACGGTCCACAGCGAATCTCACAAATGGCGCTGAACAACAGAGCACAGAATTGGTCAAGTTTGAACTCAAGTTCCCAATGACCACTTTTTACTGTGTAGAGGGTCTGCTGCCCACCAGTGCACTAAAAACAGAAAACAGGAGCGAGTACGGTGCAACATCGGTAGTCGCAAGGCCGTGAAATCAATCAAAGAGCGGGAAGGTGAAGCTTTGCACTCTAAGATACATCGGCATCATGTCAGCAGCAGTCGCGTTCCCCCCGTAAAGTTTCGCAAAGCGGTTCCGGTACTCATCACTACGCTAAAAGCATAAAACGGGAGCGAGTACGGTGAAAATGCGAGGCGGCGAGAGTCAACCGAGGAGTGGGGGAGGGGCAGGGGTGACACTTCGAGCCCCGAGATACATCGGCAATCAAGCAACAGTCACTTCCCCCGTGAAGATTCGCAAAACAAGAGCGAGTACGGTGAAACATCGGTAGTCGCAAGGCCGGGAAATCAATCGAAGAGCGGGAAGGTGAAGCTTTGCACTCTAAGATCCATCAACATTCAATCGACGATCGTGTTCCCCCGTGAAGATTCACAGAGGTGTTCCGGTGCTCACCACCACACTAAGGCGAGGTGCGGGTACTTGAAGAGTTGCCAGTGTGGCGTTACCCACCTCAGTCACTTCTGTACTCTACCAGGCCTTTGGTTTCTTAATCACTCGACCACAACAACAGTCCTTACCTGACATTTACGTCTTGTGTGCTTCGGCTTACCATTAGTTTGTGTTGCCCCCCACAGTAAATATTCGGGGCTCCCACTTCTTTGACCTTCAGTCGGTGGTTTTATTCAACGTCAGGTCCCTGTGATTTCTTCTGTTATTCTTCCCAACAGTTCCGCGGTGGTCTTTGCTCTTACCGGCGGACCACAAGCCTCCTCCATGGCTGGCGACCTTCCTGTTGTGATCTGCACAGATGGGGAGGACACAATCCTTTAATAAACTTGAAAACTCGCCGACACTTAAACAGAAGAATATTGGGCCAACACAAACTAAACGCAGAGTCCATTTATTACAAATCTGATGACGTACGGCAGGCATGCGCAACCTTTCCGCTATTGACGGCCGCACTACAGACTTTTTACTGTAATAACGGCCGCACTACAGACTTTTTACTTTAATAACGGCCGCCAGTAAGTCCAAGTAAACTTAATAATGTTTTATGATTTATGTAAAAATTTACAGATTACACATTAAAACAGAGTATGATAAATCTGACAATATTCAATTTACTGGTCTACATATGTAAAAAAATGTCTACGAAACGTCATATAGGACAAAAAACCTTTACAGCAATTGTTTCAGGAAGTTTGGAAAACATCGCCATTAATGGCTTCCTTGCTCTTGCATGTTTGCAGACAGACTTGCAAAGTCAGGGGACTCGCTGGAGACCATTAGCTGTATTCCAGACTCTAGATTGCTGTCTACCAATCGGGTTCGGTACTTGTTTTTCAGATATTTCATTCTGGAAAACGCTGCTTCGCACATATGATGACCGTTTGCTAATGGCGATAGGCAGTGTATGGACTTAGCCACAAGGCCGTACAGGCGTACACTCCCATTTCCTTCTCAGTTCCATATTGGCTAGCCGCTAGTCACGTGACTTCAAATGTACTCCTGGGTGTCAGCCCATTTCAACCGAACTTAATATTCAAGTAAGCAAATCGGCTTTCGGCGTCACCATACCGACCCGGCCGACAAAGATTCCGCGGCGTTGAGACCCCTTACTCACTGGAGTCCAGAGACCCTACACCTGCACGGCCGCCATTACGTACACTTTAATATACACGTCCACGGCCGCCAAAGTCCTTGCCCACGGCCGCATGCGGCCGTACGGCCGCAGGTTGCGCACAGCTGACGTACGGCCTGAAGTTCTAAACAACAGAAATCCGAATAAAAAACTAAAATGAGTGAACTGCGGAGTAAAATGCTGAACACAAAGAGCACCAGAATCTCAAAATCCAAAAACTAAAGTCAACACCAGAGACATGAAAATGAAAATAAAAGTCAAAATGAGCGTCAGCCCCCCTAACTCGGGGTCTTCAACAGAAGTCCATAATAAACAAGAAGAGCCGCTGGTTGAACTAGCTGAGCATTGTGGCACCCAGATGAGAAGGTGGCGATCAGGAGATGAAACGGGCGTCACAAAAAAAAAAAAAAAAAACAGGCTATGTTTATTGCAAAAAGGTCTAAAAAAAATGGAGACGTCCAACTGAAAACACTAAAACTTGGGTCAGAAGTTCACTTGTAACCGGAGAAATAAGCAAAGGAAGGCACGGTGACAAACGGCACGCAGGGACTAGAACTGGGATCTGGCAGACCAGGGAAGATGATGCATTTGGGACAACTTCCTCCCCAATACACCAGGTGGCAGCCTCCCTGGTTTAGGTTTCCCATTCAGACGTTAGCAAGGCATGCTGGGGTTTGTAGTCCTGGGGAACAGCCCTGCTGGATTCTGTGGGGGCCACCAGGGGGAGCCAACTTCCTACTTTCTGGAAGTTCCGATTGGCCCAGAAGTGCTTCCATCAGGCTCTACCCTGGTGCCAGAAGTACTCTTGGGTCCCAACTACCCACCCCTCCCCCCCCCACCTCATGGTGACAACAATAAGAAACAGAACTTGGATGCACCACAGAAATGTCCCAGCATGTGGTGCCATTCAATTGCAGGCTTTAGTTATTCCCAAGTTTTAAAAAAGGTTTGTCCTAATTTCAGGTTGTGCCTTCTCATTCCACCCTGTCCATGTCGCTCGGCTCTTACCTGTGCCATCTTCTCTCCCCTCCCTCCTTCTCTCTCTGTCATCATCACGCAGTGCCACCTAAGAACACCTCCATCTTCGTTTCACCCAGCCACATCCTCAAGGAAGGGGACATGCTGACCATCACCTGCGCCACCCGCAGCAACCCAAAGGCGGCCATCAGCCTGTGGAGAAAACCAGAAAGTGGAGGTCGAGAGCCACTGGTGGCCAAAGCAGCTTCTTATACACTAGAAAGTGTCCAGATGGAAGACGCGGGGGTCTACGAGTGCGAAGCCGTCAACAGATTTGGCAATGGCACCGCTGACATCAAGATTTCTGTTCAAGGTCAGTGTCTAGATTGCCTTGTTCAGGGTGGGCAATGGTGGTCTCATTTAGCACAAAGAGCGTGAAAGGTTTGTGGATTAGAAAGGGGGACCCCCCCCAAAAAAGAAGAAGAATAAGAAAGCTATGCTGTAGAAGACAAAGTCACAGGACTGGAGGGGCACTTCTAGAAACAGCCAATCAGAAAGCAAGAGAGGAGAGCCGCAGACCTGTACAGGGGTCTGAAAGGGGACGGCCTGGTGGCACAGAGGTTAGACTGCGGGCTCACCGTTTCAGGACGCTGTTTCTCTCCAGCGACTATACCGGCATTTCCAAAGAATAAATTTAACGGGGTGGTCAGTTCCCCCAAGAAGCTGCGCTTGTCATGTGCCCTTCGATGGGGTCCACTACAAAAAGGCACCATATAAAATCAAGTTTATTCTTTGGGTGGTCTCACATTCACCGACGCCTGAATGAGGGTTAGAGAGAGGAGGATGGCGTAAAGAAAGCCAAGAACAATGATAAAGGTTGGGGGGTCCACCCCGTATGTTGTCAAGTGTCACTGCAAGGGAAATGAAGCTCCGCCGAGTAGCCATGAAAGACCGAGTCACAACACAGGACTGAACTGCAGGGCACAGTGGGTGGGGTTTTGTAGCCAAGGAGGAGGAGGAAGTGGATTGGGTCTGCAAGGTGGGAGAAGAGGAATTAGTGTGCATGATTAGCCAGACTAGACCCCCGTGTGCGACGGTGGCCTTGGCATTGGTCACCAGACCAGACTCCTAAATTCACCCACCTTTCACTTGTGGCAGATGGCGGGGGCGCCTGTTTGACACTGGACCCATGGGATGCACACTATGTCCCCCGGAACACTTGGTGGCAGCCCCCCCCCCCGGGTTGTATCGGGGCCACAATTGTGTTACACCGGAGCTCATCCCAGTTGGGCTTTGTGGCCACCACTAAGGGGAGCTCCACGGCTTACTGAGCCCTTCTGGACTGTGACGTAGCCCACCCAGAAGTGCAGCCTAATTAGTCCAATTACCACCTGGAGCACTTCTGGGTTGGCTATAAGAGGAGCCTGCAGCCACCACTCAGGAATCAGGAGGACGATGAAGGTGCCTGGGAGGAGTGGAGGAAGAAGAGTGCGGATTTTGGGGACTGTGTAGGGCCTGTGGGACACCCACAGCTGAAGAACTTTTAGCTGCTCCTGTTAGGGGTTGCCACAGCAGATCATCTTCTTCCATCTCTTCCCGTCTTCGTCATCTTCCTCGGTCACACCCATCACCTGCGTGTCCTCTCTCAGCACATCCATAAACCTTCTCTTAGGCCTTCCTCTTCTCCTCTTCCCAGGCAGCTCTATCCTTAGCACCCTTCTCTCTCCTCTGCACATGTCCAAACCAACACAATCTCACCTCTCTGACTGTGTCCCACCCGTTCAACCTTGAGCTGACCCTCTAATGTCCTCATTTCTAATCCTGCCCATCCTTGTCACACCTTAACATCTTTAACTCTGTCACCTGTGCCACCGTCTCCAGCCCATATGACACAGCTGGTCTCGCTACCATCCTGTAGACCTTCCCTTTCACTCTCTCTGATACCCGTCTGTCACCAGTCACTCCTGTCACTCTTCTCCACCCACTCCACTCTGCCTGCACTGTCTTCTTCAAACCCCATCACTCCGTACTGTTGATCCCAAGAACACAATAAATCTTTGTGTTTATTTTGACCTGTGCCTCCATTGTCAGTCTGTGTTGGGTTGACGCCTATATAGCGCCTTATCCACACACTCCAGACTGTGCAGAACTTACACGGTTCTATCACTGAATCGTCGCTCTGTTCCCTTTCACAGTCCCACCCAGAAACACGACGATTCTGGTTCTTCCGTCCGCCGAGGTGGAGGAAGGAGAGAACATCACCATCTCCTGCCACACCATTGGCTACCCACGGCCAACGATGACCTTGAAGAAGATGGGGAACAGCGCCTCCTACTGCTCCAGCAACGGCACCTTTGAGCTGTACTTCCTCACGGAGGACGACACCGGGCTGTACGAGCTGAACATCACCAATGACGTGGGGTACGAGGTCCAGACGTTCAACATCACAGTCGGTAGGTGGGCAGCGTCGGGTTTCATTTTTTGAACTGCTACTCTGTCTGTGTGAGCTCCGCATGCTCCCCTCGTGTCTGTGGGTGATTTTTCCTCGGCCACACGTTGTGATACGGCGACACAAAAACTGGTAAAAAGGGGGTTCAGGCCTCATAATGCCACAAACGCCAGGCCAGGAATTTACAGCTTCTGCCACAGAAACGGGCATCACCTCAGGTAGCCTGGCCCCAAACTCAAAGGGCAGGCTTTTTCAGGCCTGCAGGGGCTCAGACTGCGACTTTAGCTCATCCGACTGTCCTGCTTACATGGCAGGCTCCTTCTCTCAGGAAGTCACAGTAGCGGGAGCAGAAAGGAGGTGGGTGACAAGCTGCTTGTCCTAAACTAGAATCACATTAACGCTGCGCTCCTGTTTTTCAGAGCCCAGAGTCGAAGGACAGAAAAGCCCACCTTACCGAGCCGAAATCCTCGTCCCTGTCATCTGTGTGTCTGCACTCGTCTCCATCGCACTCGGAGTTTTGTATCCGCTGCTGAAGTCGAGGCTCACGGGGGGCTATCAGCCCACCTTAAGTGGCCCACAGGCCATCTAGAGGGGACGCTGCCAGCGAGCCCACAACCCCGGCGTTTTCTGTTGGACCATTAAGGCCTTCCTGTGGGGTTCTGCTCTGGGCAAGTGGCGGTCATCTTAAAAGGACTTCTGCAGGGTCGGCCCGGAGCCATAAAAAGAAAACCATAAAATAAACCTGGCAGCTCGGCCCCCTTTTGTCCATTGTGTAAAGACTGGAAGAAACGCCGCGCCACAGGGTGCCACTCGACGCGGGCTCAGCCTTTGTGAATCAGTATTGTCAGCAAAGCGGGCACAATAAAGACACCATTGAAGGGGGTGGCACAGGGCGGCCAGATGGCACCAGAGCACCCAGCAACGTGGCGCAGCTTGTCTTCCGAGGACGCCTGCCATGTAAGTGGCGAGGAGTCTGTGAGAAGGGGACGAGGACAGCAGAAGGTCGGCGGAGCCTCGTTAAGTCATCTCTAAAGAGCCCAAAGGGAAAGAAGAGAAATGGAGGACTGCGGACGTCTCAAACCAGGAAAAAACAATAAATAGAGCGGAAGATAAAGAGACCCTGAAACAAGACGTGAAGGGCACTATATAACACCAGACATGCTATATGACTCACAGGCACACATACAGAAACATGAAAGGCACTATATAACACCAGATAGAGAGACATAAAAGGCACTATATAACACCAGACACATAGAGACGTCAAAGGCACTATATAACACCAGACAGAGACGTGAAAGGCACTATATAACACCAGATAGAGACGTGAAAGGCACTATATGCTAAACAGAAGAGAGGAGCTATAAAACAAACAGATGTGAAAAGCACTATATAATGTGAAAGGCACTATATAACACTGATATTAAAGGCACTATATAAAAGAGACAGATAGCTAGGCATGAAAGGCACCATATGCTAAACAGAAATTAAATGTGCTATAAAACAGACAGATGTGCAAGACACTTAACAAATAACATACAATATCTACCTAACACACAGACACATAGATAAATTGACGTGAAAGGCACTATATAATGCATAGACAGATATGAACGATAGGTAGGTGCCATATGCTAAACAGAAATGAAAGGAGCTATAAAACAGATGACAAAGGCAAAATAAGATATGTGAAAGGCACTATATAACAGGGGTAGGCAACGTCGGTCCTGGAGTGCCACAGTATGTGCAGGTTTTTGTTCCAACCCAGTTCCTTAACGAGAACTCAATTATTGCTGATGAAGCACATATTGCTTAAGTGACATTTTAATGCTTCATTTTAGTGGTCTCGCTTGTTAAGGTTCTCCAACCTTAATTGCTTATTTCAATCTTAAACTGCTGCATTCAGTGCTTTAATTGCTCCTTATTAGCAATTAGATGTAAAACAGGGGTAGGCAATGTCGGTCCTGGTGAGCCGCAGTGGCTACAGGTTTTCATTCCAACCCAATTGCTTAATTAGAAACCAATCATTGCCAATCTCAGACCTTATTTAATTTTATGGCTTGTTAGTCTGTGCAATGTAAGGCTTTTATATCGTAGATTTTTTTCCTTTCCAAGGATATCATCCAAATGATTTGAAGCCTAAAACAGATCATTTTCAGTCTGTCACATTTTTCTATTAAGTGTTTTATTAAATCAAACCGTGCATGATGAACACACACAGATGTAATTGGAAAAAAGCTAGCTGGAGAACTGCTGGCTGCTTTGTCTTTTACATCTTATTGCTAATAAGGAGCAATTAAAACACTGAATGCAGCAGTTTAAGATTGAAATAAGCAATTAAGGTTGGAGAACCTTAACAAGCGAGACCACTAAAATGAAGCATTAAAATGTCACTTAAGCAATATGTGCTTCAGCAGCAATAATTGAGTTCTCGTTAAGGAACTTGGTTGGAACAAAAACCTGCACATACTGTGGCACTCCAGGACCGACGTTGCCTACCCCTGCTATATAATACATATATGTTACACAGTGCCTGAAACATGGATAGATATGAAAGGCACCATGGGAAAGATAGAGAGATAGACATTAAGGATGCTATACAATAAACTGAAATGAAAGGAGGTATAAAACTGATGTGAAAGGTGCCATATAATAGATACAAAAGACACTAACATAGAAAGATGTGAAAGGCATTAAGTAACACAGAGACAGATATAAAAGGCACTATATAACATACTGATAGATAGACAGGCGTGAAAGGCACTATAAAAAGGAAGCGACAGACGTGAAGGGCACTACATAACACACAGACAGAGCCGCCTTAATGAACCTCCCATCCATCACCTCACCTTCCCTTTTCTAATGGGCTTCTCTGGCAGCAACGGACCACAAGGCGGGACAGATCAGGACTGAGCACCAGGACTTTGACGGGCTGTTTTTAAAGTGTCTGATTGCCAAACAATGTGAAATGTGTAAATGTGCTCAACATTTTAATAAACACTATTTTTCCACTTGTGTTTTCCTCTCCATTTTTTTATTATTTTTTCTCGTTGTTCTCTTGCTTTTCGAGCTCGAGTCCTGTAAAAGCGCTACATAAAGTCAAGATTGATTGATTGATTGACTGCCACCCTGTGATGGACGGGATCTGCTCCTGCCCTCTGCCTGCCAGGATGGGCTCCAGTTTCGACTCTGCTCAGGTTGAAGATGGATGGGCGAAAGGCTGCCCCTGTCGCTCGTCCCATCCCCGCTCGCAGATGTCGCAGCTGCTCTCTCACACCACACCGTCCAGCGCCCGCACGAAAGCAGAAGTTCGATGAGGCAGGGAATCCCAGGGCTTAACGTGCGCGGACCACAACGGAAAAGCAGGTGCTTTTGGCGCGCATCGTGTGACGTCATTTTAGATTCTTTGCAGAGTTTTGCAGGCCGAGCCCGGCATTCCCCGCCTCTCCTACGGGA
The DNA here is from genome assembly GCF_900747795.2 of Erpetoichthys calabaricus. Taxonomy (NCBI): domain Eukaryota; kingdom Metazoa; phylum Chordata; class Cladistia; order Polypteriformes; family Polypteridae; genus Erpetoichthys; species Erpetoichthys calabaricus. Next base: position 167,639,103 of record NC_041403.2, on the reverse strand, counting down.
TTCCCCTTCCGATCCCCGCCGTTCACTTGCAGTTGCGGACGTCACTGAGTCTGAGGGACAGCAACAGTAGAGAACACCAACAGGGCGTTGTCTTCGATTCACCGCTGTGTGCACCGAGCTGTTATAGTTGTTCTGTTCTACAGTGTGTTTAATCCAGTTTGTTTTTAGGCGCCGAAATGGTGCACTTTACTTTAAATACATTATGTGCCAGCATGCTAAATAAATTGCATTGAAATGGTCTTCCATTAGGTGGTGCCCGGTTTGATTTCACTTAGCTATTCCTTCCGAAATATCAGAAGGACTGACGTCCCATCCAGGAAGGATTTCTGCCTGGCGCCCCATAGACAGACAGATAGATAGACAGACACAGATATGAAACGCTCTATATACACATAGGTCGGGGCATTGGTGTTGTTACTTTAGTCCCAGTTTGTTTATGTATGTTCACGATGTGCTATCTACTGCCCTCTCCAACAATTGGTCCCGATGATTGCTGGGTTAGGTTTCACCCGCGCCCGCTACCCCGCTCAGAATAAAGCGGGTTCGGTAGATGGATGCGTAACGTGAACAATGGAAGCCACTCAGGTTTCTGTCCGCCCTTCTGGCTCGAGACGCTTTCAGAAAAATGAGCCGACAGCGACCTCGCGTGGCGACAATGTGTATCGGCGGTCTACGAAACACCGTCTTAAACTGCACTTTGACATAACCAGCAGATCTACCGACTATTGTTAACTGATAAGTATGCTTCGCCTTTCCATGAAAAAACGAATTCGTGTGCACAAAGTACAATGAAATTCATATTACGTCTCCGCAAATCAGCTGACAATATTACAACATAACTAAAACACACATAAATCAATCGCAAACAAAAATAACATGCAACCTTCAATTTCCCCCACTTAACCTTCACACACACACACACACAGATCTTTGTTTGCAACGTTGTAGGCTTACCGTTTTTATAGGGATCCCAGGTCCGTTGCTGCAGTCTGGTGTAAACTGCTCACTTTTTAATATGCAGCTGTACCATCCTATAATTGCTGATTTGGTTTTTCTTATTTTAGTATTATTTTCTATATTTTCCCGAACTTGTGCGGGATTCGAACACCAATCCCTTAGACGCTGGGTGCTAAATTCTCAGAGGATTGCGCTCATAAATCGAGGTATAGCTGCGATTTTTGAGAGACGATCTACCAGAAATTACCTCAAGGATATCAGTTCGAATCCCGCTCACGGCACACTGCTGACTGGAAGAAAATCTCGCTAAAATAATTTTTAAAAAACTCTTCAACGAACGGTGCTTTGAATCCTGCATTGCAGATGTAGTTGTTTATTTTTCTTTTTTGATTAAAAAAAACATAGAATTTGATTTTGACAATGAATCAATGAATTTGACAAGGAACACATGAACAACAAGCAGAGTTAAAAAAAATCACACTTAAACTGCCTGCCTATTCTATATATATTATATATATATATATATATATATATATATATATATATATATATATATATATATATACATACATACATACATATTCTAGTTGATGCTGACATTTAATTAATTTGAAGTAGGTAAAAATAAATATTTGGAAATATTGCAAAGGAAAATGTTTATATACTTAGAGCAAAACAACTACAATATATGTGTTCTAGTAAACAGAACAAGACCACTGGCGCACACACCACTTCTATATATGCTATGATTACAATCGTCTGAGTATTACAAGTGTAGGTCTATTTTATAAGCATATTTTATAACATCAATGTTAACATAGAACTATAATTATTATTCTATATTAGCATTGATGTGAACAATTTGTGAATTCCGTGTTAAGTATTAAAAAAAAAACCATACCAGTCATTTGTTTTTACAGGTATATTATATATGTTACTGCAGTATTTCATTAAGAATTATTGGTCTTTATATAGCATCGTAGGGTCTTCTGTAGGAACACAGAGCACACATAGTTACAGGTCCACACAGTTCATCTGTCTTTTCAGATAAAAATGAACTCACCCAAACAATGAATTAAAAAAGAAAAAGTTTTTAAATTGGCAAAGATGAAAAAGTTTCACTTTCAATGATTTGTACAATTATACAGCACTTCATACTATTATTATTTTTTTAAAGCTCATTCTGTAAAATGAAACTATGATTATACACTTCAATGTTTATACATTTTTATATCTTTCTTTACAGGTTTTGCACACATATTTAATAACTGTAATAAACTGCACCAGGAATGTTTTAAAAAATCATTAAAAAAATGTGTACGTGAATGTAATTATACCAATCCGTTCATAATTTATTTAGACTACCAGATTACAGTACAAACAAAATGTCACATATGTAATCGTATATCAAAGGGTGGTGAAACAACAATAATTAATACATTTATGAAACTTATGACAAAATGAAATATTTATTGATTACTTAAGGTTATTTATCTCCACAAACCGAGACTCGTGAATGACATTTTTAGAAAGTTCAAAAATTAAACACAAATCTCAAAGCGTCTGTGCGCCAACTCCAACAAGCTTTTACACAATACATTGACAAGAGCCTGGCCCGCCCTTTCCGATTTCTGGTAGCCTACCGTGCCGTCATTGGCCAATTCTTGGAAACCGAAACGGGTTGTGAATGGTCAATTCCTGGTAGCCGATACGATACGGGCTTCGATTGGCCTGACCTTTCAAGTCTTGAGGATTGCGCGTATTAGTCGAGGTATAACTGAGATTCTTGAGAGACGATCTACCAGAAATTATCGCAGGGATTCGGGTTCGAATCCCGCTCTTGGCACATTGCTGAATGGAAGAATACATCTCTAAAATAATTTTTTTTTAAACTTTCTCCTCAACGAACGGTGCTTTGAATTCTACTTTGCAGATCTGGTTGTTTTCAAAAACTGTTTAATGAATGATTTGTCAAGGAACACATGGACAACAAGCATAGTTAAAATCACAATTAAACAAACTGCCTGCAAATTGTATTGAGTCATAATTATAACAAATACTAACGTATTTCACTGACTTATATAGCACCTTTACCATGGTCTCAGACGGCCGCACAGATAATCAAGAGGGGTACAATAAAAATGAAAGCACAATAAGAAAGAATAAATAACAGTGCACAGCCTTGTGTTTGTATGTGTTTATACAATTTGAGAAGTAATATAGTTGGTGCTGACATTTAATAAATTCGAAGTAGGTCAAAATAAATATTTGGAAATACTGCAAAGGGAAATGTTTATATACTTAGCACAAAATAACTATATGAGTTCTAGTAAACAGCATACACACCACTTAGTTAATTTTATTTATATATCTGTTCTACAGCACGATTAGAATCGTCTGAGTATTAAAGGTCTAGGTCTATTTTATAAGCATATTTTATAACATCAATGTTAATATAGAGTATAACTATAATTATTATTTATTACCATTGATATGAACGATTTGTGAAATTAGTGTTAAGTATAAAAAAATGAAACTACGATCATAGAATTCAATGTTTATTGTATTTATACATTATTATATGTCTTTACACGTTCAGCACACATTTAATAAATGTAATAAACTGCACCAAGACTGTTTAAAAAATCATTCAAAAAATGAGTACGTGAATGTAAATATATCTGCACAAACCGACACTAGTGAGTAACATTTTTAGAAATTTCAAAATGAAACGCAAATCACAAAGCGTCTGTGTGCCGACTCGAACAAGCTTTTACAGAATACATTAACTGACAAGAGGTTGGCCCGCCTTTTCCGAGTTTTGGTAGCCAACGCGAGCCGTGATTCGCCAATTCTTGGTAGCCGATACGGGCTGCGATTGGCCCGAGCTTTCAATTCTTGGTAGCAGAAAGCGATCTGATTGGTTTTCGCTACCAAGAATTACCTCGACTCGGAGCCCCAGGTAACTGCGAGTAACCTCAGCGAACATTCACGCAAGTTTCTGTCACCCTCCGTATGTGCCACTAGTATTACGGAACCCGGGGGCACCAGCTTGTTTGTCAACTGTCAGACCCCGCAACTAATGGAGTGGTGCTTTTTTTATTTAACTCACTCGTTTTTGAGGCTCACGAACCTTAACTATTAAAGGCTTAATAAACTGCTTTCTTCAGGCACCATCCAAAATACAATCTAATCGGTTACTTATCGTTGACCGACGCTCGGTTCACGCGTGTCCCTCCTCGCTCAAGTTTACTAACGCGAAGGACGAATGTTCTCAAGAATAGCCAATCACCTGATAGTTTTAATTGATTGGCAAGCAAACTGTGCGAATCAGGAGAAAGCCTACCTGAAGTTGCGAGAGCGGGGAGAGATTATAAACCAATCACACAAGCCCTTGCAAACTTCCCGTCGTAACTATAAAAATCTACTGAAGGCATCAAAAACTTTATGGAAGTGTGCGCCGAGGTCGGCTTGTTGGTGTCACGGGGTGAGAGGTCAGCACGCACCGCCACCGATGGTGAAACAAACGACCCCTGCACAGTGACGAGATGGCGCTGTATGCGTTTACCATGTTACTGGTCGATATGTCCAACAGGTGGCTCCGTGGCGCAATGGATAGCGCATTGGACTTCTAGAGGTTTGAAGGGATTCAAAGGTTCCGGGTTCGAGTCCCGGCGGAGTCGGTGATTTTATTTTTCAGTCAAATGAAAAAAAAAAAATATATGTGAAGAGAGGTAAGCAAACATGTCCGCGGGTGCCAATAAATGAGAGGCCTGGGCCACGGGCCTCCAAAAGTCTCGACAATGAAGGGGCACGCTGGGGTGTGGTGCGGCAGGCTGGGTTTGTGGTCTCAGTCCCTCCTTAAATTCTGAACCGTACCGGGTAAAAATCAGCTGACTGTACAGGACAAACAGAATTTAAAAGATTCATTTGCATAAGAAACGCCAGTTGCAAAATACCGAGAAGGTCCGCCCTCGCTTCCGGACGTAGTATTTGGATAAAGCCGCGCCGCTCTTCGTACTAATATGACGGACCTCGCTCGATTCGAAATGGGTACATGAAAGCCTGTTACCGTCTCCACCGCTTCTCTTCGGCTTTTGCATTTGTGGTGCAGCTTTGCTTCTTCGTACGATTTGTGCTTTCAGGAGCGGGACGACGCGACACCGGAGGGGGCGGGGTTTTTGATTACTTCCGTCTGGACAAGCGCAGCTACCAATTGATTATTGCGGTCTAGTGGGCGGGCCTTCACGTGCCGCACTTTTTAATCCTAAACCCCGAACTAGAGGACGAACAATAGAAAACACAACTCCTGTTGTGCAAAGACGGTCACGAGTACTAAACTAATTTACATAAACCACCAGACGGGTCATTTCTTTTCGCTTTATCTTTTTAATATCCCGATTAGTTTTATCATAAAAGTCCAATTCTGTTTTAAACAGCTATGAATGTAGAATGTAAATGTAAAAAGTTAGCCAATAAAAGGTGTCATTTTGCTTGGCTTTTCTCTACCTTCATAATGGCTAACACAGTACAACAAACAGCTTACTACGTAAAGGGGACTTTATCCACTTCTTCTTTTTATGGATGTGGTACGTCACTATAATTAATTACAAGTTTGTTATAAAATAGAAACCTCTGGTCCACAATCCCGCGCGTAAAATCAAATATCAAATCTATTAAAGGATACTTTCACATTTAATGCCTCTCTATGAGCACAGGGGTTACAAGGCGACAGCGTCTTCTTGCTCCCCCCCCAAAAAAAATCTGTAGACCTTGCGCCAGGAGCCATCAGAGACGAAGTGGTGGCTGGCAAGTGCTTCAGTCTCACAGCTGGGTTCACAGGGTGGGTACTGTCAGCTGTGATGCCCATCTGCCTGCTGCTCTGGTTCAGCCACGTCTGACATGGGTGCCATCCTTCACGTTTAATTTTATTGGGGCGTTCCTGACGTTTTAAAATTGTATTACACAGTTTGTCTGGGTTTTTCGGACTCTGAATCTGTGTTCATCATCTGGAGACCCTATATAAAAGCTTAGTTTTTTTTAATGTTATTTTTGCCGTCATTTTGTGAGTTCTGCGATACTCATTACCATAGTAATGCATCCCACAATGCTTTGGTGCAATGTGATGCCCTCCTTGGGGCGACTATAATATCACAGGTGTCGCACTCCGGTCCTCGAGGGCCGCAGTGGCTGCATGTTTTCATTCTAACCATCTTCTTCATTAGTGAGCTGTTTTTACTGCTAATTAACTTTTTGCTTTAGTTTTAATTAACTTGGCTCGGGCCCCTTAATTGTCTTTTTCCTTAATTAGTAGCCAAACAATAATGAGACAAACAAGCCACCATATGACAGAAAAAACAGAAAAATCAACAGATTTGGAAATGTCTGCTGTGGCAGAATTAGAGCAGCAACAAGCCATGGAATTAAATAACGGGTTTAATTAGCAGCAAGAATCGGCTTCTCATTAAGAGACTGGTTGGAGTGAAATCCCAGTTTAGCTGATCATCTGTTGGCTCGTTTCACGTCTCATTTTGGTTTGGCTGCAGTGAGCTGGCGCCCTGCCTGGGTGTTTTGTTTCCTGCCTTGCGCCCTGTGTTGGCTGGGATTGGCTCCAGCAGACCCCCATGACCCTGTAGTTAAGATATAGCGGATTGGATAATCGATGGATTTTGGTTTGGCTGCCATTTAATTAACAAATCAATTCAGAGGCCTGAATCCTTAAAAACAGGGCCATTGAAATAAAGTGAAAAGGAGTTAATTAACAGTGAAAACTACTCACTGATTTAGGAAAAGGGTTAGAATGAAAACCTGTAGCCACTGCGGCCCTCCAGGCCCGGAGTTTGACACTCCTGGTCACTTTATAAAGGTCATCATTTGCAGCTCTAATCCATTCAATGGCAGTAACTGTTAACACACTTGGAGCACACGTTTGCATATCAGAAATGGATTATGCACTACAAGTTACTTTTTTCTTTTTTTGCCCCCATTTGCACAGTTTGCTGTTGTTCAGGTTTGGTCCCCTCAGAAGCTGCGTTTTTGATTTGCTCTCATAAATAACGATGGATGTGGGCTCCCCCTCGCTCTTGGGCATTAAGGGATTTTGAATCTCTTCAAATAAGTGGTTTGGGAGATCCATCCATTATCCAACCCGCTGAATCCGAACACAGGGTCACGGGGGTCTGCTGGAGCCAATCCCAGCCAACACAGGGCACAAGGCAGGAACCAATCCCGGGCAGGGTGCCAACCCACCGCAGGGTTTGGGAGATGGGGGTTCTTATTGCTCTTTTTGGTAACTGACTTGTTTTTCTTACTTCAGTTTTAATAAACTGATCACAAAGAAATTACCCTCAATCTTAATCTGAACCAGACCAAGTGTCTATTATTATTACCTTTACAGCAGTACAACTCTTTTTATTCTTGTGATGTGTGGAGGGGCATTGCAGCCCACCATTAACCTCCTTTAACTTGGTAGTAGTTAACACCAGCGTTGCACACATTTACTTCATACACCATCAGGGACAACTCCTGAAATTAAAAGCAGCGGGAGGCCACCCGTCAGGCAGTTCTACTGTTCCCAAAACCTTTATAAATCGCTGCACTTCAAACATATAACCCAAAATAATCGAGCCACCAAATTATTCAGTCATTTTCTTTTTTTTAATTGACTGCTGGCCATATTTTTAGCACTAAGCAGGTGGTTGCTGCTGGAAGCGCCACTCCATACCACCTAAAGTTGTCTCGGAGGCAAATGCACCCTGAGTCTCTCATTCCATAATTAAAAAATTTTTTTTTGCACAAGATATAAAAGTTACTCAAAAGAATCTGACAAGTCCAAGTGAGAGCCATCACTCAGTTGTGGAATTTCTTCTTCTTCCGGTTCTTCTTGCCCGCTGCAAGTTCTGCCTTTTCTGCCATAATCTCCTTGAACTTCTTTTTGTTGTAACTAGAAGTTAAAAAAAATATACACATAAATTAGTTTTGTGTTCAGTTTGAAGGGCTTAGACATCCACAAAATGGCTTAGTGGGAGACTCCTTTGACGTAACGCCAGCCCCGATTCCCTTTCTGGGGTTAGAATTTGTGCTCCAATTTCCATTTCTAGGACTTTGTCTAACATCAGATTACAGCACCCCATTACACCCATGACTGCTGATCATGCTAGTTAACATGACACCCCACTTCCCGAGTCTCAATGGTAAAATGTGAGGTGCAACATGGTTAGAAATGTTTGGCGACAATCACCATCATAAGCGTATTGCAAAAAAGTTTGGTTTGAAACTTCAGAGAAAAATAGTTTCCAGATTTTCCACTTCTCTTAAATACCCAAAGCTCTAATTTCAGTTCACAGTGGAGGTGTGAAGTTCTGTTTCGATTCTTGTTTTGTCCTCCATCGCCTCCTGCATGGACTGTCTGGTGAGGATTTGTTGTTGTCGTCTTGTAATCAGATTGTAGGTTTGACTCCTACCCGCCGTGGACCCTATGGGACCATTTCCTGCCAGAAGGGACTGGATGACCTACCTGATGGTGGTTGTGGACTACAGTGGGTATAGAAAAGAATTCCCCCCCCCCCCCCCTTCGAAATATTCCCATTTGTTTTGCTTTACAGCCTTAAATGCAAACACACAAACCAATATTTTTTCCAGCTTTACTTACTCAATGCCATCTATAACATCCAAGTGAAAGATATCACAGCTACAGTTCAGAAGAATTTAAGAGAATAAAAAACAAGAAATCCTGAGCTTAAAAGATCAAACTCGATCAGGTGTCAGGGCCCCCCATTTCCATTACGGTTACTGGCTTCCTTCCACCTGTAATCACTTGTAATGAGTGTGATTAGTGAAGCTGTTCCTGAACCATTCATTCCCTTGCTTGGTCATGCAACTGACAGCACACAACGGACTATGGGTGGCATGCCACTTTCAGAAGATCTCAGGGGCAGAGTTGTGGATGGATAGAAGGCAGGAGATGGAGACAAAAAAAATCTCAAAGGCTTTATCAATTTTAAGGAGCACAGTAAAGTCCATCATAAAGAAGTGTTTGGTACCACTAGGACCCTCACTGGATCCTCCAAACTGGATGGAAGAGCAAGGAGGAAACTGGTAAGAGACCAATGGCCACTTTGATGGAGTTACAGGATTTTCTGGCACAGAGTGGTCATTGTGTGCAGGTGACAACAATTTCACAAGCGCTCCACCATTGTGGCTTGTTCAAAGGGTCGCACTTCTCAAGAAAGGCCACATTAAGGCTCGTTTGAGCTTTACTAGAATGTACCTTGAAGTTTCGGATGCCAAGTGGAAAAAAGTCTTCTAGTCAAATGAGACCAAAATCGAACTATTTGGCCTCAATACCAAACGGTACACCAATGCAGTTCACCATCCACAACACACCATACCTACAGTAAAGCATGGAGAGGGCAGCATCCTGTCGTGGGGGCCTGGGGCTCTCGTTAGGGTAGAAGGAAAAATGGACGGGGCAAAATACCGTCAAATTCTGGAGGAAAACCTGCTACCCTCTGCCAGAAAGGTGAAGATGGGCAGAGTGTTCACCTCTCAACATGACAATGACCCAAAGAACACAGCAAAATTGACCACCCAGTGGCTGAAGGAGAAAAAAGTGAATGTCCTCGTGTGGCCAGTCAGAGCCCAGACCTAAATCACACTGAAAATCTGTGGAAAGATCTGAAGATAGCAGACCACCAATGCTCACCATCCAATTTGACCGAACTTGAACAGTTCTGAAAGAAGAGTGGGGGACAAATATTACACAATCTAGGTGTGCAAAGCTGATAGAGAAGAATCAACAGACTCAAGACTGTCATTAAAGCAAAAGGGGGGTCAACAAAATGACATGGGGGGGTGATCCTTTATTAATCTCAGTAGGTCTTGTTTGATTTTTTAAAATTCTTCTGAACTGTAGCTGTGATGTCTTTCACTTGGATGTCAGAGACTGCACTGAGTAAGTAAAGCTGGGAAGAAATATTGGTTTGTGTGTTTGCATTTAAGGCTGTAAAGCAAAATAAATGAGAATATTTAGATAGATAGATATTCTTTATTAATCCCAATGGGAAATTCACATTCTTCAGCAGCAGCATACTGATACAATAAATAATATTAAATTAAAGAATGATAATAATGCAGGTGAAAAACAGACAATAACTATGTATAATGTTAAATGTTAACATTTACCCCCCCGGATGGAATTAAAGAGTCGCATAGTTTGGGGGAGGAATGATCTCCTGAATCTGTCAGTGGAGCAGGACAGTGACAGCAGTCTGTCGCTGAAGCTGCTCTTCTGTCTGGAGATGATACTATTAAGTGGATGCAGTGGATTCTCCATAATTGATAGGAGCCTGCTGAGCGCCCGTCGCTCTGCCACAGATGTTAAACTATCCAGCTCCATGCCAACAATAGAGCTTGCCTTCCTCACCAGTTTGTCCAGACTTATTTTGAAGGGGGGGGGGGAATTATTTTCTATACCTACTGTATTTTACCCGATGGGTGGAGCTATTCCCCATGGCTAATGCCACAACCAAGAAGATGTCCTTCAGGGAGGAGCACAAGATATTTACCAATAGGGGGGGCCGAAGAACGTCATCACAGACCGGCCTGCAGTTTACCGGCTCAGTGGCTGAACAGTTTGAGACAGTGCGGGTGGTTCACCTGAAGAAGACAGCATAACACCCCCCCCAATCTAAACTGCACTAAGCGGGTGAACCGGACCCTGAAGACAATAATTGCATCCTTCATCGGAGACCACCATCAGGACTGGACTCTAGTTCGCATTGAACACGGCAGTGCACGAGGTTACAGGTGAGACCCCTGCATCGTTGGCTTTAGGCAGACAACTTACTGGCCCCCTTTTAAATGGCGCACCGGCCTCCTTGTACCCAGCAGCCCCTGCACCCTCAGCAGATGACCAATCGGAACCACTGCTGGGAGCTGAAGTTTTAATCCCCAGTAGCAGGACACCTTAAATGTGACAGTGGCACAATGCTAACATTAACAGCTGGTAAGATTGTCACTTCACTCTCCATACTCATCCTACAGAAATGTACTTCTCTCATCCCAAAAGTAAATGAACAGTTTTGGAGACAGTGGGGGTGGTTCACCTGAAGACGACAGCATACCACCCCCCCAATCTAAATAGCTGCCAAAGGACTGGAGCCCCTGCCAGGGATTGTTCTGGCCTTGTGCCCTATGCTTGCTGGGATAGGCTCCAGCTTCCCCACAATCCTGTTATGAATAAAGCAGCTTTAGAAAATGGATGGATGGGATGCTTTTCCAAAAATAGCCCAATGAAAGATCAGATACTTAGCTTTACTTCTGCTGCGATATATGAAGCCACTCACCTCCTGAAATCCGCATCGGCCATGAGCTCATCCACAATTGTCCTTTTCCTTTGCTTCTTAGGTATGCGTGCGTGATAGAAATCTATTGGATTATCCACAACAGTGCCCACCTGGAAGACACACGAATAAACGCCAAAATTTAGGTTACGTCAACAGCCACATCACTTGGAGGGACGCCACTTTCAAACGGAAATGTTATCACATTCCGAGAGAATCAGTTAAAAGTGCAACAGAAGTGTAACAGAAGAAATGGTCCCCTGGGTTTAGGGAATCGACCTTCCGTTATACGGACTCCTTTCACAGGGAAGACTTTATAAAAGTGTGGCACTCACCTGGAAATACTTCGGAAAGCCATCCCGGTCGTTTTTCTTATAAAATCGCTTTGGATCCATAGCCGATCTCATTTTCAGCACCCTCAGATCGTTTTTCAGGTCCTCTGTTAACTCTGGGGCTTTCATGTTAAACCAGCTGTCACCGGTGGTCTTGGCGCGCTCCTCCTGAAGGGCAAAAAAAAAAAAAAAAATATGACACAGTGGGGGGACATCTTATGGTGTCGTCTTAACAGAAGTACGACACAGAGAGCTTCAAGTCTAGTGCTTACCCTGCGCTTCTGCTTCAGTTTACGGATGGACTCCTTGTAAGGGGGGACAACGTGTTTCTTTTCAAAATCTGGAGTAATTACACTCTTCTGCAAGAGCTAAAACAGAAATGAAGTTTTTAAATTTACAGAACTAGAATACAATTTGGAGGTAGAGGTCTGGCGTCTGTGCATACTCTTGCTGCATTCTTATTAATTGTCCTAATCACATGCAATCAACCGAAATGACCACAAATCAACTCCAAACAAGAGGTAGAAACATCTCAGTGATCTGTAGAATGGGATGAACCTGAGCAAAAGTCAAGGGTCTCAATACTTGGGTCAGTGGGAAAATTCTATTTTTAAAATAAATTTGCAAAAACTTCTGAAATCCCATGTTTTGATTTGTCATTCTGGGGTACTGAGTGTTCCTTGACGAGTAACAAAAATAAACTGAAATGATTTTAGCACAAAGCTGCAACATAACAGGCCCGTGACGATTCAGAGGTGCACTGGCCAACTTGAGACGGGCCTGCACATGTAACTGCTTGATCAGGGGGAGCCTTGTGGGCGCTACAAGATTTCAATCCATTATGGCGTAGTGTGTTACCAATGGTGTTCTTGGTGACCGTGGTGGTCCCGACTGCCTTCAGATCATTAACAAGCTCCTCCCTTACCTTTCTCATCATCATCATCCTTACCACCCCATGAGGCGAGATCTTGCTTGGAGCTCCAGTCCGAGGTCGATTGTTGGTCATCTAATATTTCTTCCATTTCCGAATAATCGCACCAACAGTTGTCACCTTCTCACTAAGCCTCTTGCTGGTGGTCTTGAAGCCCACTCCAGCCTCATGCAGGTCTTGTCCCTGACGCCCATGATATTGATATTGATTCTGTGGACAGGTGGGCTTTATACACATCACAAGTTGAGATCAGGAGTATCTGGGATTGATTGATGGGCACACAGCCAATCTGTGGGAGCCAGAATTCTGGCCGGGTTGTAGAGGATCAAATCCTTATTTCATTCAATTACAAGCAATTTATAACTTATGTAACTTGGGGGGGGGGGGGGGGGGGGGGGGGGGGGGGGGGGGGGGGGGGGGGGGGGGGGGGGGGGGGGGGGGGGGGGGGGGGGGGGGGGGGGGGGGGGGGGGGCGGGGGGGGGGGGGGGTGAGGGGGGGGGGGGGGGGGGGGGGGGGGGGGGGGGGGGGGGCTACTCACTTCGCTCGCCCACCCCCAGGTTTGGATAACTGGATATACAATTTGAAGAGATTGCTGTTTTCATGGGACTTGTTACCTACTCTTTTGATTCTATGTCGCGTCACTTCTCCGTGACCATAAATACACACCTGACCGAATTGTGCTTTCTTCAAAATTAAACCTGTCGTAGCTTTAAATTGTTGCAGGACCACAGATTCTCAGAGCGTATGGTCCATTATCGTGTAAATATACGTTTTGAGCATTGAATGATGCCTTCGCAAAAAGTTTATTGTAGACTCGGACATTTTGCCTGTAGTGTTTGTGGATTTCACTTTCACCAAACAACAAATCTTTTAATTCTCGCGGATACGCCTCTCCATTGGGTAGAAACGCAACTTTTCCCTGATGGCAACACGAATTAGATGATCTACAAGTCAAACAAAATCTACATACTTCTGACGTATCACTTGTGTCCATATATTCGATCTCTTTTTGCTGTTCCGTGATTTCACCGAGTAATAATTTCCATTTGTTGATACTAATGCGATCTTTACCGTCTTTTTTTTTTTGATACTTTTTGAATTTTACTACTTTCATAATCTCTAACCTGCTCTGCATGTGTATCACAGCAACGTTTCTGAACCTCTTTATGAAGTCTTTTATTTCTGACCCCGATTGGACCTACGAAGTTTTCAATTCCACTTGGTCCAGGCTGATTATTACTCTGCTTACTTTCAGAATTTGCATATAGATTATTATTGTTCTTTTTTGCCTTCTTTTCTTTCGAACATGCTGCTCTTTCTTCTTCGCTTAGTCGTTGACGTGTCATCTACAATGTATAAAATTTAAGAGGTGGGAAAGCACATGAAGTGTGTCTGCCAAAAGCATTCCAACAACTGCAAGGTTAGATGTCCGTCATCTTGTTTTAAATGGTTTGTAAGTAGGGCGTGGGGTGCAAAAGTCACCGTCTCACGGGTCTTACTTCCAAAGGTTGTAAAGTCTAGTCTCGTGGGACGTCAAAGTGTCTTTCCGAGAAGATCACGTCTCAACCCAAGATTTTTTTTATTATAATAGAGATGTGCTTTTCTGGATTTTTGGTTGATATTCTGTCTCTCTCAATTAAAATGAAACTACTGTATCATAAAAAGTAGAGACACTTCATTTCTTTGTAAAGGTGCAAACGCACAAATTCAGCTGGGGATCAAATACCTCTCTCTTCCACTGTACATGTACACTTAACAGTGTTGGCTAACCAAAAACTCCACTTCTGTGTCCTGAATCTGTATTTGTCAATTAGGAGTCAGAAAGCATAATCCAGGTATGAAAGTAGAAACATCAACCCAGTGTTCTCCCTAGCATCTTTAAGCCGGGCGCTCCGCACGGCATGACATTGCGAGATGAGAGCCACAGATCTACAGGCACAGGCAGATCTAATGATCTACAGAGATGGCAAGGGACAAGCGGGCGGGAAAATAGTTTAGAAGCAGGATTGCAGGTGGAACGGTTGGGAGACAAAGTCAGAGACGAAATTGCGTTGGTTTGGACATGTGCAGAGGAGAGATGCTGAGTATATTGGGAGAAGGGTGCTAAGGATAGAGCTGATAGGCAAGAGGAGAAGAGGAAGGCCTAAGAGATGTGGTGAGAGAGGACATGCAGGTGATGGGTGTAACAGAACAAGATGACGAGGACAGAAAGATCTGGAAGAAGATGATCCGCTGTGGCAGCCCCTAACGGGAGCAGGCGAAAGAAGAAGATTAAAACGTACAATTTTGTTTCCTCTCTGATGATGCCTTTAGATGTATTACCTTTGTTGTCCAACTTATCTAAGGCTTGGCAAAGGCAAGATGTTAATCTTACCGAAATTGAGCCAATTTTGCTCTCCACAAAATTGTCCATCATGGAGTTGAAAGACATTCCTGGGAGATCTTTTCAAAGCCTTCATCATTGTCTGGCAGAAGAACAGTCAGATCTCCGCATTGTTTATACACAGAGTGATGTAATGTCATTCAAAACTGCAATATGTGATAAATACCGAGAGACAGTTGTCAAGCACCTAGATGCAAGATTCCCTGACATGCCAATTATTTCCAGCTTTTCAAAAGTTTTCAATGCAGAAACTCAAGATTGAAGCGAGTCTGCTGAAATTCTTTTCGATCATTACTCCAAAAATGGTAGCCCTCCAATTATAAAACATGAAAGTAGCAGGCAAGAATGGACAGTTGCGTCAAAAATGATCAGAAGTCAATCATACAAAGACTTCAATCCAAAACAGATTTTTACTAAAAAATGGCAACGACATCAGAGCTCGAAGAGTCATTTCCACATTTAGCCAAACCAGCTCATGTTGGGCTAGTGATCCCAGTGAGCACAGCTGAATGTGAAAGGGGGCTTTCTACCCTTAAAAGGATCAAGACATGTTTGAGAAATCGCATGAATCAAAGCACGCTAAATAATCTCATGCTGATCTCCTTGGAGGGCCCAGATCAGGGGGACTTTGATTATGGGAAAGCTGTAGACAACTGGGCTCCTTGGAAGAAAAGAAGATTTAACTGAAGACACCTTCTGCATGTGCAAGTTGGCTTTGAAGAATATTTTTTCATTTTTCTTCATTAGGTTTCCCATAATTTTTTTATCCATTTTTTTCACTTTTCTTCCCGACAGCAACAATACTTGTGCCTCTTGCTTTATGTCATAACAATTGTTATTTAAAATTTTTGTTAGGGTTACAGGGTCCTGAATTGGATGCTTCTTCAATTTAATAAAAATACTCTGGCGCAAGTGTCAAACCTTAAAAAAGGAAGTCATATTGAGCATTGGAAAATAATAATAACTAATAAAAATATTGCACATTTAATTTTCCCGTCTCATGCCACCCGGCTGGAAAAAATTTCAGGGGAGAACACTGCATCAACCTGACCTTTACATTTATAAAATACTCTACACCTTAATGTGCCATTTATTAAACAGTCAGCGTCAGACATTAATAAACAACAAAGTGTGCCGCTGAGGGACACACCTCTAGTCACAGATGACGGTACAGCTGCTTGCCTCACCTCATCCTTCTTCTTTGGTTCCTTTGTCTTCTGGACAACACTGGGGGTCTTCCTCTGCTTCTCTGCATCAAGATGAATGTACAGCCCACCAAACTGCTTGAGGCTAAGACCGGGATCTATGTTGCTTGAGAATGTCACCCTGCAAACATTATTTAGGGAAAGACGAAAAAGAAAAGCACTTTTTAATTGCACTTTGTAGGGAATGCAGGATTTGGTGTCTGGTGTCTCACCAGCAGTTCAAGGATCATCAACACCTGAAATTCACTAAGTCATTCTCAAACCCGAGTGTCACATAGCCCCACAGAGGACGACCAGCTATGGCAGGAATGACAAACTTGACAACTGTGTGATGGCTCATCTGACAACCAATAACGTGTCAGAGCTAGAGACGTACAAAAGCTCTGCAGGTATGGCAAGTTCACTCACAGTCTTGGTCCTTCTTCTCATTTTTGCCAAATTAAATAAAACATGCAACATCAAATAGATGAGACTTTATTTCTGTTGGCCAGGACCAAAATACCCATGATTCCTTATTCTTTGTTGCTATGCACTGTACGTCTATCTCAGCACTCACTGGTTCTCATCATTCACACAGAGTATGCCCTTAAAACTTACGACAAAATCAAACTTGTCCCAATTTTGTTGGAACAAGTCACAGAGGATGTCAGACTATACAACTCGCTAAGATTACATAAATAAAGTCTGCAACTAAACATTTCTGGAAAAATCCTGTAAAGTGACACGGCCTCAATGCAAATGAAAAGCCTTTCTCCCCACACACAAAGAAGTCCATTCATTTTCGAACCCATTTCTCTGGTTTAGGAATGGAGAAGGCAGGGCTGATTTTAGCAGCCCTGGGCACATGCAGGAAGCAACTCTGGTGGGGACTGCCAGGTTATCAACCAGGGCACGCTCATATGTATACCGTTACAAGGAGTACAACTGGGCCAGCTTAGAGTTGCCAAGTAACCCAAACCTCACATGGACAGCAACTGGGCAGGGTAGCCAAGAAACTGCAGCACTAACTACGGAGAAAGAAAGAAAGAAAGAAAGAAAGAAAGAAAGAAAGAAAGAAAGAAAGAAAGAAAGAAAGAAAGAAAGAATACAATTATTAATTCATGGTCTATAAAAAAAATATTTATATCGAAAGAACAATTGTTCTCACTTGCAATTTGTTCCCAAGCCCAGAACTGCAGTTTGAACCCAGTTGCTGCCAGTGTGCTAAGGTATCTGCCATACAGACTCTGCTGTCTACTTACGGAGGAGGCCTTTTGGGTTTAAAGAGCACATCATTATCCACCGCATCCTCATCAGCTTCTTCATCAACAAATTCATCATCTGATTCGTCAACATCCTCTTCCTGGATGACGACATCATCATCATCATCTTCTTCCTCCTCATCTTCTGAGCTTTTTGATGCAGTATCTTGGGTCTCAATATAGAATTTTCTCTCTAAATTAAAGCCAGGGCGAGTGTCGATGACGAAGAGGTCATTTTGCTGTGTGCTGCTGGCTTCAGGAGGGGAGGTGGGTTTAGCTGGTCTTGATTCACTTTCCACAATAAATAAATCATCTTCATCTGGACAGCCCTCCTCCTCCGAGTCACTCTCCTCATCACTGCTCAGGAGCAAATGAATCACTTGAGGTGGTGTTGACTTTCTTCTTCCTTGCTCCGTCTCCTGCTGACTGCTGCTTTCAGGCAAGGGGGGTTTTATGACAGAGTTGTCTTCACAGTTGTCCTGTAAAATAAAGAAATGTTTATACTGTAATTAAAGAACTGGCTACACATAAAAGAGACTTGACATAGACAGATAGATAGCATAGTTGGCAGGATTAGATAGATAAGAGTAGTTGGCAGGATTAGATAAATAGCATAGTTGGCAGGATTAGATAAATAGCATAGTTGGCAGGATTAGATAAATAGCATAGTTGGCAGGATTAGACAGATATGAAAGGCACTATATAATAGATAGATAAATAGATAAGGAGGCAGTACTCAGCAGTGACAACTTGACAGTTCCACAGCTGAAAACAACACAGAAGAGAAAGTTGACCACACTTTCATCTACCTGTCCAATTTCTATGCCGTATACTAGGGTTGGGTCTTGTGGGATATGGCCGGCCGTTCATCCCGACCAATACCCCCAGGCTGCCAGATGGAGCCCTCCCTGCAACATGGAGGTGCCCCGAATTCCAGCAGGGCCTCATGGACAGTGGAGTTTTAATGCACAGCCCTGCTGGATACCATGGGGGCCGCCAGGAGTCGCTGCAGGGAGGCCCGGAGATTTATATTTTTGGTATAGCCTGGAAGTATTTCCAAGTCACGGGAACGGAAGAAATGATATACTTCCAGGCTGAAGAAAAAAAGAGAAGTTTTTACCTGACCTGGAAGTGCTGGATAATCACATGGACTGAGGGCTCAGAAGCACTTCCGGGTCGAGGACTATAAAGGACTGTGGGAAATCCCAGACGGATTGAGCCGAGTTGGGAGGCAGGGTGGCTAAGCGTCTGGGAGAGTGGAGGATTATTTGATTATTGGTTTTTTGTACAAGTATTGTGGAGAGGAGGGTGCTTTGTGCACATTATTATTGTAATAAATAATTATTGGACTTTTTAATTTGGTGTCTGACGTTTAGTCTGAGGGTTCAAGGGGTCACGGGGACCCTTTCAACTGTCACAGTCTCAAGAACCGGTTCAGAATTCCCAAGAACTAGGAAATCGAACAGACGTGTGAATTACGGTTCCACTCATCGATTCCTACAAGTGCACTTTCAATTAACTATACGAGTCTAATAAACATCCTTGATGCAGACACACACATCTTCCTCCGGGCCCGCTTCATCGGCGTGTCGATATCTTCTGCTCAGCTCCCAGGCTTGTGAACTATGAACCACAGCAAACGTTCAGTAGAAACAATAGTGACAGTTCAAAATGCAACAATTGTGGCAAGGCCGTTTCTTGTAAGGGAGGCTGTACAGCTAACACATTGAAACATTTATTACAATATGGCACTAATTTCAAAGAATGTGCTGTCTTCAGCCTTGAGAAAGGAAAAGGCACTACATAATAAAAATATATGATCATTTTATTATTATTAATGTCTTGCAGCCCAAGTGCTTCAGCTACTGATTGCACATCGCACTCTGGTAACACAACTGGTAGGAATGGAATGGTTACCAGTTTTTACAGTTAGTTTCAGGGAAATTCCTGACTTATTACAGTGTGTCATATTTTAATTATCGTGGTTGTGGTCTTTTTCTAAAACATTCGCTGAAACACATAATCGTGCCTGTGCATAATTTAACTCGGGTGGAAGGCAGTGGCACCGCGTGTTCACGTCTCAGTACAGATCAAGCAGCCTGTTCTATGTGTTACCCGTATGTCTGTATGGTTTACTGCAGCAGGCAATCATCAGGTACATTTTGTCCATTCGAATCGCTAGCACTTGTCTTAAAACAGGCTGCATTTACATCCGGCCTTAGGAATTAACCAAGAGGTAAACTTCCATTAAAACATTCACAAAAAACACATACATTGGAGGGAAGCGACTCAACAGGCCAAGATGGTGCACATTTTAAAGAACGTTAAAGCAGGGCTTAAAATTTGGCACAGAATTATGGGTATTCCTCACAAATGTATTAAATCTTGCAAATTCATATTTTTAATGCAATGATTTCATGCACATATTTATTTGGAAAGCAATCTCTCTTACTTGTTCCTTTTTTTTTTTTTTATTACTATTTTATAATATCATTATATAGAATACGCTACCATAGCTGTCCGTTTGTCTGTCCTGGATTTTAAATCACCCATCGCTTGAAAACCGTTTGACCTATTGACCTGAAATTTGATACACACACACTGTGACGTCTACTATCCACTTTCGGGGTGAGGATTGACATCCAAGCTTAGTCCTCTTCTTATTTTTATTTTATTGTAGAATAATCTCTCATTAGCGGGCAGCCGTGTGGCGCATGTGTAACGGGCACCATTCTCATTCCCTACCTCTTCATATCTTAAATCATTCTTGAGGCAGATTGAAGACTTAAGTGAAAAATTAAAGAAAATATACTAAGTAATTGCAACACAAACACTGACTTAATCAGTTTTAACGCGAAAAGATGCTGACAGAAGCAGCGGGCTGCTAGGGTGGAGAGAACAAGAGACGCTCAGAAAGTTGCAAGCGCATCAACCTCTGAGCAAACATACAGAGAAAGAAAGAGGAAGAAAACTAGGAATGCTCAAGTCAAGTGTATTCACCGCACGTTATCATTATAG
This sequence comes from Erpetoichthys calabaricus, assembly GCF_900747795.2. Lineage (NCBI taxonomy): Eukaryota > Metazoa > Chordata > Cladistia > Polypteriformes > Polypteridae > Erpetoichthys > Erpetoichthys calabaricus. The sequence continues at coordinate 167,618,693 of NC_041403.2, read as the reverse complement.
CAGTACACGCGCCGTTACTGGTCTAATATAATAACACATAGAGAGGATGTCACAGTGTGTTGCAGGTCATCTGCCACCCTCGGCAATGGAATCAAAGCTGAACAAGCAGGCTGCAGTGTGTGATGCCCACCTTCAAAGAAACTTTCTTATAGAAAAGGCTAGAAACAGGCCGAAGAAGATCCTTACACTAAGAATCAAGGCTTGGATTTAGGGAATCCATTCCCGGACGGGTTTATCCATTACCGGGAATGACACAGTGCACGGGCATCTCATTTGGGAACGGTTTTAGAACGAGCGACACTTATTTTTAATAAAACTACTGCAATATGTTGACACCAATAAAAGACTAATCTTAACTACAAGCAGTTCATGCTGTCATATAAGTACATGTATCTAGTTAGTAATAAGAGTGTAGAAAGCACAACGTGTCGAGCGTGCGGTCGTCCAGGCGAGAGCGCACCTTCGTGCAGAGTACGCCAGCCGCTGAGAAAGCCACTGGAGTAGGCGGCACAGTCATCAGATACTGATACACTTGTTCTAAACAACGCCTGTGCTTGCCATTGCTCTGAAACATCGCCTTTTCAGCTTTTACTGATGCATCCAGTTTCTTGTCATCATTCTGTGATGGCAAGTTTCTTGGCACAGATAATGCGGATGCAACAGACTGACGCATTGCAATTTCAAGTTGCTGTTCAAAGCTGTCAACAGCACAGACGTCAATGAACTCTGCACCGTCCCAGCATTCGTGAGCTGCAGAGTGCAGACACCTCCCAGTCCACTGTGCTCAGTCAGCTGGGAGAACGGACTGCTGCTGTTGACTGAATTAATCAGCAACACACTACATCGTGGGCAAAAAAAACGTGCCACTTAATTATTTTCAAATATAACTTAGTTCTTCATCGATTTTTACACATTATATATGCAAGCTTGGCCATTCCAGTTTTCCCGGGAATTACAGCAGTTTCATTCCCGGGAATGAAAAATGTCCGGGAGCCCAGGAATGGTTTCCCAACTTGGATTGTTGTGCCAATGGGATATTTTGATTTTTGCTTTTAAACAAATTTGCAAAATTTTCTAAAACCCCGTTTTCACTTTGTCATTTCGGGGGTATTGAGTGTTGCCTGATGGGGGGGGGGGGGGACACAAATTTCAACGATTTGAGAACAAAATGTGTAAAGAGTGACTTTCTGCAGACACTGTATACGCTCTCTTCTGAAGCCATCCCAAGGACTTTTCCCCACTCAATTATCTTCTAACTCAGTTTAACCTCCACACACACTCCTACTGCAAAAAAAGGACTTTAGACTTGAATAATTCCCAGTCCTACCTCAGGGTGTATGCTGATGTCCTGACTCTGTCCTCTTTTCAGGGGGTCACCGTTTTTGTCCATGTCCTCATGTTCGGCACTCGTGGGATCCTCCTGCTGCATTTCCACACTTTGCGTCATATTAATGTCTTGCCCACCATTCTTAACCTCCGAGACACCCGACTCCTCACTCTGTGACTTTTGGTCCCCATCAGACTCTTCTGCTGAAGGTTCAGGTTCCGCCTGCGTCACCACGCTTCTGTCCTTCAGGGACATGGAATGCCTGCTTCTGCTCACCGTTCGAGTTCTGCTAGGACTTTGGCTCGATACAGAAGCCGATTTTTCTGGGCTACCAGGAGCAGCAGACAGATTTCCATCGCTATCCTCTGGATGAAAATAGGGCACAGCTCGACTCCTTAGGCTTCTAGTTAAGAAAGGGCTGCTTGGTGGCTGTTGTGCTAGTCTCACTGGGACACCAGACGCTTTCACAGGGCTTCCACTTGTGCTTTGTTCTTTGGGGCCACTAGAAGGTCTTACTGGAGAAGTTTCAATTGCTTTGCAATCCATTTTGTTTGGTGCACTAGCCTTGCTCAACCTGCTCCTAGTAGATCGCAGACCAGACACACTGGAACAGGAAGACTCAGCCTCCGAAACCTCCGCTTCTTCAGGCTGAGACTTCCCAGCTGCCGCAGGGGGTACCAGACTTCTGCTTCTGGGTGTTCTAACATTGCTGGCTATTCCCGATGCAACAGAGGAGCAGGACTCTGCATCTGAAACGTCAGCATCCTGAACCTGAGGCTTGTCACCTCGCTTCTGGGACTGTGGCACCTTACTTCTCAAAAGTCGAGAGGCCCCGTGTGTGGAAGCTGAAGAGGCGCAAGACTCTGCCTCGGAGACCTCCACATCTTCATTGTGCGGCCTGCGTACTCGATCACGGGCAGAACTTCTTGTTAGCCTTTGTTCAGTGGGCCCTCGGTTTGGTAAAACGGCAGAGGAGCAGGACTCTGCCTCAGAAATGTCCGCCTCGCTAACTGCCTCTGGCTGTAAAGCGCTTCTGCTCACTCTGCTGCGTGTCAGCCGCCCAACAGCAGCGCTTGGCACTTCTGATGGGATGGAAGACCTCGAGTCCTTTTCTTCTGCTTCCCTGTGTTCCTCTTCACTAGCGGCATCTGACGGGCATTCTGCTCTGGCAATGGAGCTTCTTGTGATCCTTTTACTGCCCTGCTGGAAAGAAAAAGAACATTTTATTTTTTGTATTTTTACTGTTGCTTTTAAATTAAACCAAATTAGTACTTGCTTAAATCAATGGAATAATCAGTTAAACACTCGATTATTTAGATAATTGAAATCTGCAGCCCTATTATACAGAAATGATGAAACCTCCAGACAACCTTTCATCTACTGTACCTACTCCAGACTTGGAACCAGAAATTCTTAAAAGTTTCATATTTTGGCGTAAAAAAACATTAAGGGTAATTTTACAATTCCATGAATAACTTGATTTGTAGACTGCCACATATTGTTCACAGCTGAGGGGCTGCAGACACCACACACTTTACATCGTTATTTTCAGCTTTGCTTCATGTGAGCTCAACTCTTGGCTTGGCATTTCTCTATAACACATGATTACCCCTGTTTTTTGTTATAATTTTATATTTCTCAACCTTCTGTAAAAGCTTTCCCATTCCAATTTGAACAAATAATGTACTATCATAAGGAAAGCGCTAAATTGATTTTATTTTTTTCTTGAGCTTCTATAAAGTTTTCAATTTCCCCTTGGACACAAATACTGCATCATTTATCTATCTAAATGAAATTTATACCACAGTACTTTAGAACAAATGTGTCAATACACATCGAGTATCACCACATGACTTAAAAAGTATAGCATGATATTTTACAGGTCACGTCGCTCAGCCTTAGCTGGCACGTTGTCCAGGGATTACTCCAGCCCTGCACCTGGTTGCCAGGACAGGCTCCAGCTTCCCCACAATCCTAATTTGCAATCCGGATGGATAGTTTAGCTAGTGTCCTATAGAAGTTTTTTTTCCTGGTTTTACATTCACAGAAAAACCGTCATGCAGTCCATACGGCAAAATCAAGAGAATTCACGTTGGTTGAGAGGCACGAAGGGGTTCAAGCCCGGGACTGGTCGACATACGGGGCATGCAAGATTAGAAAAGGGGCCTGTCGTCCAATCGGCTGTAACACAACATGAACTGTACGCTTTTAGTGGATTTTCCTATCCTTGATGATTGTCATCTTTAAACGAGGCACCACATGAAAAACGTGGTTCAGGAAGGCCAATTCAGTTAATCCCGGCATAGAAAGCGGAGGGCTGTTTTGAGAGATCCACCAAGCAAAAGAGATGAATATTCGTGAATAAGGCAATCTGCTGTACCACGTTATCCGATTAGTACTGCCCACAATTACAATTTTACCGTCAACTTTTTTACAGAGCGTCTGTAAAAAGTCCAACTCCCGTGACAAATAAAGTTCCATCAATCAAGTGGATCGAAAGCCTTTCACAGATGACATACTTTTTTCCATAACGTACCTTAGGCTATTATGTCTTCCCATAACCCCCAAGTAAGAATTCAAGTAACGTACCGTGCTCTGCGAAGACTCGGTGTTTCCCACATCGTCAGAACACTCCACGCGACCTCCTCTCCTGGTGGCCACCATGCTGCTGCTGCTGTTGCTGCCGTCGCCAGATGGGCGGTCTCTTGTCTGCATTTCCGCTTCCGTGGGTCACGTAGTGTCAGGTTACGCGCCTCTTCAAATTCGCTGTGCTTTATTGGTTTGTATGCCTAATCGGCGGAGGTCGAGTTTAGTTCTTGCCTTGGGATTTTGCGCATTTAATCAGGATTTTTTTTTTATTATACATTAATTTAAAACTAACGATGACTGTCCCTGGTACTGGATGCCGGATTTGGGATTTGAACCTTGCGGTGGCTTAAACACACACCGGTAACCGGTGTTCCATGTCGCAGGGTACCCTGGATGTCATCGAGACAAGTCGCAGCGCACGGCTCAATGGCAACTCTGGTCTGTAGCGAGAACTGAGAAGGACGGCTCTGAGGGGTTTATTTGAGGAATCTGTTAGCAAGGTGACACACCATATGTGGTCTAGCGACCCACGTCCTGCTTACAGAGGAATCGAAGCATTACACACATCTGAATCTGTTCTTAGGAGAGTCGCAGTCAGGGCAGCTGATGGAACGGTCCTTACGGATGACAGTGCAGTTGTGACCCACTGGGCTGGCTACTTTGTGCAGTTGTTCAAAGCTGATCCTCCGGCTAGGACGTTGGATATCTCTGGGTCCACGCTCCTTGAGGCTGATCCTCCAATTAGCTGTGAACCACCCATTCTCACTGAGATGGCACAGGTGGTGAACCAGCTTAGGCTGCAGGGATCTGTGTTATCCGGGGGTGAACTTGTCGTCCCTATCTGTAAAGGGAAGGCTGGTTGCCTGGATTGCAGCAACTACAGGTGCCTGGTAAGGTCCTTACTAGGGTTGTCCTCAATAGGATCCGTGATCACTTGCTCACCTACCAGTGACAGGAACGGTCTGGTTTTATGCCTAAGACCGCTTGCTGGCACTGAGGGGTTCTCATGGAGCACAAACGTGAATATCGGCAGAGTTTCTTTGCAACCTTTGCTGATTTTCATAAAGCGTTCAACTCAGTTGATCGAGCTCCATGTGGGACATCCTGAGGGTTCATGGGATCCCCTTGAGGTCGCTGGATATCATGGACGGCCTGCACACTGGTACTGTGAGTGCTGTGCAGAGTGGAGGCAGGACCTCTGCGTTTTTCCCAGTTGATTCTGGAGTTCGTCAGCGGTGTGTTTTGCTCCTACTCTGTTCAATGATCACATGGACTGGGTGGTGGGCAAGGTGATGGGGTCCAGCGGCTGTGGGGCATCTGCTGGTGAAGAGAGATTCACGGATCTTGCCTTTGCTGATGATGCTGTGATCTTCGCGGAGTCAATGGAGGCTCTGATTGGGGGTCTTAAGAGTCTGAGTGTCTGGGCTTGTGAGTGTCCTGATAAAAACCAACATCAGGCCTTTAATGACTTCTTGGGCACGGCCATCAGCAATGTGTCTGTCTGCGGAGAGAGTGTCGACCTTGTTGAGAGGTTCACTTACCTTGGCAGTGACATTCATGGCTCTGGTGACTCTTCCTATGAAGTCAGTAGACGGATTGGGAGAGTATGTAGGGTCATGAGGTGGCTGGAAAGGTGTGTGTGGTGCTCCCGATATCTATGCCAAAGGACGAAGGTCCAAGTCTTTAGAGTCCTGGTGCTTCCTGTATTGTTATATGGTTGTGAGACATGGACGCTATCCAGTGACCTGAGACGAAGACTGGACTCCATGTGTGTCTCTTTGGAGAATGCTCGGGTACCGTTGGTTTGACTTTGTGTTGCTCATGAAGTCCCAAATGAGGCCAATTACCTGCATGGTGAGGGAACGCCAGTTACGGCATTACGGCCATGTGGCGCGTTTCCCAGAGGGTGATCCAGCTGGTAAGATCCTCATTGTTGGGGACCCGAGTGGCTGCACCAGGCCAAGGGGTCACCCACATGACACCTGACTGTGGCAGATAGAGGGTCATTTCCAGAGGGTGGGACTCTGCCTGTGGGGATGCCAACCACGATCCCGAGTTGTTATCATGTAATTTCTAGTGTAGTAAGCTCCCAATCGGACTTGAATTTTTTCAAGCAAGCGCTCGATTCGTGAACCATTGCATTTCAAGCATTTTCATGACGTTTCCCTAACATTTCTTTAAAAGACTGCATGAACGTGGCAAAGATGACGATTATTGTTTAAAGCGCACTTGGGTTGTATTGTGGATCCAGAAAGTTTTTCGCCACTTTCTGCGCACTTTATCGGGTTGTAGATTTCAATTTTAAATGGTTACGTTTGCCGTTTTTGAAAATCAATCTACGCAGGGTAACTGCAAATGACAAAGTGGCGACATGTTTTCAGAAAGGTTTACAAATTTATTCAAACCCAAAAACCTAAAATATCTAATTCCTGGAAGTTTTGTGACCCTTTCAAGTAAATTGTGCTTCAATTCTCCATTGAGATGTTTCTAGAACTTGGGAGTCCAACTGTGGCACATCGAACTGATTGGACGTCATTTAGAAAGGCACACCTGTACCTGTGGATTGAAGGTCCCACAATTCACACTACAGGTCAGGACACAAACCAAGTCGTGACTTCCAGGGAGCTCTCTGTAAACCTCCGTGATCAAACTGTGGTGAAGTAAGGGGATAAAACCATCTGTCAAGCTGTGAGCGTCCCCAGAAGTGCATTGGACTCGAGAATCGTAAACCAACAGGACTCTGCCTGGCCAAATGAAGCAATTGGGTGGGGAAGGACCTTAGTAAGTTAGGTGGTCACTCTTGATGTGCTCCCGCAATCCTGTGTGGAGATGGAAGAAACCCCCAGAAGGACCACCATCACTGCAGCACTCCACTCATCTGGACTGTATGGTGAGAGTGGCCAGACTACACACGAACGCCTGCTTGGAGATTTTGTAAACAGGCACCTACTTGAAGGACCCTCAGGAGAAACAAGAATCTGATGAAATCAACAATGATGACAACAGTTTGGTTTCAGTTCTAAGTGTCATGTTTGGAGGAAGCCCAGCACCGCTCATCACCTGCAGTATCACTCCAGCGGTGAAGGCATCATCAGGGATTGAGGGAAAGCTGACTGGAAATATCCTCAATGAAAAGCTGCTTGGCGGTGCTCTGGACCTCAGATTGGACCAAAGGTTCACAACACAAAGACATACACTTTTAAGACACTGACTTCCTAGATGCAGTAAAGGAGCCATAACGTTTCACAAAATGAAATTAAAAACGACTCTGCATCTGCCCCATCCAAACCAACTTCAGCCATCGCAGTACATGTTGTTTTTTCCCCTCATTTCTAAGATACAATAATTTCCTGAAAATTAAAAGTTTACTAATAAATATTATAAATATTTATTAAATATTATATGCACCCTGTGGGTAAATCTAAGAAACTGAGAAGCTGGTAAAATCTGATGCTGACTAAAGGGCAGCAGCAAAAACCCATCAGCTGATCATTTCTCACATTCTCAGCCAATGTCTGATGGCCACATACTGTAACTGTTGGTCATGGACGTGCCAACATGACTGCTGACATCTTCACGCAATTAGCCCAAAACGAAACCCAATTTGGATTTCGCTGTTGTCATGTGTGTGCATTTGGGTGACAGCTCAAGGGTTCACTTGACCTGCTTAACCAGGGGTTGGCACTGTTGCCTTCTCTCTTTCTTTCTCTACAGACCAAAAGATCGACGGCCCTACCATCTCTGATGTCACTTCCTATGTCCTGGACCCAATAATTCCTGCCCAAAGCCCACAAGACCGGATGTTCAGCCATCTTCGGCAGTTCAGATTTGAACTTGTGTCTGGACAGATGTTACTATGTTGCCGTTTTTTTTTTTTGTTGTTTTCAGCAATACAAAGGCACGGCTTGCCCAACCCTTTTTCATTTGTCCTTTCTATTTCTTACACTGTTGAGGTTCTACTCTTCAGCCTCAGAATTCACAGTTTGCTTGAGTGGGTCCAAAGTTCCTTCTGGGACATTTCATTTTTGTGTTTAGTTGGGACGGCCATTTTTACTTGTTGATTACCTCCTAACCTCCTTTCACAAATCCAAGTGAAACCTCCTGCCTAACGTGACAATCACTGCTGACTTTACAGCTAATGTGCTGGACGCCATATGTCACCCCGCTTACAACATGACGTGCATCCCCTGCTATCATGGGCTGCATCAGGAGTGGGCAGGAGGAGGAGTATAGGGACCTAATCAATGACTTTGTTAAATGGTGCGACTCAAACCACCTACACCTGAACACCAGCAAAACCAAGGAGCTGGTGGTGGAATTTAGGAGGCCCAAGCCCCTCATGGACCCCGTGATCATCAGAGGTGACTGTGAGCAGAGGGTGCAGACCTATAAATATCTGGGAGTGCAGCTGGATGATAAACTGGACTGGACTGCCAATACTGATGCTCTGTGCAAGAGAGGACAGAGCTGACTATACTTCCTTAGAAGGCTGGTGTCCTTCAACATCTGCAATAAGATGCTGCAGATGTTCTATCAGACGGTTGTGGCGAGCGCCCTCTTCAACGCGGTGGTGTGCTGGGGAGGCAGCATAAAGAAGAGGGACGCCTCACGCCTGGACAAACTGGTGAGGAAGGCAGGCTCTATTGTAGGCATGGAGCTAGACAGTTTGACATCCATGGCAGAGCGACGGGCGCTGAGCAGACTCCTGTCAATCATGGAGAATCCACTGCATCCACTAAACAGGATTATCTCCAGACAGAGGAGCAGCTTCAGCAACAGACTGCTGTCACCGTCCTGCTCCACTGACAGACTGAGGAGATCGTTCCTCCCCCAAACTATGAGACTCTTCAATTCCACCCGGGGGGGTAAACATTAACATTATACAAAGTTATTGTCTGTTTTTACCTGCATTGTTATTAATCTTTAATATTGTTTTTTTGTATCAGTATGCTGCTTTTGGAGAATGTGAATTTCCCCTTGGGATTAATAAAGTATCTATCTTCTTGGTGGACAGACCCAGACACCGGCATGATATGAAAATGGTGCACATGGGTATACGATCTCATAATCTGACCCCACGATTTCAACAAAATGCACCAATAAAACATAAGCTTTTAAAACTCTAGTGTCCTAGACACAGTAAAGGAGCCACAACGTTTCCCAAAATGAAGTTAAAAACGACTCTGCGTGTGCCCCATCCAAACCAACTTCAGCCATCGCAGTAGGTGTTTTTCCCTCCTCTAAGATGCTATAATTTCCTGATAAAAATTAATCACTGCAAATAAAAAGTCTTGTAAAATTTATAAATAACATTACTTACACGTACCCACAGGGTGCATATCTAAACGAGAGGCTGGCTCAATGCCCAAAAGTGGCCTTTATCAATTGAAAAGCACACAAGTTCCAACAGTGGCCACCATGTGGCACTGCAGTAGATGCAACCCACTGCTGCATTCACGTTACACTGAGTGGTACAGCAGCCCACCAATATGTGCTGCATCGGCAAAAGTCAAAAATGACCAGCTGCAAGCCACCGTCAACTGTTTTCTATATTTTTGGTAAATCAACTATAGATGTTGCAGAGGATGCACATTAAATAAAACGTTTTGTGCATCTGGTGTCAACAGTTTAATATTTGTAACAGTTTTTAAACACAGATCCTTGCACATCCCCGTTGTTCCCTTCAATCCATACCATCACACGCTGGCCACCGGTGAAACACAAGATGTCACAGCAGTTATAAAGTGACTACGAATTGAGCCGCAATGTTGTGTTCACCCGGAACTGGCATCTCTTGAATGGCGCCATTCTTCAACATGCATGGCCATCGTGTGCCAGCTGTTTATGCTTCAGTTACGAGAGTGCTAAAAATCTGAATGGAATGTAGGCTTATTCCTCAGAAGACGACGTGCTTCGCTTTTTCAATATGTCACTCACACTTTTCTTTCCACCTCAATGTCTACCTAATTCTCTGCATGAAATGTCCTGACGCTGCACTCTTATGTGGGAGAAACTGGACAAACACTCCGCCAGAGAATGAATTTACACAGGTGACACATTAAACGTGGCAACACAGATGGTTCCTGTAGCGGCCCACTTCAACAGCCATGGACACTGTGAGAGGGACTTTAAAGTCACAGGGCTTATGGGCAACTTCAGAACACAGCAAGAGAGAAAAGAATGGGAAGTTAAACTCATGCTAAAACTGAACACATTACAACATGGTTTGAATAGAGACATGGGTCTTATGGCCAGATACGAGGACAGAACCTGACTACAGATCCACATTGTTTTGAAAAACTCATTTGAAACTTCTAAAGACCTTGTTGGACAGTTATCTTATCCACAGATCTTGACCATATATTGTTCTTCTCTCTTGTTAAATGAACCCTAGCCTGAAGGAGTCTATTAATTTTTTACATTTAAGATTTCTCACTTAAAGATTTCCCAATGTTGTTTCCTGTCCTAGGGTGTATATAAACACAGGGAATTCCAGTTTCTGTATTCCATCTCGCCTGAAGAAGGGGCCTGAGTTGCCTCGAAATCTTACATATTGTAATCTTTGTAGTTAGCCAATAAAAGGGGTCATTTTGCTTGACTTTACTTTCCACCTCAATGAACAACAGCACAGTACCAAAGGAGGCCAGCCTCAGTCTCAGGTCACTGGATGGCGTCCATGTCTCGCAACCAGGAAGCACCAGGACTCTAAAGACTTGGACCTTCGTCCTTTTGCAGATATCGGCAGCGCCACCCCCATGCTCTCCCAGTCCGTCTGACTTCATAGGAAGAGTCACCAGAGCTATGAATGTCACCTCCGAGGTCAGTAAAGCTCTCAATGACGAGTTGACACTCTCTCCGCAGACAGACACACTGCTGACCGCTGTGCCCAAGAGGTCATTAAAGGCCTGGACCCTCACAAGCCCAGACACTCGGACCCCTCGCTCAGTCTCTCGAGAGCCCCGATCACAGCCCACTCCGACGAGTCCTTCAAACAGAAGGGTACTTTTTGAAAAGGGACAAACTACAATCACATTCGCACACTTCTGCAGGTATTTATCAACTCAACAGATTTCAAAAGAACCGAACAGTTTCCACAGATTACCTCTGAATGTACAGTAAGAACGAGGCCTCATTGGCAAGCAGATGAAGTCAAAAGAAAAAGGAATTTTTACACCGAGAAGCAGTTAATGCTTCTAATATGCAGCCATGATGTGAAGGTAACATGCATCTCTCTTGCATTCTGAACCACCTGCCAAAAATGAAAAATCTTTAAGGGAAAAAAAGTAGAAGTGTAACCACACAGTGCATGGAGGATTGTCTTACTATTCGGATTTGCCCAACGCAACACCACTGGAGCTGCTGGTCCCTCATTCCAGAAGAAAATGGAGCATAAACCCGTGTCTACAACAAGTACACACAATATTAGGTCAAAAGACATTGGAGCCATCATGGAAAGTTAACAAAACTATCACCAGTCCAGCTGTGATGTGGCATGTTGCTATTGTACTGTCGTAACAAGGCCAGTGGCAGACTGGCAAGCAACACGGGCTTTGGTGTTCTAAAGGAGCCAAGTCTTGTTTCATACTACGGGTTACCCACGATGCAGTTCCACTCATTTGGGCGTCAGACGCTCCTCTTTCAACAGTTGCTTCTTTTGGCCTGCACAAGATATCCCTTTGATCTGATAATTCCTCTACTTTTAACAATAATGGAGTAGCGAAGAACCCAGCCCAGTAACCATTCTGTCGCCTGGGGATCCTTGGTAACATCGCTGATGGTTTCTTGGAAACTTGTTACAGACATAAGCTCTGAAGAAAGGGGAAAGAAAAGAAAAAAAAACAATATTAGTGTACACTTCGTGACAACTTCATCAGCTTGTTAACACAAAATGCCTGCTGCTCCAAACAGCCAATCACATGGCTGTAGCTCAGTTTATACCGAGTTCACTACTCGTCAACAGAAGGTTCTACATAGAAATGGACGGTAAAAAGAGTCATTGGAGGAATCAGAAAAACAGACTCACTCAATGTTCAGTGCTGGCTCCCATTCTGTTCAACATCTACACTAACGACCAGACCAGCCTGTGTTCACCGACATTAGGAGGTCCATTTACGCAGATGATCTCTGCTTAGCCTCCCAGTCGGTTTCCTTACAAGATATCCAAAAGAGACGTACCAATGGCCTCAGCATCCTCTCAGAGTTTTACACTAAATGGTTCCTAAATGCCAACCCAGGGAAGACACAGGTCTGTACCTTCCGTCTTAAGAACAGACAAGCAAACAACTCTAGAGATCAGGTGGAATAACAAAGTATTGAAGGACACCAAACATCCTGTTTACTTAGGCATCACTCTGGATAGGACACTCTCTTTTAAAGAACACGTCCTTAAACTCAAAAAGAAGATATCCAGCAGGAATAATCTCCTTAGCAAACACCTCCTGGGGAGCAGACCCTAAGACCCTGCGATCAACGGCCATGGCACTCTGCTATTCAACACCAGTGTGGGCTAGGTCAACCCATGCCCACAAGGTTGACCCTGCATGCCGAGTCATCACCGGAACATTGTGAACAATGTGCCTTCCTGCTTTATACAGGCTGGCTGGGATTGCATCTCACCCCATATACGACGAGAAACAACAGTTCAAGCAACTGATTGGACTCCAGACACCCACTCCACCAGCACCAAGAAGTAAATCGCCGACTACCTTCTCGTCGGAGCCTCGCCACAGTGGAACCCCTCAATCCAAAGCAGTCCACAACACATGGGCTCAAGAGTTGGCAAGAGACTGACCGTAGCCCTCTACCTACTCCTCTAGAGCATCTACCCAATGGAACATCCCTCTCTAGGAGAGACTGGGTCAAAGGTGGGCAAAACAAGGGACAACACAATAAGCACTGAATGTCCCTGTGGTCAGCCCACCCAAACAATGGACCACATTTTCCGTGAATGTTCCCAAGACCCTACATGCACCGATGAAGATCTTAATGCTAATGACGCCACTCTTACCTGGATATGGCAGTGGCGTGGTAAGATATGGTAATGATGAACTCAGTTTATACAGTGGATTTATAAAATATTCAGACCATTTCACTTTTCACATTTTGTTCTGTTGCATCCTTGCGCTAAAATCATTTAGTTCACACAGTTTTTTCCCTCATCAAGCAGCACTCAAATGACAAAACGAAAAGTTATTTTAGAAAGACTCGAGGCTGTCATCGCTACCAAAGGTGCATCTAATAAAGACGGACTTGAAGGGGGTGAATATTTATGTGATCGATTATTATTTTGTGCTTTTAAGTTATAATTAACTTCCTTGGTGTTAACCCGAGCCTCTCTTGGGCTCGAAATTCTTTGATAAAACACTTAACCCGAGTGTCTTGTGTTAAACGGTTATAATCCCACGTACTCTCTCAACCCCAAAGACAGACTCAGGACTGTATTCTGTTGCCATCCATCCATTATCCAACCCGCTATATCCTAACTACAGGGTCATGGGGGTCTGCTGGAGCCAATTCCAGCCAACACAGGGCGCAAGGCAGGAAACAAACCCCTGGCAGGGCGCCAGCCCACCGCAGGGCACACGTGCGCACACACACCAAGCACACACTAGGGACAATTTAGAATCACCAATCCACCTAACCTGCATGTCTTTGGACTGTGGGAGGAAACCCACGCAGACACGGGGAGAACATGCAAACTCCATGCAGGGAGGACCCGGGAAGCGAACCAAGCTCTGCTAACTGTGAGGCAGCAGCTCTACCACTGCGCCGCCCACTGTTGCCATCCAGTGGATAAAATAATATCATGCTGCAAAAAAAATCATGAATAATTCTATGCATCATTCAATGCTCAAAACGTAGATTTACACGATAATGGACCATACACTATGAGAATCTGTGGTCTCGCAACAATTAAAGCTACGACAAGTTTAATTTCGAAGAAAGCACAATTCGGTCAGGTGTATATTTGTGATCACGGAGAAGCGATGCAACATAGAATCAAAAGAGTAGGTAACAAGTCCCACGAAAATAACAATCTCTTTAAATTGTATATCCGGATAACCAAACCCGAGTTTGGGCGAGCAGAGGGCAGAGCCCTCTAGTTTTATAAAAATTACTTTTCTGTTAACAGTTTTCTCAATGTTGTTAACTTCTAAAACAACAAACTGAATTCAGACAATCAAACTGCAGCATCTTATTCTGTTTTATTCACCTTGTAATGCTGACTTGTAATTTGTAAGAAATATGACTATGAACCGATAAGACGCATTTCAAGTTCCTGTTGACCGAACAAACAAAATGTTCACTACATTCCTCTGAAAGTAAAGCAAACCCAGCTGGGCCATTCTGGGCAGACACAATAAACGTACAGTAAAGACAATGAAATTCTGTGTGCTTAATTAAGCAAAAAAACCAGCAGCCACAGTATCATCCCACAACAGATTTTATGAACCACTGAGCTAAAGAGAAAAATAAATAAATAAATAAATAATAATAATAATAATACTACACTACAGGGCAGGGGCAGCCAAGAGCAGATACTGTCATCAAAATTCAGTTTATGAACTCGGCAATAATTTGCACTGCAGTTGACTTTGCCTTTTGAGGAATTTTGAATCTCCATTGGAAAACACAAACAAACAAATGCAGGAAGTCCTGGAATGTGTACAGTCAGCTTGATAAATGAAAAATTATTGGCCCACTTACCAAATGAGCACCCATTGGAGAAAAATTACATTCAAAAGGTTTGTTCAGAGACAGTTACCTTTGGGATCATTGTGAGTCAAAAGCTGGATGTCGTACTCCTTGGCAAAGGCGGTCAGATCAGGTGGCATCACACAGCAGGAGGCCAGGTTTACCTGATTACTGCTTGGCTTCACCTGAAATGTTCAATTAAAAAGCTGTAAGATGGCCTGAGCTCTTCCTGTCCCAATGGTTCAGCTCTTACAGGAAAGAGTGAACATTCACCATACAAAAGTTCAAGATACTGTCGTTTAAAAACTGTATTTTCTAAAACTGTGCAGTAAAGTATCAGAGTTTAAATTACATTTAAGTGAAAGCGAGGATATGGACTGGCTGGCACTTGGGCTGAGTTGGACGGAGCTTTACCCAGCTGGGGTACCTTTATAATGGATGGTCCTAAAGGAAGGATGGGCTTCCTGCACAGGACGGATAACAATGTGCTCAATAAAGAGGAAAAAAGCTCAACTGTTTGTGCGTTATTAGTTTAGTCAGATTGTGTTGGTCTAGAATTGTGACTTACAGATGAAGAGAAGACCACCCTATTAGTAGAAATCCAGAGGATTCACTTACTTTTTCTTGCAACTGTACAGGTCATAATGCAAACAAAATGAGGAAAAAATTAGAAGTGTGAGAGAAAATAAGGAGGTAATACAGTTATGGCACATGAAGTGTTTTGGTATGCTTTGCACTTTTACAAAAATATACCATCTGTCTTAGAAATAGGAGAAGGACAGACACTGATGCAATGGTTGGGTAAAGAGATGCCATGTTCTAGGTGGCAGGTTAAGAAATTGACTGATGTCATGCATACAATAGGACTTGACAGTTGTCACTATAAAACTTGTCACTTCCATTAAAGGATAAAAGCTGAACTTAAATATTGAGAAGGACAAGAATGTAGTGGAATGAGACTTTTATTTGGGTATGTAAGCTGCTGAGCCAATCAGAGTACATGTCAGATGATATGTAAATTTTCATTAAGAACTGTCAGGCAAACTCGCTTGTCGATAAATACGGGCCTCTGTCTTTAGTCTGCTGTAACGGGGTGCTCTCCCTCTTCCTGGAGAGAAATTAAAGACACATGAACAAGCTTCATCCTGTCTGACTTCGGACTCAAAGAGGTCCCAGGGAAACTAATTTCTTCCACAGAAGGCTTTATAAAAATGTCCTACACCTCAAAAGTTCACAATGCCAATGAAATCTATCACAAAGAGGCAAATGAATGAATGCCACCAAGTAGAGAATGAAAGCTAACTCTGCTGCAGCCATATGGTGATCACCAAGAACAAAATTGTACTTAATGAATAAATAATGTTCAACATGTTCACGTAGGAGAAAAAGAGATTCTTTACTTGTGCCCAGGTATGGAGCTGTTCCAGCAAGGTCTTGTCCAAATCGGACGTGCCGATAGCAGCAATCTTTTGGCTCTGAACAAGCAACTCCAAAACTTCCCAGAAAGGCTTCAGGTGATCCAAGGTGATGCCAATTCCATCATCAAGGGGAGGGGGCACAATGATCACAGAGTCAAGCTGAGACACCCCAAGGGTGGCACAAGCTGGAAGAGGAACAAAATGGAAGGTGTCAACCAGCTTCTAAAACAGGGGTCGCCAAGTCCAGTCCTGGAGGACCACCGTGGCTGCAGGTTTTCATTCTAACTCTTTTTTTAATGAGTGCCCCATTTGTGTTGCTAATCAACTTCTTGTGAATTTATTTTAATTGATTTGCTTTTTTAAGATTTGTTCCCCTGAATTGCTTCATCGTTCCTCTGAGTTGCTTCATTTCTTTCCTTAAATGGCACCCAAACAGAAATGAAATGTGAAGTGAGTGAGCCAACAGAAGACCACCTAACTGAGGGCCTCAAACTCCAACCAATTTCACTCCAATCAGCTGCTTAATGAGGTGCCGATTCTTGTCGTTAATGAAACCAATTCTTTAATTTCGTGGCTCTCGTTGTGCATTAGCAGACATTTCCAAAATTGTTGCTTTTCTTTTTCTAAGAGCACTGGGGACCTGAGAAGATCGACATTACTGAGACCTTCATCGTTCTTTACTTTCAGATATTGTATGATGGCCACCAATTGTTTTGGCTCATTTTGTGTCTAATTATTGTTTGGCTGCAAATTAAGGGGTTTGAGTTTTCAACAGCAAGTCAGTTAAAATGAGTTAAAAAGAAGTGAATTAGCAGCAAAAACAGGTCACTCATTAAGAAAAGGGTTAGAATGAAAACCTGCAGCCACGGCGGTCCTCCAGGACCGGACTTGGCAACCCGTTCTAAAACATGACAACAAGTGAAAAATTAGATGCACAGAATCCAATGTGTCCAAAATCATTACAGTGATATGAACATTTAGAATACTTACCAGTGATTTAAATTAAAATACAACACAGTAGAAAGATACTCTTAGGTTCTTAAATATTTGGTCAGTGACACAACTTTCATCAGTACATCACCACAATGAAACTGAAATGAAGCAATCAAGATGTGACTGAAAATGTGGTATGAGCGGTTTAGGAATGACCGCCATTTTTTGTCAATACTTGGTTGAAAATTAGGCTTAGGGCTCCACATGCACTTCAGAACAGGTCATCCACCTGAACCTCAGCATGTTTGGGCCCGGCCAGGACTTGGATGGAAGACCATCTAGGAAAAGCTTGGGTCGCCCCTGGAGGTCAGCAGGGGGCCGCTTATCCTGTGCTCTGTATGTGGATCCCAATACCCCAGTGCAGTGATGGGCACACTGTGCTGTAAAGATGGTGCTGTGCTTCGGATGAAGACGTAAACCTGAGGTCCCAATTCTCTGTGGTCATAAAAGATCCTTGGGCATCATTCTAAAAGAGTAGGGTTTATCCTGATGTCCTGGATAAATTGCCCATTACAGCCTCATCCATTCTTGGCGGCGGGCCACTCGGGGTGCAAGGGGTCTACACAAAATTAAAACTGCTTCTTTCATTCACTGAGAAATAAAATCGCCAAGAATTTGTTAAAATTAAGCTCTAGGGTATAAATGAACACACCAGAGAACAGCCATTCGCTAAGCAAACGTCTGCATTTTTCCCACCTTTACCCTGAATGTCACCTTTTGCCATATGTCGGGCAGTGTCACTGCTATCGGGAAGGTCTTTCTCATCTTTACTAGAATGATCAGGGTGAAGAGTCACATTGTTAAACATCCAGTCACTGGGTAAGCCGGCCTTAATCTTAATGAGGCAATTTCCCTGTTGAATTACATCGATTCACAGCTAACAACAAACACAATTCCCACTCCAAATGTAATTGACTGTCATGGTAACGTGACTATTACTTTCTATACTCCTCAGAGGTCATTTTGTGCAACTCTTAAAGCCAAACATTGCCTACTCATAGCAATACCCACCCAGGACGAACTGCATGCACCCCAGTAGAAGAAAACCACAAATCCATTGATAGGAACATAGCAGCAGTGAGCGCAAAAATCTGGTTAAGATATCCATATTATAATAATTCTTTACATTTATAGAGCGCTTTTCTCACATTTAAAGTGCTTCAAGGAGTGGGGAGCCACTTCAACCACCATTAATGTGTAGCATCCACCCGAGTCAAGTCAAGTCAAGAGTATTTATTGTCATTTCATCCATATACAGTAGTACAGCATACAGTGAAACGAGGACCATGGACCAGGACCATGGTGCTACATAAAACACAGGACAATGAAGAATCCATGACACATAACATAAAGACACATAATATATAACAAGGTGCATATGTGAGTCAAATGTGCAAACATGTCCAACACTGCAGAACAGAACACATATGTCAGATATCAGACCGGTCCAGGAGTGTTCAGGAGTCTGACTGCTTGGGGGAAGAAACTGCTCCACATTCTGGAGGTGAGGGCCTGAATGCTTCCCAACGGCAGGAGTGCAAACAGTGAATGTGAGGGGTGTGTTGGTCATTCACAATGTTGCCGGCTTTGCGGATGCAGCATGGGGTGTAAATGTCCATGATGGAGGGAAGAGAGACACCGATTATCTTCTCAGCTGTCTTCATTATCTGCTGTAGGGCTCTGCGATCCCTGACTGTGCAATCTCCAAACCAGACAGTGATGCAGTTGCTCAGGATGCTCTCTATGGTTCCTCTGTAGAATGTTGTTAGAGTAGCTGGTGGAAGATGGGCTTTCCTCAGCCTACGCAGGAAGTAGAGCCGCTGCTGGGCTTTTTTGGCTAAAGAGCTGGTGTTTGTGGGACCAGGTGAGGTTCTCTGCCAGGTGGACACCCAGGAATGATTTGATGGCAGCCATTTTTACGCCAGTATGCTCACCAGAAATTAGCTGTTAGGTGGTGACAGAGTGACAGTTCGGGACAGGGGATGATTAAGGGGCCAGAATGACTAGGCCAATGACGGGCAATTTAGCCTGGACATCAGGATACACGCTACTCTTTACAAAGGCCCAGGGATCTTTTATAACTACAGAGAGTTAGGACTTTGGTTTTATGTCATCCAGAGGACGGAGCCATTTTTACAGGACAGAATCCCAGGGACTGCACTTGGGGGGGGGCATTGGGAGCCACGTTCAGACCACAGGGTAAGCGCCCACTAGTGGCTTTGCCAACATCTCTTCCAGCGGCAACCCAACGTTTCCTAGAGGGTCTCCCTGCTGATTAGGGAATACAACTTATTATCCATCCATCCATTTTCCAACCCGCTGAATCTGAACACAGGGTCACGGGGGTCTGCTGGAGCCAATCCCAGCCACCGCTGGGCACAAGGCAGGAACTAATCCTGGGCAGGGTGCCAACCCACCGCAGACAACTTATTATGATTTTGATAATTAAGCATTTAAAAGAATAAAAGGTGAAGCTATACAATTTTATAAGGACAAAAACACCTCATAACAGAAAAGAGTATTCAATTCAAGAAAACTTTTTTTTTGTTCTTTATTTCGCCTTATACAATTTCTTGTATTAGGAATTTCGTAGTTTTCGCATACCCCTTGAGGTCAGAGCGCAGGGTCAGCCATTGTACAGCACCCCTGGAGCAATTACAGGTTAAGGGCCTTGCTCAAGGGCCCAGCAGAGCAGTGTCCTTTTGGCAGTGGCGGGGATTCGAACCGGCAACCTTCGGGATACCAGCACAGCTCCTTAGCCTCAGAGCCACCACTCCGCCCTAGTAGAGAAAGCAGTAGAGAAAGCAGAACCCTTTTTTGATACGCATCAGCAAGTTTGGGTTTGAAATTTCGTTGTTTTCACCAGAATTAAAGCCACTGAGCGGAAACTTTGGAAAGACAAGCAGACTTCTTTCACCTCTGAACCAAAGGCTGGGCCCGATGTCGTACTACAATTAGTAAAAGCTTACCTAGTTCCACTGCACTTCTAATGGATGAAGCATCAGATCCAGTAAGAAAAAGCTTCACTATAAAGTAAAACATGATGCTAGTCAATTTATGAAGATGTAAAGACTGACCAAATAAAAAAGATGGAAGATACCCCCAGTGTGCACTTACCAGACACCTTCAGCTCTTCTCTCTCTTCAGGAGTGATCACCTCTGCCGCTTGGGGCATGGAACACTCTAGCGTGGCGTTTGCCAAAGCCTAAAAAACAACAACTTTACTTTAGACAAGCTGTACTCGAGCTATGAATTCATGAAAGAGGACTAGCCGCCTACATACAATATCTCAGAATGCAAATCGCACTAAAGGCATCATATCATGTATACTCTGCTAGTGTTCCCATAAACAAAGAAATAAAAACTATCATTTACAATTGCACCCGAAGGCACTAAAACTAAAAATTACTGTTAAAAATACCTTAAAAATAAATTACCACCCGTGAATTTCTAAAGCCCTGCACAGAAAGGGACAGCTCACAGCTTCTACCAGTTTAGCACTAAATGTTAAGTATACAATATAATCAAATTCTCAGTTACAGGATCTGTACAAAATTTTTTCAAAACCTGGCAGGATCTGATCAATATTATTTTAGAATAAGAGAAATAACTATTACCGCATTTAATTCCCTTCTCCATCTCTTATTTACATATATATTTATTTCTTCCTTTCTTTTGCTTATTGTTGTCTTATTAAAAAGCCCTAAGCAATTCTTCTTTAGCTAAGCTCTCCTTCTCAGGGGTGGGGTTTGATTTGTCTTCAATTTTGTTTGGTTATAAATTGATCTATTTGTATGGAATGACTACAATAAAAATTAATAAAAAAATAAATAAATAAAATAAATGTTAAGTATACAGTACAGGGGTGAGCAAATGTTGGTTTACAGCTGTTCGTATGGAAAAAGACATGCAGGTTATGATTATTACAATAGCTTTATTAACTTTAGTAACTCAAAAGAATGGCACAGTGCACTTGGGTCCAATCTCGTAAGTGCTCAAATGAGTGAATATGTTTCATGGGCTCACAACTGTAAACCTACTTTTGCCCACCCCTGTATATGACAGGAACACTTCTTCTTCTTCTCTTCTTTCAGCTGCTCCCGTTAGGGGTTGCCACAGCGGATCATCTTCTTCCATATCTTTGTCCTCTCCGTCTTGTTCTCTCACACCCATCACCTGCATGTCCTCCCTCACCACCTCCATAAACCTTCTCTTAGGCCTTCCTCTTCTCCTCTTCCCTGTCAGCTCTATCCTTAGCATCCTTCTCCCAATATACCCAGCATCTCTCCTCTGCACATGTCCAAACCAACGCAATCTCGCCTCTTTGACTTTGTCTCCCAACCATCCCACCTGAGCTGACCCTCTAATGAAAAAATAAATAAATAAATAAAATAAAAAAATACAGAAAAACAAAATAGATTCATAAATTAACTCACCAGTCCTTGATCTGGGCCGATTTTGGAAGACCACTCGTTCAGTGTGGCACGGATGCAGTCTTGCAGCTGAAAATAAAGCATAGCATTTTGTATCTTCCATACTGTAGGTATATTTCAACATATAACCTAAGAACACCAGCGGTGCTAAATCTAAAATCCCCAGACTGAAATCTTAGTACTCAATGCAGACCTCAGTATTATTGCCTGCAGTGCTCCATCTATTGGAATGCATTTTGTAATAACTGTAGTAATAGAATGCACTGCATTTGCCATTCCAACAGTTGGCACCTCACAAACATTTGTAGTGATGCATTTTATTACTACATATGTTTGCTGCGCCATTAGTTGGAATGACAAATGCAATGCATTTCTTCTTCTTCCTCTTTCGGCTGCTCCCGTTAGGGGTTGCCACAACAGATCATCTTTTTCCATCTCTTCCCGTCTTCTCCATCTTGTTCTGTTACACCCATCACCTGCATGTCCTCTCTCACCACATCCATAAACCTTTGCCTTAGGCCAGTGGTTCTCAATCTGTGGGGCGTGAAGTAACAAAAAGGGGGGGCGCGAAGTTGTGAAAAAAAGAAAACAAGAATCAAAAATATGAAAAATACATCTACTGAAATCAAAACAAATGAACTTAAACTACATTCTGATACTAGAAAAATAAATATAGAGTCAGATAAATGTCGATAAAGGTTAAGTAGGTATAATAAAATATGCATCTAGGAAATATCATTAATTAAAAAAGAACTAATTGGTATTAGTGGGCTCCTTTCAAAAAAAACGTTGCGGGGGGGGGGGGCGTGATTAAAACTGTTATGAAAACTCGGGTCACAAATACTTAAAGGTTGAGAAACGCTGGCTTAGGCTTTCCTCTTCTCCTCTTACATGGCAGCTCTATCCTTAGCACCCTTCGCTCATTATACCCAGCATCTCTCCTCTGCACATGTCCAAACCAACGCAATCTCGCCTCTCTGACTTTGTCTCCCAACCTGAGCGGACCCTCTAATGTCCTCATTTCTAATCCTATCCATCCTTGTCACACCCAATGCAAATCTTAGCATTTTTAACTCTGCCACCTCCAGCTCTGCCACCTGTGTCACCGTCTCCAGCCAATATGACACAACTGGTCTCACTACCGTCCTGTAGACCTTCCCTTTCACTCTTGCGGATACCCGTCTGTCACAAATTACTCCTGACACTCTTTTTCTCCACCCACTCCATCCTGCCTGCACTCTCTTCTTCACTTCTCTTCCACAATCCCCAATACTCTGTACTGCTGGTCCCAAGTATTTAAACTCATCCACCTTCGCCAACTCTACTCCCCTCATCCTCACGATTCCACTGACCTGCCTCTCATTTACACACATGGATTCTGTCTTGTTCCTAAGTACTATAAATGTTTGTGATATGCCACCTGTTGAAATGACAACAGCAACCAGATGGGCACACAGATAACTTCTTATGTTATTAAGGCGGATTAAAAAAAATGTGCCAAATAAGAGGAGACCACTCTGTCCATCAGCCTTCAATAATTTCAGGGTTAACTGCATTGACTCCCCATATCAATCTTGAGACAAATTAAGGAATACCTTCCCATCTATAGCCTTTTTGTATAAGAATATTAAAGTACCTTCAGGAGTCAAGTGTGAAGCCTGTCTTCATTACAATTTTGATTCAACTGGCCTACTCAAGGGACTTGAAATAGAAACCTAATTTAGATTCAGTTATAAAAAGGTACAGCAGCAGACATACAGTCATATGAAAAAGTTTGGGATCCCCTCTCAGTCTGCATAATAATTGACTCTCCTTTCAACAAAAAAAGTTAACAGTGGTATGTCTTTCATTTCCTAGGAGTACTGCGGTGTTTTCCGAACAAAGATTTTTAGTGACACAGTATTTAGTTGTATGAAATTAAATCAAATGTGAAAAACTGGCTGTGCACAAATGTGGGTCCCCTTGTCATTGTGCTGATTTGAATGCCTGTCACTGCTCAATGCTGATTGGTTGGATGAGCTCGTTAAGCCTTGAACTTCATAGACAGGTGTGTCCAATCATGAGATATAAAGGTATTTAAGGTGGTCAATTGCAAGTTGTGCTTCCTTCCCTTTGACTCTCCTCTGAAGAGTGACAGCATGGGATCCTCAAAGCAACTCTCCAAAGATCTGAAAACAAAGATTGTTGAGTCTCCTGGTTTAGGGGAAGGCTACAAAAAGCCATCTCAGAGGTTTAAACTGTCAATTTCAACTGTAAGGAATGGAATCAGGAAATGGAAGGCCACAGGCACAGTTGCTGTTAAACCCAGCAGGTCTGGCAGGCCAAGAAAAATACAGGAGTGGCATATGAGCAGGATTGTGAGAATGGTGACAGACAACCCACAGATCACCTCCAAAGACCTGCAAGAACATCTTGCTGCAGATGGTGTATCTGTACATCGTTCTACAATTCAGCGCAATTTGCACAAAGAACATCTGTATGGCAGGGTGATGAGAAAGAAGCCCTTTCTGCACTCCCACCACAAACAGAGTCACTTGTTGTATGCCAATACTCATTTAGACAAACCAGATTGATTTTGGAACAAAGTGCTTTGGACTGATGAGACAGAAATGGAGTTATTTGGTCAGAACAAAAAGCGCTTTGCATGGCGGAAGAAGAACACTGCATTCCAAGAAAAACACCTGCTACCTACTGTCACATTTGGTGGAGGTTCCATCACGCTGTGGGGCTGTGTGGCTAGTTCAGTGACTGGGGCCCTTGTTAAAGTCGGGGGTCTGATGAATTCAACCCAATATCAACAAATTCTTCAGGATAATGTTCAAGCATCAGTCACAAAGTTGGGTTGGATATTCCAACAAGACAATGACCCAAAACACTGTTCGGAATCTACAGAGGCATTCATGCAGAAGGAGAAGTACAATGTTCTGGAATGGCCGTCACAGTTCCCTGACTTGAATATCATCAAAAATCTATGGGATGATTTGAAGCAGGCTGTCCATGCTCGGCAGCCATCAAATTTAACTGAGCTGGAAAGATTTTGTATGGAAGAATGGTCAGAAATACCTCCATCCAGAATCCAGACACTCCTCAAAGGCTATAGGAGGACAGCGTCTACAGGCTGTTAGATTTACAAAAGGAGGCTCAACTAAGTATTGATGTCATATCTCTGTTGGGGTGCCCAAATGTATGTACCTGTCTCATGTTGTTATGATGCATATTGCATATTTTCTGTTAATCCAATACACTTAATGTCACTGCTGAAATCCTACTGTTCCCATAAGGCATGTCACATATTAAAAGGAAGTTCAGCCAATGAGAAACAAAAATCCAAAGAATTTAAGAGGGGTTCCCAAACTTTTTCATACGACTGTCCCTCCTGTGACAGCCGAGGAGTTCACTCCACCACAGCAGCCACAGATTCAGTCGCACACTGCACTTATTGAGAATGTTCTCAGCTTATCCATCATACAGTGGTTTGTACCCCCAATATCTTGTGATATTCTTACATAAAGTTAGGGCTTAACTTGAGTATTCATTCAGGACGTTTTACACTACCTTGCACTATGAAGGCATTGGCTTACACTCCTTATTTTATGCAACTATAGGCGGTGAGTCAAACAAAAAAAAAATGGAGTCAGATTCCTTGTTTGCACGCATCCTTGGTCAATAAATGTGACTCTGATAAGAATCGAACAAAACCATCAAATAATAATAATAATTCTTTGCATTTATATAGCGCTTTTCTCACTACTCAAAGCGCTCAGCAATTGCAGGTTAAGGGCCTTGCTCAAGGGCCCAACAGAGCAGAGTCCCTTTTTTTGGTATTTACGGGATTCGAACCGGCAACCATCTGATTGCCAGTGCAGATCCCTAGCCTCAGAGCCACCACTCCGCTGACAAAGATATTTAAAAAGTAACTTGCTCATTTAAAGCTACCATGGTAAGGTGGGCAGAAGTCATGAAAAGAGATCATTGAAAAACAACAGACGAATACTTTGGAACCCAAAATTTTCACTTTGGGGGTCCCAGTGGGTTTTTGTTTCCCGGTTGGCTACAGCTTGCACACCAGTGCCACCTGCAAGTGAACCATCGGATCACACTGAAGCCAGACCAGTAGACAACACAATGACCAGAGATTCACGTGTATCTACCGCTTATATAAAGAGGGGCATCGTATTGTCACGCTTGGGTCACAGAATTGCAAAGGAGATTGTTGAGACACTTCAAACAAACATGTCTCTTTCAGAAGTAAAACGAGCTCCGTGTGTAGTTAGTTCTCAATTAAAAGAATAGACAAACATCATAGGGGTGCACAACGGGAGCGGGACCCCCAACAGGAGCAGAGGATGTCTGGGGGAGGTGAGAGAAACAAAGCAATCGGCCAAGAGGACAGGTGCTGTTCAGGCTTTTCAGTATGTGAAGTGCCGCGCGAGAAGAACATCATGCAACAGAGCAGCAAGTAAGGAGCACAGAGGATGTAAATTGTATTTATTCACAATGTATCAGCGTTTAAGGGGGGGGGGTTTGGGAGGTGCGTCCGGGTCTTCTAGGGGTGCGTGCAGCCCACCTGTTTCACAGTATGCTTTTGCTAGGGGGTGGTGGGTGAGGTCTGATCAAGTGCAGCACAACCCACAGGAAAATCAAAGGGCTGTTATTTAACTCCTCCATTGTTGGCTTTTCTGCGTAACTTAAGCACTGTGAACTGTCCGCCTCGAACTATGACGAGGATTCAGACACGACAAGGTTCAGCTTTACAGGCCAGCAAGGCGTTACCGCAATTCTGGAGTCGGGTCAAAAAGAATAAACTCACAAGAGCAGAGGCATCGATAGAAAGGCAGTGTGGATGACAGCTAGCAAGAACAGCAGGATCAATGTTTTAAAAAGAGTTTGCTTCCTTTCCTTACCAAATTCTACAAACATACCCAGGCAACACCAGGTACTCTGGCTAGCTGCAACAAAACTTCAGGTCTACAGGACGGTGGCGAGACCAGCTGTGTTATATGGGCTGGAGATGGTGGCACAGGGGACAGAGCTGGAGGTGGCAGAGTTAAAGATGCTAAGATTGGCATTGGAAGTGATGAGGATGGACAGGATAAGGAATGAGGACATCAGAGGGTCACCTCGGGTGGGATGGTTGGGAGACAAAGTCAGAGAGGCGAGATTGTGTTGGTTTGGACATGTGCAGAGGAGAGATGCTGGGTACAATGAGCGAAGGGTGCTAAGGATAGAGCTGCCAGGTTAGAGGAGAAGAGGAAGGCCTAAGAGAAGGTTTATTATGGATGTGGTGAGGGAGGACATGCAGGTGATGGGGGTGACAGAGCAAGATGACGAGGATGATGATGATCTGCTGTGGCAATCCCTAATGGGAGCAGCTGAAAGAAGAACAACATCAGTGGCAAAATAGGAAAAAACGAAACTTGTGTAACACACTAATTACAGTTACTTCTGCACCACCAAAGAGAGCTGAACTATAAATTCTAAAAACCTACCGTTGGCAATTCACACAACTTCACTTGCTGTACTTCTTAAAATTCATTACTTTCAATCAGAATCTAAGAGCTAACCACTGATTACAATAGTACAAGTCGTGTTACAATCTCAATGTACTGGGGTAGCTGCATTTCATTATACAACCCCGTTTTCCAGAAAAGTTGGGAGAAAAAGAGATGAGGTACAAGTCATGTGAAGCCTTATTTATTTGAAAACTGAACAAAGACAAAAGAGAAATCTGTTATTGTTTTGTTTCAAAGGAAAAAAAAAATGACCTGGTGGAACATCTGGCATCTAATTAAGTTAATTGGCAACAGATGACGTGATTGGGTATAAAAAGAACATCTCAGAGAGAGGCGGAGTCTCCCAGAAGATAGGGAGGAGTTCACCACTCAGTGAAAGAAATTAGTGCAACAATTTACGAATAACATCCATCAACATAAAACTGCAAAGAATTTGGAATCTGTACAATCCTCTGTACGCAAGGGAGAAGGCCGAAAACAGATATGAGATGATTGTTGGGGACCTCAGGCAGCACTGCACTAGAAACAGGAATGGCAAACACTGAGGAGGCAGGAAAAAACAATTCAGAAAGACTTGGACCAAATTCAGAACTGGGCATACACTTGGAAAATCTAGTCTGATGTAGAAAAGTGCAAAGTGCTACACGCGGGCAAAAACAACACAAGATGGGAGGCACCGAGCTTACAGGAAGCAACCTCTGAAAAGGATTTAGGGGTTTATGTTGATGCAACATTTTCATCATCTCAGCAATGCACAGATGCGATTAAAAATAGCAAATAAAATGTTAGGTCCATAAATATTTGGACAGAGACAATTTTTTTTCTAATTTTGGTTCTGTACAGTACCACAATGAATTTGAAATGAAACAACTCCGATGCAGTTGAAGTGCAGACTTTCATCTTTAATTCAGTGGGGTGAACAAAACGATTGCATAAAAATGTGAAGCAACTAAAGCATTTTTTTAACCCAATCCCTTAATTTCAGGGGCTCAAAAGTAATTGGACAAATTAAACAACTGGAAATCAAATGTTCATTTCTAATACTTGGTTGAAAACCCTTTGCTGGCAATGACAGCCTGAAGTCTTGAACTCCTGGACATCACCAGATGTTGGGTTTCCTCCTTTTGAATGCTCTGCCAGGCCTTTACTGCAGCGGCTTTCAGTGCTGTTTGTTTGTGGGCCTTTCTGTCTGAAGTTTAGTCTTCAACAAGTGAAATGCCTGCTCAGTTGGGTTAAGATCAGGTGACTGACTTGGCCATTCAAGAATTGTCCACTTCTTTGCTTTAATAAACTCCTGGGTTGCTTTGGCTGTATGTTTTGGGTCATTGTCCATCTGTATCATGAATCAATTTGACTGCTGTATTTAGCTGGATTTGAGCAGACAGTATGTCTCTGAACACCTCAGAATTCATTCGGCTGCTTCTGTCCTGTGTCACATCATCAATAAACACTAGTGTCCCAGTGCCACTGGCAGCCATGCACGCCCAAGCCATCACACTGCCTCCCTCCACCGTGTTTTACAGATGATGTGGTATGCTTTGGATAATGAGCTGTTCCACGCCTTCTCCATACTTTTTTCTTGCCATCATTCTGGTAGAGGTTGATCTTGGTTTCATCTGTCCAAAGAATGTTTTTCTAGAACTGTGCTGGCTTTTTTAGATGTTCTTTAGCAGCAAAGTCCAATCTAGCCTTTCTATTCTTGAGGCTTATGAGTGTCTTGCACCTTACAGTGCACCCTCTGTATTTACTTTCATGCAGTCTTCTCTTTATGGTAGACTTGGATATCGATATGCCTGCCTACCCCCTGGAGAGTGTTGTTCACTTCGTTGGCTGTTGTGAAGGGGTTTCTCTTCACCATGGAAATGACTCTGCGATCATCCACCACTGTTGTCTTCCATGGACGTCCAGGTCTATTTGCATTGCCGAGTTCACCAGTGCTTGCTTTCTTTCTCAGGATGGACCAAACTGTTGATTTTGCCACTCGTAATATTGTAGCAATTTCTCGGATGGGTTTTTTCTGTTTTCACAGCTTAAGGATGGCTTCTTTCACCTGCATGGAGAGCTCCTTTGACCGCATGTTGTCTGTTCACAGCAAAATCTTCCACATGCAAGCACCACACCTCAAATCAACTCCAGGCCTTTTATCTGCTTAATTGATAAGGACATAACGACGGACTTGACCACACCTGCCCATGAAATAGCCTTTGAGTCAATTGTCCAATTACTTTATGGCCCCTGAAATGAAGGGATTGTGTTAAAAAAATGCTTTAGTTGCCTCACATTTTTATGCAATTGATTTGTTCACCCCACTGAATTGAAGCTGAAAGTCTGCACTTCAACTGCATCGGAGTTGTTTCATTTCAAATTCATTGTGGTAATGTACAGAACCAAAGTTAGAAAAAAGTTGTGTCTGTCCAAATATTTATGGACCTAACTGTAAATTAAGGGACATTATGCTCAGACTATTTAATACACTAAAGAGACCACATCTGGAGTACGGTGTACAGTTCTGACCACCGCGCTACAAGGAAGCCATAGCAGCATTTCAAGCTGCACAGAGAAGTCAAGCAAATTGACACCTTCTATTGGCTAACTAAAAGCTTTCAAGGCAGCCCAGGCCCCTTCTTCAGGCAATTTTATATACATAATATCAACATACAACGTTTCGAGTTTACAACATTCGCTCACATAAAAACTTGAGTGTTTCGCCATTAGTGTCATACTTACAGAATATGTGGGCGAACTCGTTTGGTTGCACACAGTGGAAAAATACACAGTAACGTGGTGTATGAGTGAGGGAGTTAGCAAACTAGTTTGGTCTGCGCGTGGAGGAAGTGTTCCGCTTGTGTTGCTTTGTTTGGTGAATTTTTTGGCCCTTATCATGGCTCCTAAACGAAAGTCACAGTCTTCAGATGGCAGTGCATCAAAGAAGAGGAAAACCATCACGGTGGAAGTGAAATCAGACATTGTAAAGAGATCAGAAGGAATAAAGGTAAGGAATTTTTTTACACTCATTTTTTTGTCATTTTTTTCTTGTTACTACAGTACAGTATATGTCCTTTTCCTTTTTCTGTGGCTTAGTTGTGTTTTTATGTTCTAGATTATGATTTTGCAAATGTGTTAGGATAGGTAAGTGACTTAGGGTAGGATGTGTTTGGACTTACACTAAAATTCAGGTTACATCACTATTGTAGGAACAGAACTGTGTCGCAACCTGAAGACCCCATGTGTGTGTGTGTGTATATATACACACACACACACACATTAGTGGGCTTTGCCCTCTGATCACTTCACTCGCCAACCCCTGGGTCTGCACTAGCCTCTTTGCAGCTCTGTTGCTTGTGTATGATTATATCGATGCACAATTTAAACAGATTTTAATTTTCATGGGAATTGTTACATACAGTATGCATCAATACGACGTATAACTACCCGTGACTAAAATTCATTTCTTTTTCTCTATTAAATAAAATGACTTTTTCAAATGTTGGTCTCTAATTTGTTAATTGTCTTTGCAAAATCTATTTTAATGGGAAACTTTTAACATTTTAATATGAATGGCATATCAAGATCTCCTTAGGTGTCTAATGTTATCCCCTGAAGATGGACACCATTACCTTTCTTGGACACATCCTTCTTTCTACAGTAATTTGGCCAGTGGAAGACCCGATGGTGTTAACGGTTGTAGATATTCTTTGTGATATTGTAAGTTGATGTTTTCATCTTCCACACCATCACCACCAACTGTTTCAGCAGAGTCTATTGATATGCATTTAACTAATTTGTCATGTAACCAATCGACATTTTTGGTGTTAATTTGTTTGACTTCATCGTTTCTCGGTGCTAGGATTGCCCGTGTACTCATTTTTATTGTTGATAACCCTTCGGGATGAAATTCTTCAATAAGATTTGGACATAATACGTCTTCTTTAATTGGGAACTTAAAGTGAGGAAAACGAAAAAATGTACAAGAGCTGAGAGTGCAGGAATTGTGAAGACAAAAGCATTCACACCAATGAGAGGTGAGAGGACTGTGAGCGTGGCTTGAGAGGAGGGTGAGACTTTCCAAAAAGTCTCGCCGAAGGATTTTTTTGATAGATAGATAGATACACGCACACCTTATTTGATTAAATAGTTTCAATAATGGGAGGTCACAATTGTTTTCATAGTTGCAGCAAGGAGCAGTAAAGTTACAAGGAGGGCATATTATGCCAGTATTAACAGGCACAGGCACTTATCATTCCTGTACAGTGTCACACACAAGTGCATGGGGAGCGGCTGAAGGGCCCGACGGGCGCCACAACAAGTCGTGCCGGGGAAAGTGGCGGGGTACTAACCTCTCTTTTCTTGTTCCCTCAGAAAGACCAAAGCGCCACCGCCATAAACAAACCCGGAAGTCTTCTACTACCACCAACTTCTGGGGTCCTTTCTAACCTCCGGTCCCCCAAAGATGACATCACTTTTCCCATCAACCATCACGACTTTCCCCATCATTTCCTGTTGCACCATTATAAATTGTCCAACCTCCTTTATTTTGATGTCTGTTGTACTTTGGTTGAAAACACTGACTTTTTTGCTTTGCTTTACAGTATGTGGGGCCTAAACACCCCCAAACCTTTATACTTGCTTGTGCTTTTTATTACAACAGCCAAGGTGTAAAGTGTTTAACCTGAGACCTGAAAAAGCCCCGACACTTAATACCCTCCAGATGTTTTCATGAAATATTCTGCTCCTCCACCAACTTACTTGGTCCTTTACACTGATGGCGAACAGAAGCCTGAGCAACAATCCTGTATCATAACTGCTCTTTGGCCCTCCAGCTACACAGGCTACGTAATCCTGGACAAAGATCGGATGCTGAAAGGGACTCGTCAGACACAGAGTTACACCAATAGGTCTGAAACCCAAGAGGCAAAAGAAAGGCCTGTGTGTTGAGTGTAAATCTGGCGAGGTAATGACAGACGAGCTCTTTAGCTTCACTTGTCATTTACACAAAGACAAAAAAAAAAAAACACTTTCCTCTCCATGGTGACCAGCAGAATCTTCATCCTCCCCTACAGTGTCGTTGCTGCGATTGTGCATGTCATTTTCCCGTAATGTAGGTTACACCTCCGTAGAGACAGCAATAGCAGTACTTTCCTGCCCAGTATTCTTGGGATGATAAGTAAGGAGTTAAGAATGTCTGCCTGTATGTAAGAATGTTCGGACATCACTTCTGAACAGTTCCAATGACTTACAGGAAATTTGGCATGTATATTTATTATGGCCCTAGTCAGACTATAGGCTACTTTTGGTGGTGGCTTTGAGAAATGTTGCTATGCGACGCATTATTTTCTTACACTTGAAGTACCAAATCAAGGATGCATACAAACACATTGTCATGAACGTTTAGAGATAAAGGCATACCTACTTAAAAAAGCAATGTAAGCATCAACTCAGTACTACCCTGAAGTGCAACTTAGACAGTGAAACATTTTCGTCATTCACGTTATGGGGAATAGAGTCAATATGTTTTGCTACTTCAGTTTTCCTTTTTTTTTATTCACTTTCAAATAATATGTCTTCTAGAAAGAGAAATAGTTTAAACTGAAGATGGGGCAATGCCAGAAAAAAGCATCTGATGCTGAATTCTGAAAGCCAAGAACAGAGAAATTACCATTTGGCTGCAAACGCGAGGAATGCTCAAGGAAGAGATGCAGAAAGCAGGTTTGTCAATCATTCATCCATCCATCCATTTCCAAACCCACTCTATCTTGAGAATGTTCATTTACCAATCATGTTGCTCAGAAGAACCCTTTGCAAATGGTACTAAACCAAGGTATACCCCTTCATTGCCATATAACAGAGGCTGAAATATTGATGGGCAACAGAACTGATGAAATCGCTTTCATACCAAGAAAATCCGATTCCCAAGAATTTTCCACAGTAAATGTCTGTCCTTTCCTGCTTGTGTCTGTTTTGCAATGAGCCTAAATAAATCACAAGGTCAGGCACTGAAAAGTGCAGGCATTGGTTTAAGAACAGATTGCTTGTCCCATAGGCTCTATTGTTGGCATAGAGCTGGACGGTCTGACATCCATAGCAGAGCAACGGGCACTCAGCAGGCTCCTATCAATTATGGAGAATCCACTACATCCATTAAACAGTGTCATCTCCAGACAGAGGAGCAGTTTCAGTGACAGACTGAGAAGATCATTCCTCCCCCAAACTATGCGACTCTTCAATTCCACCAGAGGGGGTAAACGTTGAACATTATTCAAGTTATTGTCTGTTTTTTTATCTGCATTTTTTATTACTCTTTAATTTAATATTTTTGCTGCTGGAATATGTGAATTTCCCCCTGGGATTAATAAAGTATCTATCTATCTATCTATCTATCTAGGCATCTTTATGTGGGCTACTCACGAGTCAGGTCAAACAGGTCTTTGCTTACTTAGAGCGGCAAGAAATAAAACAAAATTTGTTGTTTATAAAGAATCAATCGGTAATCTGACGTTCATATTAAAATAAGCGATTTTAATGTTTCTCTAAATATAAAATTGACAGTTTTGAATCTGTAATATACCCGTCCGAGACGGGTAACTCAGATCTAGAATATAACATACTCATCCCGGGTCAAGCTGGAATCGCCAGTTGCTCAGATCTTTGAGGATGTGTGAAGAAATCCAAAGTAACACTCACTGATTGAATGTGCAAACCCCACACATACAACGTCGAGGAATGGGGATATGAGCTCCCAACGATGGATCCGTGAGGCGACGGCGCTACCCACTGCGCCACCTGCTGCATTCTAAGGCGGTTATTGCATTTAAGTTTATTTAAAGTGAAAGTCCATAGCTCATCATTAATGACGTTGTGACGTTCCCAGGTTCACACCAGCTGCGATCTTTCGGTTACCACAAGTCCACACGGTAACATTTTAAAGCACCGGCTAAGTTCTGATGCCACCAGACGGCCGCTGGACACTCCGTCATGATTTACAGCACCGGGCGCGCAGATTACTCAGCATCACCTACGCCGGGCACGAACTGCCACATGCCTCGCCAGCAGTCTTTTGCGCGGTTACGGCGGACATTACCACCATGATAGCCCGCCTCTCGATTTTTCTCATTTTAAACCGCAATTTTAAATCTCCAAAGATCAGAATTCTCGACGAACACAAAGTAAGGATACCGCGACACCAGCCGTTCCGCTGCCCGTACCCCCCGCCACTTTACCTCTTCGCCCGGTGATGAAGGACATTTTTTCTTCTGTCGATTCCAGTTGACCAAGTTTCCTGTATGCATGTTGAGGACAGTCGCTTGGCTAAAAAGCCGTTGTGCTGCTGGATTCGTAGTTTCCATGTGTTTCGACGAACAGAAGCTGTCTAGAACTGCGTCTTCAGTGCAGGCGAAAAGCGTGTATGAAGACTTGTACGGGTGTGGGCGGGACAGGTACTACAAGCCAACTCTATTAGATTGACAGACGGCTGACCAATGCCTGTAGGCTTCCGGGCAGCCTCCTCGAAAGGCGGGTCTGAGCAGTCGTATTTGATGGACGGATAGTTTTACCATTTAGAAAGCAGCGTTACTAGCCAACAATTCCCGCCTACATTGAGGATTGGCTGTTTGTCACCACCCGCCATAATGATTTGACGCTGCCGAACACAAACGACGGACTGGATTTTCGGATGGAGCGTTTTTCTGTCACAAGTAATAGGCGTCTAACGTCAGGATGCGTCAGCAAAACGTAAGGAAAAAAAACTAAAGTGTTAACGTCTAATAAGATTTCAGCCATTCTGGCTCACAAACACCAAGACGTTTTGGAAAGTAGTCCGTTTGCCTAATTAGATATTTAACCAGTCGGGGTCACAGATATCTTAATCAGTGGTCTGCTTCTAATGCTGCTTGACATCAAGTAGGGAAATGGGATCTTCGGCATTGTAGTAAGGGTGTCATTCCGAAGTCCGATAAATAGCATTTACAAGTTAATTTTGCAAATCTGACCATTTTTAGGTTGCATAGAGCAACTTTTTATTCAGATCTTGCCAGCATTTATTACCAAGCCTTAGGGCTGTGAGGCAACAGCCTTAACTGCAATGTTACTACAGTGTTGTAGCGCTGGCGCCGAGTGCCAGTATGGATTCACTGCTCTTTACTTGGCTCTTTTAGGCAGTTTGCTGTCTTTAGAAGAACTGCTCGTTGTTGCTTCACTAGTTGGAATTCATATGCGGATTTGCAGGTTTGCCGTTTTTTGGAGACTCCCCTGAGGCTGGCTCTGAAGTTACACATTTAGATGATGGAACGCCAGTGCATAGTGATGGTGATTCATGCCCAGGCTGATGGAACTTGTCAGTGCCATTTACAAAGCCCTCCCTTCAAAGTCGCTGCCCCCCCATTTCTAACTCCTTGAAACTGCACATGTTATTTCAAAATGGCAGGGTGGTCTTTGTTTTTGTTGTTGGCTGCAAGGCCACCGACAAAGCCACGTCAGTCGGGGTTTTCAGCATTTCATTGTCAGATGGCACAGAAGGGATGTTGAATGCTGCTCTGTCAGATGGCGCAGTGGGGATGTTGCAGTGTAGTGGGCATGTTTAACGCTGTGCTGTGATCTGTCCATTACATGTGGGTAGATGAACCTCCTTGTGTGGAGCTGCAGATGTGCCAGTCTCTTGACTGAACTGACGCTGTACATGGTGTTCCAATCCCGGGTCTCAGCTTTGAGACTCTCCCTTCACGGCTGCTCTGTAAGTCCTCTTTGACCTGCACAGTGTTACCACCAGCCCTTCTTCGCACTGCTCATCTGGGGTCAATCATAACTCAACTTGCCCCACTTTTCCTAAACTCCAATAGTCTAAAACTCCACTGGTGACCGCACACCCACTTTGATGACGGTAGCAGATGGAGAAGTGGCGGTGGCGCTGCAGAGGTATAGCAGTCTTCTCAGCTGTCTTTCTCCCTGTACTTATGCTGCAATACCAGACCCAGGATCTCAGCATCGAGACCCACCAACATCTTTTCAGGAGAGCCCAGCAATTCCATTTTAGATCTTTGCAGTACTAGGTGCTTGGCTAAGTCAGGCTGTAGATCTTCTCATCCCACTCTTGACATCAATGTAGTGCTCTTTACGTGGTTGTTTTACATAGCTCTCTGTCCTTAAAAGGACCGCTCTCTGTGAAATTCACATGTGACTTTGCAGGCTTGCAGTTTTTATAGGCTCTCCTGCAGCTGGCTCTGAATCTGCTCACTTATACAATGTAATGCCTACTCATAATGGTGGTGAGTAATCTCAGGGAAGATGCCACTTGTCAGCTCTGTTACAATAGTTTAATGAAGGCTGGTCCACCAGTACAGGACAGCAGCTGAACACTGCATACCAGGTAAAATAATTGATGACCACTTCAGATTATTACAGTCTGTGTGCCCTGTGGTTGCTTTGAGATTTGGCTGTAAATACAATACAATACGATACAATTTATTTTTGTGTAGCCTAGAATCACACAAGAAGTGCCACAATGGGCTTTAACAGGCCCCCCAGCCTTGACTCTCTAAGAAGACAAAGATAAACTCCCAAAAAAAAAACCTTTGTAGGGAAAAAATGGAAGAAACCTCAGAAAAGGCAGTTCAAAGAGAGACCCCTTTCTAGGTAGGTTGGGCGTGCAATGGGCATCAAAAAGAAGGGGGTCAATACAATACAATACACAGAACAGAACAAATCCTCAATACAGTATAAAAAATAAAAATATTACAAGTACGGAGCAGAATTTAACAGTAGATGATATCCCATAATAAGATTTGGGTTTGTTTAGAGTCCTGGATACCTCGGCCATCAAGCTGCCTCCCCCTATTGGCCATTCCACAGCTGAGTCAGTGCTGGGTCAGCCAATCAGATGAAGGACCCCTCTACCCGATGATTCCTGCGATCTTCCATCAGGGATGACTTTACCTTAGGCAGGTAAAACAACTTGGCAGGTGGGCAGTGGCACCAAGTGCCACATTTGAGTACCAAGAAGAGAAAACCGAATAGGGTGGAGTGGTGGCTCTGAGGCTAAGGATCTGCACTGGTATCCCGAAGATTGCTGGTTTGAATCCCCGTCACTGCCAAAGGAGATCCTACTCTGCTGGGCCCTTGAGCAAGACCCTTAATCTGTAATATTGCTCCAGGGGCGCTGTACAATGGCTGACCCTGTGCTCTGACCCCAAATGGTATGTGAAAACTAACAAATTCCTAATACAAGAAATCGTATAAGGTGAAATAAAGAACAACAACAAAAAATTATTAATAAATTATTAGTTCTAATGACTAACAACAGAGATGCAGTCTGTACAGTTAATCAGCAGCTCTAGTCAGGGTGTGCTAAATTGAAGTCATGAGATTTAAAAGCTGAGACTGAAAGGGCATCTCTTATAGTAGTGGGCAGACCACTCCACAATTTAGGGGCCCTGTAACTGAAGGCTCGACCTCCCCGTGTTATTTTAGTAATTCTTGAAATCCTAAGCAGACCAGCATCTTGAGATCTTAATGTGCGCTCTGGTTTGTAAGTCATGATAAGTTCAGACAAGTAAACTGGACCTTGGCCATTTAATGTTAAAAGGAGGATTTTGAAATCTGTCCTAAACTTAACCAGGCGCCTGTGTAACGACTCTAGAGCTGGGGTTATGTGTTCATATTTTCTTGTTCTTGTAATGACTCTTGCAGCAGCATTTTCAATTAACTGGAGGCTGTATAAAGAACAGTTTGAACATCCAGTGAACACCACATTACAGTAGTCAATCCTGCTAGAAATAAATGCAGGAATTAATTTCTCAGAATCCTGTTTATTTAGAAAGCACCTTAATTTCCCAACATTTTTAAGATGGAAGAAACCTGATTGTAATGTGCACTTTAAACGTTGCCGATTCAGTTCTCATGCCTGATTTGCTAACTGAACCTGAGCGATTCGTTTAAATCGTCTCTTTGGTGAGGGAGGACATGCAGGTGAATGGTGGCAGATATGGGAAGAGATGATCCTCTGTGGCAACCCCTAACCGGAGCAGCCGAAAGAAGGAGAAGACTAGCAAATATACATATTTAAATAAGTGCCATCTGTACTCTTAAAAGTAAGGAGCTGCATTTATTTATGGAGGTCACTTATGATGGGGGCGGCACAGTGGCGCAGTGGTAGTGCTGCTGCCTTGCAGTTAGGAGACCCGGGACCCGTGGAGTTTGCATGTTCTCCCCGTGTTTGCATGGGCTTCCTCCCACAGTCCAAAGACACGCAGGTTAGGTGCATTGGCGACCCTAAATTGTCCCTAGTGTGTGCTTGGTGTGTGGGCTGGCGCCCTAACCGGGGTTTGTTTCCTGCCTTGCACCCTGTGTTGGCTGGGATTGACTCCAGCAGACCCCTGTGACCCTGTAGTTAGGATATAGCGGGTTGGATGGATGGATGGATTTATGATGGGGCACACCTGTTGGTCGTCTCCTCTCCTTGCTTCACACAGGAAGTTTTTCCATTTGTTCCCTTCCTCGATTCCTCAACTCCTACAAAGTGGGGAGCCTCTCATCTGCTCATTGCAGTGCTGTTATCACGCTAAAGAGGTCTTTGCTTTAAACCTAACTGTCCGATAAGAAACTGAATCTCACTTGGAGTTCTCTGGCTTCATACAATGACTATGAAGGATAAACTGCTACAACATCCACCCATCCATTTATTCATCCATTCTTCTGAATCTCATTTTGTTGTATTACTGAATGACAGGGGGCATGTGAGTCTCCTGGAGCGTCAGGACCAGAAGCCAGCACTGTACGGTATGGGATATCAGTTCATGAAGTGGAAGAATCCATCCATCCATCTATTACCTTTGTAGGAACCCGTGTTCTGGCATCATCAGGTGCACAGCAGGAAACGGCCCAGGATTGGGTGCCACTCTACGCTTGCAGCATCAGGAAGGTAGGAACCAACCCTGGAGAGGGTGCCAGTCCATCAAAGGGCACACTCACATACACACACACACATGTCAACCCACACTCACAAGGGTCTGTTTACAGCTGCCGGTCTGACTATTTTATTTAATATAGTGCCTTTCACGGCGCACATACAAAGTGCTTACGAATCCACCTGAAGCTAAGCACGTTCAGATAGGAGACCAACCTGGAAAAACGTGGCCTGCTGCTGGAAGTGGTGTTGGCAAGCCTGGGAGTGGGTGCTTACCCTGTAGTCTGAATGTGGATCCCAATGCCACAGTGTAGCGACGGGGACACTATGCGGTATAAAGGGTGCCAACCTTCACATGAGATGTAAAACCCGTGGCTCGACTCTCTGTGGGCATAAAAGATCTCTGGGCATCCTTCATAAAGAGTCGGGTGTATCCCAATATCCAGGCCTAAATTGCCCACCACAGCCTGATCTCTGTGCCAAGAGATTTAACCAGGCCCAGGGCCAGAAATAAAAGACAAAGAGTAGATGACAAAGTAGAACGTCATAAAGAATTCAAAAACGTTGGCACGATACACAGGAAGAGCAGGTTAGATATAATGGAAGTACGAATATTCAAAAGTCTCAAAAAAAAGGAATAGGAAAGATCGCATTGGCACAAAAAAATGGAAATTATTACTTGGTGAAACAGAGGAACAGCGAAAAGAGATTGAATATATTGTTCAGATTGAAACGTTAAATGAGAGACTTGTCCATCCATCCATTATCCAACCCCCTATATCCTAACTACAGGGTCACGGGGGTCTGCTGGAGCCAATCCCAGCCAACACAGGGCGCAAGGCAGGAAACAAACCCCAGGCAGGGCACCAGCCCACTGCAGGACACACACACACACACACACATACATACCAAGCACACACTACGGACAATTTAGGGTCGCCAATGCACCTAACCTGCATGTCTTTGGACTGTGGGAGGAAACCCACGCAGAGACGGGGAGAACATGCATACTCCATGCAGGGAGGACCTGGGAAGTGAACCTGGGGCTCCTAACTGCGAGGCAGCAGCGCTACCCACTGTGCCACCCTCAGGACACACATATAACTTTTAATACTGTCTAAAATATACCCACGACGAGGTCACAGTTGTGAATACTTTGAACCGATGCCCGCCTCACTGGGTGACACCTTTAAGTCTGCTCTACACTTGGACCATTTTGAGCTTAAATTTTCTCCTAATGTTCCAAGATGGTTTGGATCAAAAATGAACACCAATATCTGGAATAGCACCAGATGGGATAACTTTATCTAAAGGAGACTCTATTATAGTATCCTACACTTCATTCTTCGTACAAAGACTCATTGTGCTTAATAAAAAGAATCTTAATCCATCCATCCATTTTCCAACCCGCTGAATCTGAACACAGGGGTCTGCTGGAGCCAATCCCAGCCAACACAGGGCGCAAGGCAGGGAACCAATCCCGGGCAGGGCACCAACCTACCGCAGGACACACCAAGCACACACCAGGGCCAATTTAGGGTCGCCAATCCACCTAACCTGCATGTCTTTGGACTGTGGGAGGAAACCCACGCAGACACAGGGAGAACATGCAAACTGCATGCAGGGAGGACCTGGGACGCGAACCCGGGTCTCCTAACTGCAAGGCAGCAGCACTACCACTGCGCAACCGTGCCACCCAAATCCTACTCCACCTCTCATATATTATTTTATTAGAACATTACAACAGGCTATTCAGCCCATCAAAGCTTGCCGGTCCTGTACCATTTAATTCTTACAAAATAACATCAAGTTGAGTTTTGAAGGTCCCTAAAGTCCTGCTGTCTACCACACTACTTGGTCACTTATTCCACGTGTCTGCAGTTTATCTTTGGACTGCATGGCGGAAACGGGGAGGACATGCAAACTCCACACAGGGAGGATCTGAGAAGCAAACCCAGGTCTCCTTACTGCGAGGGAGCAGCGCTACCACTGCGCCACTGTGCCATCCTGAGAGACTTGTAGATCGTCTAATTCGTGTTGCCATCAGGGTAAAGTAGAGTTTCTTCCCAATGAAGAGGCGTATCCACGAGAATTAAAAGTTTTGTTGTTTGGTGAAAGTGAAATCCACATAAGCGAGTGGCAGAGACGAGAAGCGGCTGGCACATAGCGAAGGTCAGGGGATTGGCGAGCGAAGAGAGCAGGGGGTGAAGCCCCCTAGTTAAGATAAACATCGGGGTAGTAAAGTTTTAAAAATGACGAGTGTCTCCAGAATTAAGGTAAGTATGTCTTAGTAGAAATGGTTTGTCACGTTGTTAGGGAGGGTCGTGCTTTTCAATGATGTTGTTTTCTTTTCTTCTCTCACTTTGCTTCTCGTTCTCGTCTGTCTGAAACTCAAATGCCCCACTTTTCCCATGTAAACTTGACAACGTAATCCTACTGATGTTAACATGTCGAGTGACACAGCAGCTAGACACTGTAAAGAAACAAGCAAACTCCCGAAGCTCATAGCGTCAGATTTGCCAGATGCCGCGACTGCACACCCCCTAGGCGTTGCCGGATGGACAGGAGACGATTGGTGAGCCTGACTGCCTCCTCAGTCCTGGAACGGAGCCACCCGACTCCGTATATTGGCCTGCGCCCGTCCCTGGGAATGCTTGAACTCTTGAACTCGTGAGGATGACTAAGCAGAAAGAAACAAAGCCAGATGACCTGATGATTCATTTCATTACAAGCAAAGGGACAGCAGAAGTGAGTAAGTGAGTGAGTAGAGCAGGGCAGGCCTTGGTGCTCCAGGCCCACGTGTCCCAACGTCAATGACAAGATGGTCCAAATGTGTTTCCTCTACAATAGTTAGCAGGCATGGGGTGGGCAGGGGGGATCTAACATGGCTGCCCATTGTGAAGGAGAGGCTCATAAACCACACGACCTACAAATGTGACTGGTATGCGTTGCCCCCTACTGGCTGTGCTGTTTATTCTGAGTAAGGCCATTAAGATTGAACTCTACAACTTCAGAGGCATTGAACCATCTAGCACTGGGGTGTCCAGCTCTGGTCCTGGTGGGCCGCAGTGGCTGAAGGTTTTCATTCTGACCCTTTTCTTAATCAGTTTTCACTGCTAATTAACTCCTTTTCCCTTCATTTGAATATCCCTGTTTTTTTAAGGATTCAGTCCCCTGAATTAATTTGTTTCTTCATTAAACAGAACTGAGACGTGAAACGAGCCGACAAGGAGACCAGCTACATGTGAGCGTCAGACTTCAGCCAGTCTCTTAACGAGAAGCCAGTTCTTGCTGTTCATTAAAGCCATCGTTGAATGTCCTGACTTGTCGCTGCTCTCGTTCTGCCACAGCAGACTGTTGATTTTCTGTTTTTTTTTTTCCTAAGACCACCGTCAAGATGTTTTGGTGCCCTGAGCAGACCAACGTAACTGAGACCCTTCACCTTTCTTGATTTTTCAGGTGAGCTGGTCAGGTGATGGCTTGTTTTACTCTCATTATTGTTTGGCTGCTCATTAAGGGAAAAGAAACAACTAAGGGGGTCCGAGTCACGTCAATTTAAAACTGAGGCAAAACAGCAGCAAGAACGGCTCACTAATTAAGAAGATGGTTAGAATGAAAAGCTGCAGCCACTGCGGCCCACCAGGACTGGAGCTGGACGCCCCTGGTCTCGTATGAAGGGATGGACAGCCTCAGGGAACAGTTTAGCGGCAAACCAGAAGTTGGGAGAAACTTCACTCTGGACATCGGCCTACCTGAA
Organism: Erpetoichthys calabaricus; assembly: GCF_900747795.2. Classification (NCBI taxonomy): domain Eukaryota; kingdom Metazoa; phylum Chordata; class Cladistia; order Polypteriformes; family Polypteridae; genus Erpetoichthys; species Erpetoichthys calabaricus. Next base: position 167,576,075 of record NC_041403.2, on the reverse strand, counting down.
CTATACAAGCGTACAGAACTACACCAACCTGGAGCACAAAGGCGGCTTTGGAAAGTCTTGTCTTTGCTCACAGTGTCAGCTGAGTGGCTAAGGAGCCAATCTAAGGTTTGGCACAATGTGGCCGCTCATCCCTACTGTGGAGGACCCAAAAGGCAGAGTGACCCGTCTTCACTGCCTGGAGTGAACCACAAGAACAACAAGCAAGACCACTATTTCTGCCTTTCTTATGGCTGTCATGCCCACTATGGAGAAGCAATATGTGGGGTTCTGGGATGAGGCCTCCTGTCTAGCATGGTCTTCTTATACTGAGGAGGTCCTTGCAGTCACCCATCTTGCTAATTTAGCCTGGGATTTCAGGTTCACGGCCAGTGGTACTACAAACAATGAGTTCCTCCATATTAGAAAGTTTATAGTCTGCCTGCTGTAATGGGAGGACTGGGGTGTCACTTACAGACCATTCATTGTTCCTGTTGCTTGCCAGTTCCTGCTAGCAGTGCCAAAACTGTACAAGCAAAAGGGGTGTAGGGACGGAAAGCTTCACGCTATTCCTGTGTAGTGCTCTCGAGTTTTTCAAATGTTTCATTCAAATATTACTACAAGGTAATCTATCTATCTATCTATCTATCTATAATATAGTGCCTTTCACATCTATCTATCTATATGTCTGTCTATCTATAATATAGTGCATTTTACATCTGTCTATCTATTTTATAGTGCCTTTCACATCTCTCTATCTATCTGTTATATAGAGCCTTATCTATCTATCTATAATATAGTGCCTTTCACATCTATCTATCTATCTATAATATAGTGCCTCTATCTATCTATCTATAATATAGCGCCTTTCACATCTATCTATCTATCTATAATATAGTGCCTTTTGCATCTATCTATCTATAATATAGTGCCTTTCACATCTATCTATCTATCTATCTGTCTGTCTATCTATAATATAGTGCATTTTACATCTGTCTATTATATAGTGCCTTTCACATCTATCTATCTATCTATTATATAGAACCTTATCTATCTATAATATAGTGCCTTTCACATCTATCTATATCTATAATATAGTGCATTTTACATCTGTCTAGCTATTATATAGTGCCTTTCACATCTATCTATCTATCTATTATATAGTGCCTTATCTATCTATCATTTAGTAGAGCACATTTCCTTTATTTTTACCTTTCTGTCATTTATGTAGTGCGGCACATCCCAATTCTCCGTCTCTTTTGTTCCGCAGGTGTTTATCACTCACATGCGCCCTCTGCTGTGCTCATGCAGTAAGTGCAGGGCGGCGCCATCATTACACACCTGCGTACCTTCGCTGTTTGTTACCAGTGCAGCAGGCCAGACGGTGTTTTTGATACTGTGCCCCTGAGCGCCATCTGCTGTTTGTAAGTGGTAACTGCAAGGCCCTCAATGAACACTTCATTAATCCTTCCATCCATTTTATGACCCGGTTCTGCAGTTCAGGGAGTGCAGGAGGCTGATGTCTATTCTGGCAGCACTGGTTATACAGAGGGAACCAACCCCTGAACAGGGTGGAAATAACACATTTGATAAAGCTAAACAGCTCCATATACATGAATGAAGCTCCGTTTCAAGCTTTCAGTCTCCAGTTACTTCACTAATCAACTAGCAGCCTGGCAATACAAGATCAGTATAAATGGCGACACACATTGGACAAATCCAAGCTATTTTTTTCTTTTATTAATATTAATTTGTTTTTACTTTTACACTGTACAAGGTAAGCAGACGGTCAACAAGAGCTGTGTGTTGTTGTTTTTTTTTCCTTCTTTTCCATACAGAGAAATTAAAAACCGAAGCCATCAGACTTTGTGCAAATTAACATCAAAATCCCTAAGTGCAGGGCTACTGTAGTTTAATAGTCTTGGCCCCCCAGGAGGGTGTAAGCAGTGCCGTGTGCCAGGGCGGGCTAGTGGGTGGGCACAGTCTCTTTTCACAATGGAAGGGTCCCGCTGCCTGGCCTGCCACTGGCTGTCTGAAGTGCTGGCCCATTGTGTCCAAAGCAGGCCTCGTCCTTCCAGTTTTCACACCCGGCCCGCCATACGTCCCCTTTAAGAGGACGAGTTAATATTCCCAGAGGAGACGACCGTCTCTGGTGACTCGGGCTCGTCCTTGTTCGGGTGGCTCGAGTTGTCCGACTTGCTGCGGCTGAAGTCCTTGCCGCCGATGATGGAGCGCTTGAGCTGAGCCCCAGGGCCGGTGCCCTTGCAGAAGTCGCAGAGGAGCATTCGGAGGAAGGCCCTGCGCATTTCGTTGCTGGTCAGGGTGTAGATGAGCGGGTTCATGGCGGAATTGAGGACAGCCAGCGCCAGGAACCACTCGGCCTTGTATAGAATCCAACACGTGTTCACTTGACAGGCGACGTCGAGCAGAAGCAGGATGAAGAGGGGCGCCCAGCAGAGGATGAAGCAGCTGAGCACAATGATGACCGTCTTGAGCAGCGCCATGGACTTCTCGCTGCTCTTGCTGCTCCGGCTGGTGGAGTATTTCCTGAAAACCAGCTGGCTGCTCCGGATCCTCACAAAAGCGTAGATCCTGGAGTAGAGGATAACGATGGCCATCAGGATGATGCTGAAGACGGTGGTGCAGAACAGGATGTAGGTCTTGTGGTAGAGAGGCAGGACGGTGGAGCAGCTGTCCAGCTGTGCAATGCAATTCCAGCCCATTATGGGCAGCCCTCCCAGAATGGCCGACACAAACCAGCAGGCGCTGATGAGCAGGAAGACGCGGTACGTCTTGCCCCCGTTGTGCAGTTTCATTTTAAGCATGGTCAGGTAGCGCTCGGCCGCGATGGCCAGCAGGCTGAAGACCGAGGCCGACAAGGCCACAAACATGCTGCCCTCCCGCAGGAACCACTGGTGGCGCGTCAAAGTGTATGTGTTGGCGCCCGACAACAAAATGTTGCACGTGTAAGCCACTCCTGCCAGCAGGTCCGAAAGTGCCAGGTTCCCAATGAAATAGTACATGGGCTTGTGGAACTTTTTTGTTCTCCATATGGTCAGCAGGACCAGAATGTTCTCAAGAATGATGAAGCAGCAGACGATGATGAAGATGACGGAGTCGGCTTTCAGGCTCGAGTCGCCGCCCTTGCGAAATTTGCCCGTGTGGTTGTAATGCCGTAAGATCAGGTCTTCGCCTTGCGTGAGGCCCATGCTGTATGGATGAGTTGCGCTCGTCCGCTCCATGAAGGCCAGCAGATGGCGCCACCACCTTGCGTTTCACTCCGTGCTCCGCGCCGTCTCGTCAAACGCGTCAAACACCGAGAGAGACTGCATGGCGTCCGTCCTGAAAACAGAAATGAAACCAAATGAAGAAAGAATTGGGGAGGACCTCGGGGTTATAGGCAGGAGGGTGGGCGCAGATGTGCAGGTGACAGACAGACAGACAGACAGGTCCGCACTGAAAGGACTTTAGGGCTCATTTACACTTCACGCTCAGAACGCATACGCGCCCGTATCATGGCGGCCACGCGTTCTGAGCGTTCATTTGATGCATCCTCTGAGCAGGTCCTCAGAAATTAACGCAACGCGTGCGCGAGTTGCAGTCCCAGCAAAAAGTCGGGGGGCGCAGTGTGCTAAAAGTTGGAATGTGACGTCAGAGTCACTGTTTACTATCGACATGTGACAGAAAGCCGCTTTGTTATCGATGTTTGATGAATGGCTCAATGTGGTGAAGCAAAATGCGGACATACAGATGTATTCGTGGTGCTTTTATATTCAAGCGTTGGATATTCCCGATCGTAACGACACGATACATTTTAAAGGTCTCACATACCGTCTTCTGTGCCATCTTTTTTTCTAGGGCTTCCTCTGGTCCTGACAGCAGCGGATCGCCAGCAATAGATCACCACACTGAGCACATTAAATGTATGACATTTCAACTCTCTGCACATTTAGAATCCTTAGATTTATACTTGATATCACTTTCATGAAGAAAAGCATTAAAGTATGTATATTACATTTTACAGATAAGTCGGTAATTTCGTTTAAATAACGAATCTTGTTAATAATTACACACCTGGGGGTGACACAGTGGCGGAGCGTTGGCGCTGCCGTCTTGCAGGGAGTCACGTCGCTGATATTCCCTGCCTGGAGTTTCCATGTTTTCCTGCTGGGTTTCCACACTGTGCTCCAGTTTCCTTCCAAAGATATGCAGATTTGGGGATTTGGTGCCGCTAAAATGACGCCAGTGTGTATGTGTGTGCTTGTATTCACCTTGCGATGAGCCGAGGCCTCGTCCAGGGATTGTTTCTCACTTGTGCCCAGTGCTAGCTGGGATGGACACATCCCTGGATTTAATCAATAAACATCCTTTTCAGAGATATTGCGGTAAGGTGTCATCGGAATTTAATGGGTGCTGTAGGCAATTCACAACACAGAGAAGCCGGACTTGTTCTCACCGTGATGATATCTCGCACTGCCACCTGGTGGACTCCTCCAGATTTACGTAAAGTACGCGCACAGGTGTAAACACTACAACGCTTACGTAGCAGGAGCGTCCGCTAGAGCATGCATCGCGTGAAGTATAAATCCCGCCTAATAACTCAGGTTAATACTGTACAAGCGAGCCAAAAAAATGGAAATAAACGAAAATGATAGATAAAAGGCACTATATACTGGATGGGGAGATAAGATTCTACATAAAACAAATAATAATGAGAGGTGCTGGATCAAAAAATGACAAGTATGAAATGAAAGGTGCTATATAAAAGATACCTATAGATAAATGTGAAAAGCACTAGATATATAGATAGATAGATAGATAGATAGATAGATAGATAGATAGATAGATAGAAAAAGGAACTATATAATAGATAGATAGATAGATAGATAGATAGATAGATAGACGATTTCCTCTCGTTTGCCAAATTTCTTACGTTCTAATGATTTCTGTTAATTACATAGTTCCATCCACAGCTATCACACTAGTAAATAACATTCATACTAATATTAATAATTATAAATCAATGATGGCAAAGATCGATACGTGAATAGATAGATTGATATTTACAGATAAATGAGTTTTGGCTAAATGACAAAGAAATATGTTTGACGACAGTTTTAGAAAGGCAGAGATTCACTTCGGGTTTGGAAGCCCCCAGTCCCCTTGAATTCCGACAGCCCTTCAGCCAGTCAGTGGTTTTCGGATTCGATGCTTTGAAGTGTTCAGACGGCTTGTTCTCAGGATGTCGAGTCATCCAATTCCCAAACAATGGACGACACTTAGTATAAGAGTGAAACTTCAGCGACCAACTTTATCCCAACCTTAGTAACACACTTTTGAGGATTCAGCGTCTTTTAGCAAACACATTTTCTCAGAAAGGACGAAAATCACGTCTTTTCATGTCTCTTTTTATCAAGAGATGTCTGTACAATCGGGCACTCAGTCCTGAATGCATTCAATGGACGGGCGAGGGCCCCCACTACGATTCTCTTTTATTATAACTGACAATGTAGCAAATTGTCCCACATCCCGGTAATTAGAGATGCGGCGCGTACGTGAGAGCGCCTGGCAGGCAGACCGTCACATCAGGACTGGGTCCAGAATTTGTACACTAAAGGTGGAATCTGCGTAGTGGATAGATAGATAGATAGATAGATGTGAAAGGCGCTATATAATGATAGATAGATAGATAGATGTGAAAGGCGCTATATAATGATAGATAGATAGATAGATAGATAGATAGATAGATAGATAGATAGATAGATAGATAGATAGATAGTGTGGCATAGTGGTTACGTCTTTGGACCTCAAATCCAGTGTGACTATAAGCAAGTCACCTCACCTGCCTGTGCTTCAATTAAAAAAGAAAAACACAATTGTATCTCAGGTATTGTAAGTCTCCTTGGATAAAGAGAACAGTTAATTAATATTAGATACGTCCTAAGTTCCGAGAGTTCTGCTCCTGCCCTTTATCCCGGCATACTTCTTCATCTCGCTTGTTTATTTCTCACTCGACTCATTGCGCATGTAGTGTGGCTGCTCCCGTCGATGCTAATTACAGCGGGCAGGCACATCGTATGGAAAGGAAAAGCCGAAATTTGACTTTCATGCGTAACGCTAACAGGTGCCGCCCTAAACAATGCGATGTGAGCTGAAAGGGTGGAGGGATTTGGGAGCCCAAACGGCTGATGCGGTCAGAAGCCTCCAACGGGCACCTTAGATGACGTAAAGTTTCTGATTTCATTGTGAGCGGCGGAGCTAGATAGATAGATAGATAGATAGATAGATAGATAGATAGATAGATAGATAGATAGATAGATAGATAGATAGATAGATGTGAAAGGCACTATATGATGGACAGATAGATTTCGAAGAAAACAAACTTTTAGATAAAGTTTGAAACGCCTTTTGCATACAAGTCCTCTCTATACGACATCCACCCATCCGTCCGTTATTTCGTTCCAGCAACTGCCAGTTTGTCAGAGGTTCAGCATACGGTGAGCAGCAGAATCTTTTTATGCGTTTTGTTTTAAACTACCCGCAATTCCATCGTTTAAAAATCTGTCCCCATATTGCTCATAAAAATCATTATTCTGCGCAATTGCGTAAAGTTTTTAAACGGGCTATCAACCCTCACCATTCTCCAAGAAAATCTCCCGGGGTTGTGGCAGTGCAAATAAAGTGCGTTATTTTTGTAATGCATATGAAGTGTGGTAATTTCTAGAAGAGAATGTGCGACTCTTTCTATTTTATTACTTTATTCCACAGATTTATGTGTAACTGAACCTTCACCCTCATCCAGCACCCCAGACGCGCGCCTTCACGTGCCTTGCCGGTTCGCTGAAAAAAAAAAGCTGTGGAGCCACACGAAAAACCAACGGGGGTGAAAATGCACGGATGGACTGCCGGTTAATCGGTACAAGCGCTCTGTCTGAACTGAAGTGAGTCACCGGAGAGCCCCCACCTCCCATCTTACCTGTTTTGCGCGCTCGCTGCGCCCCACGATAGTCCCGATGTGCGCTCTCCACCTCGCAGCCTAGCCAAATGCACGTCTGCCAGTCGCTCGCTTGTTAAGAGTGCAGTACTGGAGCCTCCTCTTTCCGTCCGGTACTTTCTAAGACCACCGGGGGGCGCTGTGCACTCTTCTGACCCCCTTTACTGCACCCCCAAGGAGAACAATAGCGTGCGTAAAGGGCGAATTAGCAGACAATGCGTTCAGGTTCCCAACAGCCGAGTAAATTCGTCACGGCTCACTGGCTCGGTAGGATTCCGTCATTTAGCGTGTTTTGGACTGACGTTGGTCTCAATCTGTCTATAAATAAGCGGATTTAAATTATCAGGCCAAAATTGGTTCTCCTGAAGTTTTTTTTTTTTTTTTTCATTACTCTATTTTGGTGGAAGGGGCCTGTCTTTTGTTTTTGGGGTCGTCCCGTTATTTTTTTATTTATGGCTTGCCTTACGTGTCCCTGACCTCCTTTATATTTGTCTCTGCTGATGGTTTCACTTCCACATTCTGCTTCAGGGTCACTGCTTGTGTTTAGTGGAGGGCAGTGGCTGAAGCGACAGTTTGGGACTTTGAGGGGCAGCCTTGTTAGCAGACCCATCCCCTGCTATGTTTATGTGTTGGGGTGGTCTTTTCTGGAGGACTAGTTGTGCTCCCCCTCTGTCTCAGCGTTGACATTTTGCAGCACACCATCTATTTTGGAATGTATCTCAAATGCATTGCATTTCACATTCCAACAGATGACGCATCACAAACATTTGTAGTAATACATCCTACTCCAAATGTTTGTGATGCGCCGTCTGTTGGAATGACTGAGACATAGCAACCTGACAGACACACTGGCACTTGTCCTCTCCTTGAGGTGGACATGTTGATTTCTGCTGGACGTAGTCATTGTTAACGTGTGCAGTGCAGTGAGTCCGTCCACTGGCTCTCGTTTGTGATGCGCCGTCTGTTGGACAACAGAGACAGAGCAACTGGATGGACACTCACGCATTTGGACAAAATGTTTCCCAGTGAGGTATTTACTAAATGGCCGTCTTGGCACTTTATTCCACTCCTGGCACTGCTAGTTACTTCTGTTTTTCAGTGTTTGTCATTTTCTTTTTTGTGGTGTCCTCTTAGTTGTATTCAGCTGCTAACAACTAATGACAAGCTGAGCAGATGGAGGTGCCAGCAAGGGGTTGGCCATTACCACTCGTGTGATTCCATCCATCCATCTTCTGCCACGTATCCACCTTGGCGTCATACCCGGATCTCCTCCGTCTCCTCCAGGGGCATACCAGGGTGGTCCCAGACCACCAGAGAGAATGTGTCCTGGGTCTGCCCCGAGGTCTCCTCCTTGGCTGGACATCCCCGAGAACACCTCTGCAGGGGTCCTAATCAGACACCCGAGCCAAGTCAACGGGCTCCTTTGGATGCTGGACTTTGAGCTCCTCACCCCATCTCCAATGCTGAGCCCTGGCACCCTGTGAAGGGGACTCATATCCACTGCTTGAGTCCCTAGTCAAGGTCTTTCTGTCACGAGCTCTGGGTTGGGATGGTGGATCAACCTGTAAATGGAGAGCTTCAGCTGTTCAGCTCATCTTCCTCTTCATCACAACTGGCTGGTAGAACGTCCACACGTCTGCAGATGTTGCTCTGCTGCCTTCTTCCATCACTCGTGAAGAAGACCCCTGAGATACTTCAACTCCTCCGCTTGAGACAGCACCTCATCCCCACCCTTGAGGACCAGGACCTCAGACTTGGGGGGGGCGCTGATCCTCAACCTGGCTGCAGACCACCCCAGTGTCGGTCTGTCTGGGGTCACAGCCCACTGAATCCAGTGCTCACCAAACACGACCCCCTTATGACAGAGGGCAGCGCTGCTGGACCCCCACACCCACTGGGTACGAGTCCGTCTGACCGCTGGCAATGCCAACCAGGCTCTTACTCTGGTGGTGCAGGGAGTGAGTGACCCACAACAGCAGGTCCAGTACCCCACACTCCCACTGCAGCGCCCCCCACAGGACACCCCGAGGGGTGCGGTCGTACGTTTTTTTTTAGTTAATAATCCATCCCTGGTTTCAAACTGCGTATCCAGAGCAGAGGCGCCGGGCAGCTGCAGCCGATCCGTGTAACCTAAAGGCAGGACCATCATGTGGACAGGGCACCAGGGTGAAGACACACGTCAGGGGGGCCAACTTTGGTCACTGGGACCCCAGTCTTGCTGTCGTGAGGCTGCGTGCCCCCCCCTTACATAACCAGAACATTCGTCCATCTTCCTAAGCCAGTCATCCCGGGCAGCAGGCAGGAAGGGCACCTGGGCAGGGCGGTCGTCCATCACAGGGCACAACCAGAACACCAAAAAGCTACAAGAAGGAATTCCTGCCCATTTAACTCTTTGAAATGTTCGTTTTATTCTCGAAATGTTTAACACATGCAGTTTGTGAAAAAAAGTAAGGCCTGCCAGACGACGGTGGGTCGGAGTCAACGCCACAACGGGGGGGTCCCACCAGGACTGAAGGTCAGGACCCTCCGAGTTGCTGAATGTCCCGCTGAAGGGTCGTCTCCATCAGGAGGTCTCCACAGAGATGTCCACAGCAGTGCCTGTGGGCTTCATTTTTTCTTATGGGGGGGGGGGGGTTGTCCTTTGGGTGACCTGGCTGTGCCCATGAGGAGGGTCCGCCAGATGACATGGACCGGGTTACCTGGACAGTCCCTCTGAGCAGACCCTCGTATTCTCACCTGCTGGAAGGTCCGGAATGGCAGCACCAGGAGGACCAACAGCAGTGCCCACCCTCATCTGTAGATTACAAGATGAGTCAGACCTTGGGACGTCGAAGTGTCCTCCTGGTGGCACCTCAAGTGCCATCATAAGGAGAGCCCACTGCAGGATGGCAACAACAGGCAAAGACCTGTGGTGTTCATAATGGAAATCAGGGCATCACTGGGGGGAGTGTGGTGTGTGTGAGCCCACCCAGACTGACTAGGATGTCTTTATTAGAAAAGCCATCAAAGTGCCTCATCAGGCACTTGGGGGGGTCACATTTTTACAGGGGCATCAACCTTAGTGTTTATGTGTCAAATTTCTAGAATTTGCTCTGCGCCCATCACTGTTAATGCCAGGCCTGGGGCACAAACCAGCAACCTGTGCAGGGCATTTGGAAAAATCTGTCATAACAGCCTGAAAGCTGGGCACTTCCATGTGCGTGGCATCAGGGTGGGCTCTCTTTTAGCCCCCTGCTCCTGAGCTTAACGTTAATGTGTGACAACTGGGTGGGCAGCAGCCGTGTAAGGTGGGAGCTCCAGGGCACAGCCAGGCACTGGTCTAGTCTTGATCTCGTTGGCCTGTACAGTGCCCACTCTGTGTGCCCACCATACATCTCGCATACAGCTGGACGGCCAGAAGCCCGACAGGCCAAGGCCTGCATGTAGAGGACGAGGGTCAAAGGCAGGCAAGACGATTTGGTGGGTCACGTGGCCCAGGTGGTACTCAGTAAAACCATCTGCCTTCCCATAAATCTGTTCTTGTGCACTAAGCACAGCAATTAATGAGAGAAATAAGGTGCAGCCCCCCAGACGGCCCCCCGAGCGGAGACCCTAACAAATTCACCCTTAAAGAGGACCCTGCCGCTGATTGTACCCACTCACCGATCTGCCTTATGGTTTATTTGCCATGCGTGACATGAAGAAGAAAAGGAGCAGCTGAGCCGGCGTGGGGCGCGCATAGGAGACCTGAATAAGTCAGCGTCAGCGGCCAATCACAGGGCAGAAAATGGGGGGCACATAACCCCCCCATCAGACATGAAAATTAAAGTCATCCAGGCGGAGGGAGCAGATGGGCAACTCGAACGCTGATTTATAGAGGCACTGGGCACGGGTGCAACTTCATCATCTCGGGCAGAGAGACACAACGGGGCATGGGGGGGGGGGGGGGGTGTGCAGAGTGCAGGGGGGGGCGATTTTGGTCTTTCAGGTTATCCGTTCCACAGCGGGTAGGTCAGGTGGATCATCCTTCGGGTGGGTGTGAGGTGGTTGAGGAGGTCCTGGTCCTGCTGCTCCAGGCAGAAGTCAAAAACCTGAGGGACAAAACAGAGGGGGACATCAGTGGGAGGACCCTGAGACCCCAGAGCGGCACACACACACACACACACACACAGAGTGACACACAGAGTGACACATTTACATTTGTGTTCATCTGCTGGCTCAACGGGCATTTTATGGGTTCACCCAGGTTGGCCCCTAAATAGCAGAGCAGAACCTTTAACAGGCAGGTGCCCCAGATTTGCAAGAAGAGCGGAGGCCTTCGTCCAGCGCCAGACAGAGGTGTGCCTGCGTATATAGCGCCTTCACCAGGTCACTTGTGGTTTTTTTTTTTATAAACTCATCAAGCAACAATCAACACCCCACAAGTGAAAACAGCAGTTTAGATCTCTTTTGCAAATTTATTTGAAATAATAAACTGAAATCTGACACTGGCACAAGCATTCAGACGCTTGACTCGGCACTTTGTTGTGGCAGCCATGCCAGCCTGATGGCGCGAGCTTCACACACCTGGATCTGAGGATTGTCGTCAGGCTGGATGGGGACCATTGGGGGAGACGGCTGTTTCATTATTTATTTATTTAAGGTCTGTGTAAAAAGTGATGGGTCTGAATACGTTCTGAAGACATTGTGTGTGTGTGTATATATATTTATATTATATGCACATATGTACATACTGTAGATAGATAGATAGATAGATAGATAGATAGATAGATAGATAGATAGAAATTGTTATTTCCAGTCTTAACAAGGTTATTTATTTATATTGCTACAAGTAATCAGTCAGTTTTTTTCATCATATTTTCTATGAATTACAATGAAGCTCTCCATTATAATACTTTCTTGTTAATCACGGCAGGGGTCAGACATGCAAGTAAGAATTCAACTGTTTCTATACACGTACTGCAAATCTGCATCTACTGTACATACACATGTATATCCACCTTATTAAATGGAGAAGTGTGTCTGTCCAGTTACTATGTCTCTGTTACTCCAACAGATGGTGCATCACAGACATTAACACTGCTTTTACAAATCCCATCCCAAATGGCATATAACAGAGACCCAGGTGTTGCATTTGTCATTCCAACTGATGGCTCGTCACAAACATTTGCAGAAATGCATTTTATTACTACAAATAAGTGTTTGTGTATCTGTTTGCCCATCCAGTTGCCATGTATTTGTCATTCCAACAGATGGGGTACCACAAACATTAACACTGTTTTTACAAATCCCATTCCAAATGGCATATAACAGAGACCCAGGTGTTGCATTTGTCATTCCAACAGATGGTACATCACAGACATTTGTAGTAATAAAACACATTGCATTTGTCATTCCAACAGATGGCACATCACAAACATTTGTAGAAATGCATTTTATTACTAAAAATAAGTATCTGTGTATTTGTTTGCCCATCCAGTTGCCATGTACTTGTCATTCCAACAGATGGTGTACCACCAACATTAACACTGCTTTTACAAATCCCATCCCAAATGGCATATAACAGAGACCTATGTGTTGCATTTGTCATTCCAACAGATGGCACATCACAAACATTTGTAGTAATAAAACACATTGCATTTTGTCATTCCTACAGATGGCGCATTACAAACAATAGCATTGCTTTTACAAATCCCATATCAAATGGCATATAACACAGACCTATGTATTGCACTTGTCATTCCAACCGATGGCATGCATTTGTAGTAATAAACAAATGTTTGTGGAATGGCATCTGTTGGAATGACAAGTGCAATGCATTTTATTATGGTATCCATAACGAAATACATTCCAAAAGATGGTGTGCTGCAAATGTTAACATTTAGGTCTACTGTACGTTGATTGCTTGGAGTTCCAGTTCTCTCATACTAGCTGTGCTGCCTTTCTATTTCTATTTTGTTTTCATCCCAAATTGCTCGATTAGGAAGGTCCCTCGAAACAGCCCTTGGACAGAGCAGGTGGGAGCGAGAGTAGAAAGTTTCCATTGCGACCACCCAAGGAGTTTCCTTCAAGTGCCCGAATCACAGATTCTCACAAACAGGGGAATGTGTGGTGGACGGGTGGGGAGTAACGACTCCTTTTTTTTGAAGGGGGGGGGCGTGTATGCCAGTGTTAATGCATTGGGCTCAGCGGGCTGGCAGAATGATACAAAAAAAAACCAGAATAAGCTGTCCTGGCATTGCAGGGTGGGGTCTCTCCAAACGACCTTGGCACTGCCTCTGCGCTGAGGGTCTCTAAGCCTCTTTTGCTATTCACATTCCATGCAAATGGAGTCTCATCAGTGGTTGGCAAAGAAAAAAATAATCATTGAATGTCTACCTGGGGTAAGCAGACTCATCCAGTTAAAATGATGAAGCTGCCAGTGCCAGCCAGATGGAGGCGAGTAAATCAAAAAGGTTCATAAAATAAGGTTAGTGATGCCCTGGAGGAGAGAAATACTGGCAGTGCGGTAAAGACTGGAGGATCTAAAGAGACGGCAGCGCTTCATTCAGCCAATCCAATGGCGGGCACAGCCGGCAAACTGTCCTGGCAGCTGGGGCTCCCCCAAGGCAGTACTAATTCACCTCAATGTGGCGCATGTAAAGCTCGCTGGCACCAGCATGTGTTAAGAGCCCTGCAGCTGGTGAAGTGCCCTGAGGGTCCAAGAACGGGACTCTGAAGCTCCTTCAAGGGTGGGACGCATTGGCTGACATGAAACTCGATAAACGAGAGGCCGTTGGGCACGCGTGTGTTTAGCTAACAGCTCAGCTGCCCACAATTGATGAATTGAGTCAACTACCCAAGAAATCGTCAAGTACATGAGGTGGGGAAGACAAATGGAGCCCCTTCAACGAAAAGAAATACAAAAGGCCAAATGATAATAATAAAGTGTCAAAAAATAATAAATAATGAGAAGAAAAAACAAAAATAGGGCCACTTCCAAAGGGGGGGGGGGCAGCAGTTAAATAAAAATACAAAAAAAAAAAAGAAGACCTCAGAAAAGGGGAAGCCCAACACCTGCACCCCGATTCATTCTGCCACCCACCAGTGTGCCCGCAATTCTCCACTCGCTCTGGGAATGTCCCACTGTTGTGCTGTTCTTTGGGCTTCGACCGCTCAGGCCCCCTCCGCCATCTTATTTGTCTCCATTCCCTGCTCTCCTTCCACTCCACTTCTCTTTCATTTCTTCTTTCTCTCTTTCTCTTCACTATCAGCACATCATCTCATTGGGCACAATGGCAGCCAAAGTTCTACTGGTCTCCCAATGGAAGAATCCTGTATCTGTCACTTTCTCTGTCTGGAAGTCCTCTGTTTACATCCAAGCTTTATTAAGAGCCATCATCCACGTGGATTAACGGGGTACCCGTGCTTACCAATAGTAAATGGGAAAACGCCACCCCGCTGAAGACATCACGGCCGACCGCCAGCCCCTGACCTCAATCTGCTCAGCCGGTTCTGTCAGTGACCTGCGTGTGCCACCAGTCCGAATGTAGCATCCGCTTTCTTAAATAGCTCTGGAGTGGGCACTGGGGTGGGCACCAGGGAAGTGTTGTTTTTTTTTGTCCAGAATTTGAATATGAAAAGGACTCCCCCCTTTTTTTTCGTTATTCTACTATTTCATTGACATCGATAAGAAAAATTGATTACAAAAGAAAAATAACAGAGAAGGGACGGCAAAGATTCCTAAAATGTTGTTTTCACGTTTGTCATTCTGGGGTCTTCAGTCGTGCTGGATGAGGGGCAAAAAAAAAAAATGAAATGATTTTAGCACAAGACTGTAACGTGAGAAAAGCAAAGGGGGTCCCGCGTGAAGGCGCTAAGCGGACATTCGGTACTCGTACTCGACGTGTTGGGACAGGCGTAAAGCACCGGAGGGACTTTGATAAAGGACCACAACGCTATGGCCAGATGATCGGGTCACAGCACGTCTGAAAACGGCGCTCCAGTGTCCATGACACGCACCCCTTCAACAGCACAAACGGCGCCCCTCATGGCGAACTTTAAGGAGTGCACCCCTTGGTGTACGGAGTGTGCGCCTTCTCACTGTCATTAACAGCGGCTCTCTCGAGGTGGGGACACGTTTTCCATTCAGTTTTGTGACCCCCCCCCCCCCCCCAAGGGAGGAGCTCTCACACAAATACAGACGCGGTGATACCAAGCAGGCGGTTACAGCAAACAGTTTACTGTGATTTGGTCTTTCGAGTCAAACCCCTGCCCCCTGGGGGGGTGAAAGCACTGAGGTGGCGCGCACATCTGGTCTTCCTTTAAAATGGCCGAATCTCATAATGTTGATCACGACACATGTGAGCTAACTTACCCCATGTGTGCGCTCGCAAGACACCAGTCAACACTCGACAACAGGGTGGGCTTCAAAAACAGGCGTATTTGGGAAGTTTTAGGGCTTTCGTTTTCTGTGCCCCATTAATTCCAACATAAAACACCAGTGTGGGTAAAATCCATCCATCCATTATCCAACCCGCTATATCCTAACTACAGGGTCACGGGGGTCTGCTGGAGCCAATCCCAGCCAACACAGGGCACAAGGCAGGAAACAAACCCCGGGCAGGGTGCCAGCCCACCACAGGGCACACACTAGTGCCAATTTAGAATCGCCAATGCACCCAACCTTCATGGCTTTGGACTGTGGGAGGAAACCCACGCAGACACGGGGAGAACATGCAGACTCCATGCAGGGAGGACCCCGGAAGCGAACCTCAGGTCTCCTAACTGCGAGGCCGCAGCGCTACCCACTGTGCCACCCCCTGTGGGTAAAATATTTTATAAAATTTATAAACTGGACTTTGGAGCGCACACCCACACACACACACACCCCTATATATAAAGGGCCTGAGAAGAACGGGCATCCCAGCTGGCATGGATGACAGTTTCTTACCTGGACAGGAGGCCAGAATGGCCGGCTTGCCTGTACTCTTGTGGCTCTTTTATAGCAATGAATATTCCATTCCGGGGGGTATGGTGGTGGGGGGGGGGGTCTGCAAATCACCCACTCATACAAAACGAAACAATAAAACGCGCAGTTATCCAGTAATCACTCACTGGCAGGCTGACGTACTCCCAACATAATGAAAAAGCCGCCGCTTGTGGCCAGGCAGATGGGAGAGGACCGCATCAAAGCTTTCCACGATGACAGAACTAAATAACCTCAAGAGAGCCCCCATAAAAAACGAAAAATAAAAAAACACATTAAAGACAAATGGAAATGGAAAGTAAAGAGTTCATAAATAACCAGACAGGCGGGACCCTTCCTGAGGGATGGCACCTGGGCTGGCAAAAGAAAATATTCAGAAACCCGTGGCTGATGTAAACCATTTGACTAAATCCCAGCAGAGGGGCTGTAATCGTGTAAACGGCGGGTCGACACATATTCACGGTTCGGCGGGTGGGCTTAACTTGATTTGCATGGAAATATTTAGAACATAACCAGTTGGGGTCCTTTTGTCTTTTTATCTTCTGCCACCCAACAGACAAGCACGCTAGGCGGACTGGGGACTCTAAGCTGGCCCAGTATGAGCGAGTGGCCTTTACAGGGACCCGACCTGAAAGGGGTGGAGTCAGATGCCCTCATTGGGTGGTGGGAGAAAGAACTGAAGAAGCTGACCGTGACAGCGCCCCCTCGTGTCCCGGAGTGGCAGGGCTTACCCTCTGATGAGCCCAGAAGGGGGGCGTCAGGCATGCTGGCTGGTTGTCTGTGACAGTACCCGTCTTTGAAATGTTCAGTCTTATGTATTTGTAGTTAACTTTCTGGGCATTAAAGAAAAGCAATCTGCAAACGTCGAAAGACATAAAACGCAACGCTGGAGCAGTCAGGCCACGACACCTGGGCCTCCACCGCACGTCTACAGACTTTCTGTTCTTGTTGTTACGATAAAACAGCAACGACTTACATGCCATGTTTTAAGTGCCAGAAGGGATCCCACCCCGATGGGCCCTTCGGTAAACTGCTCTGGGGGCTGACCTCCAAAAGGTCACATAACAAGACCATCTCCCCTCGGCGATTCATACAGTGTGTCACACACAGGGCGACTCAAACTTACATTAACACCAATGGATTATCAGAGGGTCGCACACCATGGCTGACACATCAACACCACAGCAAAGAAGAGTGGCTGCCAGGGGAACGGAAGCGTATCGTTCGCCGACCGTAGTTCATCAAAAGTTGGCGGAACGATTTGCAGGACGAGACCCCCCACGCCGTTTAACAATTTATCGTGTGTTGTGGTGTGAAATTTTGCATATAAGTTGAAAAATATTTTGTATGTCTCTGTTTGTAGCTTATAACACTAATGTCTATCATTGATACAAACAGCAAGTGGTTTGATGGTTAAAAACCAGTCCTTTGTAATTTTACAACAGGGTTGTTGGGGGAAGAGCCGAAAACCAGTTTGGCAGGTGATTCTCTGCAGGACCCTCTTAATCAACACCCACAGGAAAGCCAGGCTACCAACCTGGCAAGCTTCACCTTAACAAATGGTTAGGGGGTGGCAAGTGAGAAGGTATGCTGTGCCCCACTGGTCTGTTTGGGATTGGCTTGTATGATCAGAAGCCTTTAAGTGCCATGATGCTCTATTGGCTGTTGGATTTGGGAAGAGCATCTATAAATGTGCCCCTGCCTGTACCAACTGATGAAGGAGCATCTGAAAAGGACAACACAATGAGTATTGATGTGAATGATAAGTATATTAAAAGCCTGAGACTTATTTTGGCTGTTATAGGCCTTGAAGCCTGCCTTTTGAGTTTCGGGTTGGGCTGCCTGGGATGATGCTTAGTTTGCGTTCAAATTTAGTAGGGTGTCCACTCACCCTTTTAACCATTTTGTGCTTCAGCTTCACTACATCTGAGACATCATTTAGTAAAGGCTAAGAATTATCTACTATATAATAAAATGCTGCAGTCTTTGTGTGTGCATTTCCAGTCTCTACGAGCAATCTGATTGGTCAGTCTGTTTTTGGTGATGTGATCGACAGAGGCAGACAGGTTGAGGCACACGAGGAATATTCAAGGTGTAGGAGGCACGCTGAGAGTCACCTTCAAAGATGAGAAGTATTAGATAGATAGATAGATAGATAGGAAAGGCACTATATAATGATACATCGATGGATAGAGAGATGTGAAATACACCATATAATAGATAGATAGCATAGTTGGCAGGATTAGATAGCTAGGAAAGGCACTATATAATGATACATATATGGATAGAGAGATGTGAAATACACCATATAATAGATAGACAAATAGTGTACTTGGCACCCCCCACACTACTACAGACGTGAGGCCATTCACAGTCGGCCCTCAGCATATTGGGGGGCTCCCCAGCACACCAGAGAGCAGTTTTTTTTAATAATGGGACTCCGATGCCCAGTGGCCGGCCAGCAGCTGTCACCAATTTGTTCCTGCCAATCAGCTGTGATGGCTCCCCAGAAGCAGTGAGACACTTTTGTCACTTGGGGTGTCCCAAACTGAAAGCCCCCAGAGGTTTCACAAGCATTTTAGATTTAATGAACGTTTCCACCGTGACGCCCTCCGTTCTTGACTCAGCGCAGCAGAACGTAATCAAACGAGTCGCCGCCGTTCTCCTCCTTCACACAAAGGCCCGACTGTGAGAACGAAACCAATGTTGTGTTTTTTTTACTCATCACTAACGGTTTCCTTTCAATCTGCAGAGTTTAGGAAATGCAGCTCAGCCCATAACTGAAGGAAAAAATAAATAAAAAGAAAATAAGCACTTCCTGCAGGGGCGTCCACCTCGGCTCACTGGTGAGCTCTGCATTATGGGACTGTCCAGCCGAGGCCACGGCGGACCCCCGTTTAACTTTAAATAACTGCACTCCTGAATGCTTTAAGTAGCAGGAAGCAACGGCTGGAGACGGAGGTGGGCACCAGGCCTCTCTCCTCATGTCGACTTCCTCCTGGCATTCTGAGGCGTGAGGGACCGCGCCCTGCTCAGCCCCCCACCCCCCATGACGCCATGCTGTGCATCACCCAACACTTGTAAACGACGGAGGAGACGTCGGTGCGTTTGATGTTCCAGTTGTAGTTGATGTATGAGAACAATCTGGATGAGAACGGGCCATCCAGCTCCACAAAGCCCACCAGTCCTGTCCACTTAATCTCCCCAAAATAACATCAAGCTGAGCTATGAAGGTCCCTAAAGTCCTGCTGTCTGCCACACTACTGGGTCACCGATTCCACGCGTCTGTGGTTCTCTGTGTGAAGAAAAACTTGTAACATTGTGTGGCGGACGCCTCTACGATGGAAGGACCAGGAGAGGGCAGCCCCCCCTGGGTTGCATCGGGGGCCACCACCGGGGGGGTGCCTGGATGGTTCCTGGGCCCTGGACTACACCCAGAAGTGCTGTCAGAAGATGACCGGAGAGCACCTGGAGCACTTCTGGGTACAGCATAAGAGAGGCCGCCTCACTCTGTTCAAAAAGCCAAAGTCAGGAGAAGGAGGAGGATGAGGATGAGGAGGATGAAGCTTGCGGAGAGGAGTGTAGGTGGCAGAAGAAAAGAGAAGGAAAAGGGACTGAGCGATTGTGTTGTTGGCTGGTGATTTGCGCACTTGTCCTGTAGAGGCAACGGGAGGAAATAAGCGTGTGGCGTTTGGACTTGTGTGTCTCCGAGCCTGTCTGTGTTCAGGTTAGGGGGCTGCACGACCCCCGCTATTTTACCGTTCCCAGCGTTGTCCCCGTTTTGTCGTTGAACTCATTTTAAAGTCGCCGTCTCGGTCCACTGCACTACTTCTATTCACTTCAGTCAGGTCTCCTCTTTTTCTCCTTCATGACGCGAAATAAAATGGCTCAGCCGAACTGCTTCGATGGCCGAGGTGTCAGTCGACGTGCCCAGCGATTTTCGGTCGTGTTAAATGACGCGAGATCAGCAGCTGCAGTCGCCAAGTCCGACACCCTCTACAAACAGAAGTCACGCAGTGTGACGTCGGCTTAAGAGTCCCCAGTGCTGGCTGGCGTGTCAAAGAGAGACGATGTGCTGCCATCTCCATGACGGCTTTGTCTTCGTTCTCTACTCCCTCCAGCGGCTCCAGAAGGCCTTCCTAACCTGCTTGTGGATGTGGAGGTGATGGTACTGCCCAGTACCCGACGTCACTGTCTACGAAAGCGACTTCTGCTGCTACAAGCTCTTTGGGATCCGTTTTTAACTGCATGAGATTACAAAAAACTACTAAAAATGATTCATTTATGTTCTCTACTAAGAGTCACGTGCCGGCTTCTGGCTCCATTTGGGCCTGGCTATCTGGCCGTACGTCGGTCACCAAGTGTGCAGGTCGCTGTGACTGAGGCTCCGTGGGTCTGGTGCAGGTCACTGGGACGCAGACTTTTAATCACAAAGTGATCTTCACGTCTTGGCGGCCACACGCCCAGTCTGTGTGGTGTTTCTCCACCATTGGATCTCGCCACCGGAGGGTCACGGGCTGCCTTTGTTGGTCTGTGAGTGAGATGTGGGGGGGGGCGGGGGGGTCACTCAAGCCACTAGTCTGAGACCCCGACTGCTGCTGGCAGGTGAGTGGGTTGTGGTGGGTGGTCTAAGCTGCTGTTTCTGAAGCACTGGGTGGTGACCTGGGTTGTTATGTCAATGTGCGAGCGATCGGCAGCATGGTGTGATGTTTCCCCGTTTTTTAGCGAGTTTGTTTCACCAAGGGGGGGACCCTCCGATTGCACTCGTTTCACCAAGGTGGCACTTTGCAATTGCTGCTAGTGGGTCTTCAATCAATTAAAAAAAAAAAAAAATGGGGTGCGGGATGGCAAAGGTTGTGAAGCGCTGGTGTAGGGGAAGGAGGTGTGGGCCGAATGTGTAACAATTAGCCATGTGGCGCAGCGCTGAGCAAACCAAACCTTAAAGGGCTCTTCAAGAGTCAGAAAACATAATATAATAATAATAATAACGAAAAAGTTAAGTATGCAGCAGGGTTTGGTAATTTCTAAAACATTTTTTGTTTTCCTAACAGCCTCAGCCGTGAGTACAAATCGCCTCGACTCGGTTGGCCGTAAATCGGCACAGGACTAATTAAATTAATAACGCTGTTATTTTTGAATATAACTGATTGTTAAAAATATTTATTAAATAAAACTGTGCTCTCTCTCTCTGTCCTTGATAAAGTTCATAAATACCCCCAAATGACCTTCAATAAGAGGCCCTGCTGCTATCACAGCTGTTCTCACTACAGTGACATTACAGACACACGCGGCTCCAGGGAGTTTGACCGCCGGGACGTCACGGTGAAGAAGTACGACTGGCGACGACAGAAACAGAAACAGAAAAGAAAATGAAAATCCCCAACAACACAGGAGCCTCCTGGCAAACTCCTCCACGCCTCTAGGAAATGGTAGTGGAGGGCAGGCAGGAAATGGACGGGTGGGCCATGCCAGCAAATGGCCAAAAACTCCTTTGTTTACATGAGCCGCAAATGTACGTCCCTGCTTGGTGTCCTTGGGGCAGCCGCCCTGGCAGAACTGGCTCAGGCCATCATCCTCATCCTCCTCCTCCTCTGCTAAAAGGTAAAATGGCCAGCGGCCTAAAGACCCCGGGAGAGGCTGGCAGAGCAACGGGCGCCATGTGTCTGCTGTCTGACGTCTGCTGCTGGCTGTGAGGTGACACTGAGGGTGGCCTGATGAGATGGAAGAGGAAACATTTATAGCGCCTTTGCAGAGTCTTCAGAGCCCTTCACTTTTTCACCGCCTTGAATTATAAAATCATTTCAGTTCATTTTTTTGTCCCTCATCAAACAACATTCAATACCCCAGAATGACAAAGCGTAAATGTTTAGGAATTTTTGTAAATGTATTACAAATAAAAAATGGAAACGGCACCCTGATGCCAAGCAATTCAAAGCCTTTGCTATGGACCTTGGCTGAGGGGTGGTCCCGTTGAGATGTCCCTACACCGTGTTTGGAGTCCACCTGTGGTCAGTTCTGGTGACCGGACTGACCATCAAAGGCGCACACCTGTCTAAAGGAGGTCCCACGAGCCATGAGGTCCAAGAAACAGACCTGGGGGAAGAGTACAAGAAAATGTCTGCTGCATGCAAGGCGTTCCCCGGTCAGAGTGGCCTCCATAACTGCTAAATCGAAGAGGTTGGGAACAACGGGGACTCTTTTTAGAGGTGGTCACCTGGCCAAACTGAGCAATCAGAGGTGATCAAGAACCTGATGGTCATTCTGGCTGAGCTCCAGAGAATCGGTGTGGAGATGAGAGAAACTTCTAGAAGGACAACCACCACCACACTGGGCTCGGTGACAGAGTGGCCACACAGAGGCCCCTCCTCAGTAAAACGTCACGTAAAGGACTCTCAGACTGTGAGAAACAAGATTCTTGAAATTGGTAATCTCTACACATTAAAAAAGTATTATAAGCACACAAGAAAAGTAAATACTATATTACAGTAAGCATTAAGATGGAAGAGTTAGGATTAAAAAGACTTTTATTTTATTATTCTGTATGCGCTAGAAAGCACCAGCAGTTCATAAGCCAAAGGTTAGACGTGCAGGAGAGCCGGAGAAGGACGGACCCCTCGCGTAGAACTGAATGTGACTGTAGATAACAGCAGCAAGCGCTGAGCTACTAGGGAGGACAGGCAGGCCTCGTCAGACAGACAAGATGGACACAGAGGGGTTTGACACCCCCTCAGCCGTGGAATTAATTATTAGGGGAACGTTAGCAGTCTGATGAGGATGAATAATGACTTGAGTGATGAGAACTGGAATAAACGTATAGCTGCCCATGGCTGCTCGCTCTTCCCAGCTGAAGTGGGTCTGTATGTGCGCCGTACAATCGAGCTTTGATTCTGCTGCCTGTCCTGAGACTCCAAGTGCCATTGTTGGGGCCAAGGGGGTCCGCGCCAGTCTGCTTCTACATTCCCTGGTCTGATTTGAAGTTGTGTGCCTTCGGTTCTAAAGTCACCTCTGGAGGAAGCGAGGCACCGCTGATCGCCTGCACAATGCCATTCGAACTGTGTGACTGGGTGGGGGACCGGTCAGGGTGGAGGGACCGCTGAACGAAGCAAAGCACAGAGATATCCTCCATGAACCTCAGACTGGGCCGAAGATTCACCTTCCAAGAGGACAAAGCAGGAGTGGCTTAGGGACGCAAGTCTTGAGTGGGCCCCTGACTTGAACAACTCTGGAGAGACCTGGCAATAACCGTCAGGAAAGAAACAATTAAGGGGTCCGAGCCTTCAAGGGCAAGTCAAGTAAAACGAATACAAAAGAAGTGAATTAGCAGCAAAAACAGGTCACCCATTAAGAAAAGGGTTGGAATGAAAACCTGCAGCCACCGCGGCCCTCCAGGACCAGAGTTGGGGTTAGACGGTGACGTCTGTTTGGACCACACGGTGATGGAGAAGCTCTTCTGTGACTTCAGCCACTTGCCAGGACCCGAGACGTCTGCCTTTGTTATTTTCTTTTCTTTCGCTTTATTGAAACGGGGGTCCCCAACCCTTTACGATATTCTGTTCAGAATGACACCACAAACAAAACCTGTTAATTATCACCAGGGGGGGTCTCAGAAGCCTTCCAGACAGGTGCACACACTTTAGGACGCTCACAGCGTGAACTGGATGACTAGACTGTCCCCGATTGGGGACAGCGGGGACTCGTCTACTTCTGGATTTGAAAGCCCCTTGATAATGCGCGGCACTCGTCTGTTACTTGTTCATTTTAACCGTACCTAATAAATTCTGTCAATTTGAAAAGCACGTTATAGTATTTGGGGGGCTGTAGAAAGCGTTGAAACACACCCTGTTAACAAGACTTATGACATCAACAGGCTGACTAAAGCGCTTTTATTAGCTGCAATAAAATTCAAAAGCAATCACAGCCCTGAATTTCTCACACATGCCAAAATCGGGGGGTCCTATTTTGAAATCTGGCATTGGGGGGTTCAACCTGCCCTGTGCCTGAGCCTGATGTCAGCAGGTCCTCACCACAGTTACAATGGAGGCAAGCGCAGTCAGCATGAGAGGGTGGCTGCTGATCAGTCCCTTTAACGGCGGTCCCGGTTTGTGGCACGCCCAAGCTTTTGGGGAACAGAAGCAGTTAAAAAAAAACCAAAACAAAACAACGTTCTTATCTCTGCGGTCGCAAGAGTTACTCCTGAGACGAGACGCCTGAAAAGACAAGCGAAGCGGCTGGCAGGAACGCCACCCAGGAAATGCGAAAACGGAGAACACGTCAACTCGTTCACCTGAAACATCTTAACAGCCTGACGGGGTCTCAGACTAAACAAGCCAAACTGCAGAAGTGCACCCTGGGGACTGCAGCGGATGTCGGCACCGCTGTCTGAAGGGCACGGGCAGACGCGTCTGCGGGTTTGACTGGGGCGTCGCAGGAAAAGGAGGCAAAAAATAAATACAGAAATAAATAAATACATAAATGAAACAAAAGCAAAGTCGGTGGAGCGGGGTGAGCTCCTCGGCAGCCGGCCCACCAACTTGTCAGGGCTTTCACTTTGTCACTGGGATGTGCTGAGTCACACTTCACAGGATGTGTTTCCAGGATGGCCTCGAGTCCAGAAGACGTGTTCTCTTTAGAGAGGGTCAAGCCAGGCAGGGGGCCGACCACAAACACGGGGCTCAAAAATAAAACTTCCATGGCCTTGTGCCGAGTCCTTCAGCATCAAGAATCAGAAGGGTAAGCTCCACCGCTGGGTAAGCCGGAGAGCGGCGGGCATTAGGGGCCTCCTTCAGCTACTCGCTGGGCACAAAACTCAAAGACAGAACGTTCTGGTAGACCTCATACAGGAATGAGCGCCACTCCTGGGTAGCTTGGTCACGGTGGGGCGTCCTCCAACCTGCTTAATCCAAGTTCATCAGGCCTTAGACAACATGCCAGTCTGCTTGGGCACACACATATACTTTAGGACTGCCCCACAGTGTGATTTGGGGGGCGTCTACACAGACGCAAAAGGAAGTACAAACCCTCCATGGACGATAAAGTGGGTTCAGGGTTCGAAGGTCACAGTGTTAACCAATGTGTTGCCACCCTAACCCCGGCCCATTGCAGAAGGCACCTACGATGGGCACACAAGTGTCAGAATCAGTCCTTGGTTTGATGGAAGGAGGTCACCTGGTCCAGTGAGTGCCATTTTCTGATGCATCACATGGGCGGCTAGGTACGTGTGGGGAAGAGATGACGCCAGGGTGCATCATGGGAAGATGACAAGCCGGTGGAGGGAGTGCGATGCTTTTTGTCTGCTAGGGTCCAGGGATTCACGTAGACATTCATTTGAGGAGGACCACCTCCCTAAGCATCGCTGCAGGCTGGGTGGGTGTACCCCTTCTGTAACAATGCTTGGGTAGCTGGTATGGCAACGGTAATCCCCAGTGGAGGTGGAATCTTTTCAGCAGGATAACGCACCCTGCAACACTGGACAAAGTGTTCTGGAATAGTTCGAGGGACATGATGAAGAGTTCATATCTCAGTTGAACAGTCCAGTCTCCAGCGGCTCCACCTCGCAACTTCCATATACTGGTGTCCAGATACCACCAGACAACTTCAGGGGTCTTGTAGGGTCCATGATTCGGTGTGTCGGAGGTGTTTTGGTGGCACATAGAGGGGCAGCAGTATATTAGGCAGGTGGTCCTAATGTTCTGGTTCATCAGCATATATAAAATACGGGGTAAGGGGTCCAATTGGATGAGGTCTCTGTGACTGTGTGTGTCTAACTTTACCTGTGGACCCTCCACAAGTTGATCCCCCCCCATTAATGCTGCTGACAGGAGTTTTTGTTCCCTTCTCCTCCACTGTCAACCGGACTTTTCTCAACGATAACGTTAACGTACACAAGTCGATAGGAGCCATTTCTGTGAATCACATTGAAGTGGCTTTGCTGTACTGCACGTTTAACCAATCTTGCATTTTACGTGCGCGTATTACGTATTTTGTAAAATGTGAAATTCGTATTGTACCCGCAGCACTGGACACCTGAGATGGGTCATCGGCTTAAGTTCTAAAACAAAAATAATAAAGAAATGAAATCAGCCATCGCTTTAATGTTTTAGGGCAGGGATTCTTAAATTGTCTTTTGTCGCAACCCCAATCTTGTTCTTTTTAGTGTCTTTTAGATCCATTCCTTGTTGAACAAGCGTCAAGCGTCAGCGGGGAGAATCATGGCCGACTGGCAGAGCAGATTGGGTCCCCCTTGGAGGATCGTGCCCAAGGTTGTGTGTTCTAATCCCACTTCTCACACCATGTGACCCTAAACCTTGAGGTTGTCTATTCAAACCCCACTTCTGACACCATGTGACCCTAAACCTTGAGGTTGTGTGTTCAAACCCCACTTCTGACACCATGTGACCCTAAACCTTGAGGTTGTCTATTCAAACCCCACTTCTGACACCATGTGACCCTAAACTTTGAGGTTGTGTGTTCAAACCCCACTTCTGACACCATGTGACCCTAAACCTTGAGGTTGTGTATTCAAACCCCACTTCTGACACCATGTGACCCTAAACCTTGAGGTTGTGTATTCAAACCCCACTTCTGACACCATGTGACCCTAAACCTTGAGGTTGTCTATTCAAACCCCACTTCTGACACCATGTGACCCTAAACCTTGAGGTTGTGTGTTCAAACCCCACTTCTGACACCATGTGACCCTAAACCTTGAGGTTGTCTATTCAAACCCCACTTCTGACACCATGTGACCCTAAACCTTGAGGTTGTGTGTTCAAACCCCACTTCTGACACCATGTGACAATGCGCAAGTCACTTGACCTGCCTGTGCTCTGAATAGAAAAAGATAAGAATTGTATCTGAAATGTCGAAATTGTCGCCTTGGATAAAAGTGTCAGCCTAAGAAATAAATGCATAAGAAATATAAATGAAAATCAGACAATCCCAGGTGACCCGTGGAGAAGACAAATGGACGCTAAATTTGTTTCATTATTAGTTTACATTAGAATTAGGGCTAATAAAGGGCCATCGCTGAGCACAAGTGGACAAAACCGAACCCCCAGGCCGAAAAGGTTGAGCACCACTGCACTTTACCAAAATAAAACTGAGCTCAACTGAAAGAGGTGGGGTGGGAGATGTTGGGGGGGGGGGGGGGGTGACATTGTTCTGCTCCAGCAGGGTTTCGGTTTTCCTGTGTGAAGGCCCAGCAAGCCCCTCCTGAAGACTATTCTACACAGAACCCCCAGCTGCTAGGACAGGTCTTCTAGAGAGAATTCTGGCTGGCTGATCAGCATCTGGTGGGGTGCGTTACTTCCACTCCTGTGACCCCCCCCAACCCCCCCCCCCCCCCCCCCATGTCTGGCAATCCATTATTTATCACCATTTGACAGGAAGAAAATATAAAATATAAATATAAATATATATCACGGGTCTTGACGGCGTATTCCTTCCATGCGTCTCTGTAACTACTCTGGGGACGCTAATCCAAATCCTGTGTCCCTTTGACCCCCCCCCCCCCAGCCTTGAGGCCATCCATTCTGCCCCCCCCCACCCATTGTTTTATTGTGGCTTATAATTGAACCTCACATTTTGTTAAACACAACCATAAATCAAATTTTCAATCAATACCCCTCATGACCCCAGAGACCCCCTAACTTGAGATAAAGGTCAGGTGCGTCCACTGCACATTAAGATAATCACAAGAGAATTTCTCGGCCCCTCCCCTGGGGAGGGTCGATTAGATTTGACAATATGAAGTGATTAGCCTAGTGATTTAAATACAAATATAAAAAAGAAAGAGCACGCACATTCTATTAGAGGACAGGGGTGGGATCCCAGGTCACGTGCCTCCCATCATGCAGTCCATTAATTTTAGAAACGTCCTCTTCGAGAAGGTTGAAGTCAAACACCTACAGGGGGATCGGTGGAGACAAAGGGAGATATGCTAATTAGAGTGTGACATCATGTTTGGGGGAGGAGTGGCTCACGTCACACGTCCCAATCAGGACAACGTGATCCCAGACGGTGGTCTTTCATTGTTTGCTGAAGGCCTCTGCTATTCTCTGTCCTGGGGGACTCTCTTTGAATACTGAGGGGTCACCTTGAGATTTCTGGTGTAAAATTGCATTCTGATTTTTTTAAATAAATGAAGGTGATGGGTGGATATGGCAGAAGAGTGGTGACCACGGGCTCCACAGCCCACAACCCACAACCCACAACATCTCAGACATGAGCCCCTGCCCTTTACGCTCTTCTAACTGCATACTGAAGCACATTTTGTGCTGGGACTCAACCACAAAACACATTTTCAACAACAAAGGACGTCGTCAATTTAGTACATTTTCTGAAGCAATGAAAGCGCAGGTTTGGAGAACTGGCCATACTTCATTTTTCTTTCATTGTCTTTCCGCTTTTTCTTTTGCGGATGTTTTACCTTGTAGATGCCACATGGGCTGGACGGGCATCACGACCAGAAGAGGAGATGGTCCCTTACCGGGACGGGAGGCACCTAACAGGCAGATAGGCATCCCGGTTGGGGTGGAGAAACTGGAAAGAAGGACCAGAAGGGGCAGCCCATTGGAAAGGGAAGATGTCGCTGGGGGCTTTTTACTCCCCCAGTGTGCTAGATGGCAGCGGCCCCAGATATCAGTGCCCAATGGGAAGCCAGCAGGGCTGCTTTGCAAGACTACACCTCTCCAGAGTCACTGGGTACCACAAGAGGGCGCTGCAGGGAGACCAGCTCCCCGCTGTAATGGACCTTCACATGACCCGGAAGTGCTTCCATCGGGCAGTGGCACAAGGCACTGTAAATTCCAACTACCGTGGCATCAAAGGCAGTGTGGTGGGGTGGCTACGGCAAGGGGGCTTCATTTCTCACCTCTGACCCCCTGTGCGACCACCGAGTAAGTCAACGGATCTGCTTGGGCTCCAAATGTAAGAAAATGCATTGCAGTTGTAGGTGGATAAAGACAGAATGGCTGGCAGCTCTGAGCCCACTGCTGTGGACTGTAAGGCAGCCATGGTGGTGCGGAGCTGCCAGAGTGCTGGTGGCTCAGTCGTGTAAGCAGGAAGTGAGACATACCTGGCAGTTCTCCAAAACCCTCTCCTCTTTGGTGGACTTGGGGATGGTGATGATGCCATTCTATGAACCGCAGCACAGGGAAAGAGAAAGAGAGAGGCGAGGTATTAGCACATGTGCGACTCGAGGACAATGTCAGGCAGTTGCCAGCTTCCTGCTGGGGATAAGCATACAGCAAACAAAGCCCCCCCCCCCCCCACCCCCCCAACCCCCTTTGAATTTAACAGGAAGAGAGCCCACGTGATGGTCATGCGTATCCAACATCAACACTCTGAGTGTGGTGGCTGGGCACCCCTTGGCAGCAGTTCCCCATGTTACATATCCCACCTGAAGTGTGTTGGCATTACAGAGACCCCAAAAGAGTGACAGATGGGGGGGGGCAAGAACTTACACGGTCTGCTGAGACTGAGGCCTGCAATGCCAGCCCCCCCCCCCCCCCCCCCCCCTACAATATGCTGAGTCAGGGTCGTATCGCACCAAAGGAGAAGCACATCATCCTGACTCTACTTGACGATGGTGTCTGAATATTTCTACTCGGAGTACTTGCTGCTAACATTTTCTCAATACTCTTTTTTTTTCCCCTCCTCAAGCTGTGCAGGATTTTAGAAATTTGTACAAATTAATTAAAAATAACAAAAACTGAAAAGTCACATCGACACAAGTAGTCAAGACGCTTTGCTTTGCTATGACACTTGAACTTTGGCTCTGGTGCGTCCCGTGCCAGAGCTCATCACCTGTGGTCAATTCAATTGACGTGGCATAATAATTAATAATCACTAGGGGGCTCTGCCCCCCACCCTGCTCGCCAACCCCTGGGCGGGCGCTACGCACTAGCCACTTTACAGTTCTGTCGCTCACGTACGGGGATGTGGATGTACAATTTAAACAGATTGTTATTTTCATGGGAATTGTTACACAGGCATAATAGAAGTAACTAGTTGACATTACAGCAAGTAATTAACAATATTAATAAAATAGTAAAAGTAACAATTTGAAAGTAACTTCTGTTTCATGTTGCGTTCCGAGTTTTTCATTGCGTTATACGTTTTCGTTCTGTTTGGCTTTGAAATTAATACGCAAATACTTTTTAAACTTACACTTTTACTGTAAAACTTCATTTTGGCATTAACTTTTCGTTACTATTGCATTGAATTTTGATTCTGTGTTTGGACTTTCATCGTGACACCATCGATCACAATATTCTTAGAAATTGCCTTAGTCAATGGGTGGGCCTCTCTGGCAGGGTCTCAAATTGGTTTGAATCCTACCTGGCAGGGAGAAAATTCTTTGTTAGTTGTGGTAATTACAACTCAAAGACTCATGATATCCTATATGGTGTTCCACAAGGCTCTCTCGGGGGTCTGCTGCTCTTTTAGATTTACATGCTTCCGTTAGGTCAGATTATCTCAGGGCACAACGTGAGCTACCACAGCTATGCTGATGACACACAGCTGTATTTATCAATAGCACCTGATGACCCCGATTCTCTTGATTCACTAACACAATGTCTGACTTGTATTTCAGAATGGATGAATAGTAACTTTCTCAAGTTAAATAAAGAGAAAACTGAAATCTTAGTGATTGGCAATAATGGATACAATGAGGCTATTAGAAATAAACTGGATACATTAGGATTAAAAGTCAAAACGGAGGTAAAAAGCTTAGGGGTAACTGTTGACTGTAATCTAAATTTTAAATCGCATATTAATCAGATCACTAGGACAGCATTTTTTCACTTAAGAAACACAACAAAAGTTAGACCTCTTATATCATCGAAAGATGCTGAGAAATTAGTTCAGGCTTTTGTTTTCAGTCGACTAGATTACTGTAACGAACTCCTCTCAGGACCACCCAAAAAAGACATCAATCGTTTGCAACGAGTGCAGAATGCAGCTGCTAAAATCCTAACCAGGAAAAGAAAATCCGAACACATTTCTCCAGTTTTGATGTCACTACACTGGTCACCTGTGTCATTCAGGATTGACTTTAAAATTCTGCTTATGGTTTATAAAGCCTTAAATAATCTCGCCCCATTTTATATATCGGAATGTCTGACATCTTGTATTCCAAATCGTAACCTCAGATCCTCAACTGAGTGTCTCCTTAGAATTCCAAGAGCAAAACTTAAAAGAAGTGGTGAGGAGGGCAGCCTTCTGCTGTTATGCACCTAAAATCTGGAATAGCCTGCCAGTAGGAATTCGCCAGGCTGATACGGTGGAGCACTTTAAAAAACTACTGAAAACACATTACTGTAACATGACCTTCTCATAACTTCACTGAAATTTAAATCCTGATACTCTGTATATCCAATTCATTATAATAACTATTCATGGTGGCTCTAAAATCTGTACTAATCTCTACTCTTCTGTTTCCTTTTCCGTTGTCCTTTTGGTGGTGGCTTGTGCCACCGCCATCTACTTAAAGCACCATGATGTTCCAACATTGATGGATTAAAAGCCAGAAGTCTGTATGACCATCAGCATCAAGTGACTCCGTGAGAACCCTAAATACAAAGAGGACTATTTCATTTTTGTTAGGTAGAATGCCCAGAGGGGACTGGGTGGTCTCGTAGCCTGGTACCCCTACAGATTTTATTTTTTTCTCCAGCCTTCTGGAGTTTTTTTTTTTTTTTGTTTTTTCTGTCCACCCTGGCCATCGGACCTTACTCCTTTTCTATGTTAACTAATGTTGTCTTATTTTAATTTCTTATTTTGTCTTTTATTTTTCTGTTCTTCATTATGTAAAGCACTTTGAGCTACATTTTGTATGAAAATGTGCTACATAAATAAATGTTGTTGTTGTGACAACGCGACGTATAACTGCCGTGAGTGAATTTTGTTTCTTTCTCTCTAATAAATAAACCGACTTTTTCAAATGTTTGGCTCTGAGATTTGTTAATTGACTTTGCTATTCTAACAAGAAACTGTAAACGTTTTAATACGAATGGCATATCAAGATCTCCTTAGGTGTCTAATGTATCCCCTGAAGATGGACTCCATTACTTTTCTTGGACACGTCCTTCTTTCTACAGTAATTTGTGCGGTGGAAGACCAGACGGTGTTAACGCTTGTGGATATTCTTCGTGATGTTGTAAGTTGACGTTTTCATCTTCCGCACCATCACCACCAACTGTTTCAGCAGAGTCTATTGATACGCATTTAACTAATTTGACATTGTTGGCGTTAATTCATTTGACTTCATCGTTTCTTGGTGCTAGGATTTCCCGTGTACTCATTTCTTCTGTTGATAACTCTTCGTGATGAAATTCTTAAATAAGATTTGTACATAATATATCTTCTTTAATTGGGAACTTAAAGCGAGGAAAACGTAAAAATGTATAAGAGCTGAGAGAGCAGGAACTGAGTCTGACAACAGCATTCACACCAATGAGAGGTGAGAGGACCGTGGGCGTGGTTTGAGAGGAGGGCGGGACTTGAGAAACTCTCTTGGCCAAAGTCTCATCTCGTCGCAGGATTTTTTTATTATAATAGAGAGATTACTTTTTGCCTAAAGATCTGAAGCCATTCATTGTGTCAAATAATATAAAAAAACTAAGAACAGCAGGATTGGGGGGGGGGGGGGGGGGGTTTGGGCAAATACTTTTTCACAGCACTTTACAAGGACGGGCACCCGCTTACGGTCAGTCCTCACCTGGATGCTCCATCGGATGCAGATCTGGGCCGGAGTTCTCCTGTACTTTTTCGCCAGCTCAGTGATGGTGGGGTCAGTGAAGACTGCCCCTTTGGCCAGGGGGCAGTGCCCTTCAAAGACAATGCCCTGGCTCTGGCAATAGTCCACCAGCTCCTGTGGCCTTTGGAAAGGGTGGTACTCCACCTGAAAAGGAGGGCAAGCATGAAGCACAACGTGAGAAAAGAGGCACCCCACCCACTGACTGGTGGCCCCCAAACCCAATCCTGCCCGTCAAGCCTACCTGTGCCCGGCTGATATCTCAGGGGCACTTTTGGGTTGTGGTGAACTTGTAAAGGGCCCCTGCTTTGGAGGCCCCCAAGCTCACTGGTGTCTCCGTGGCGACTGCATGTCTGAAATCGGTCAGAGTCGTCTCCGTTAGCAGCCCCAGCAGGTGGGCAGTACCCAAACATTTTAACTCACCGGCTCAACACATTCAGGATGTGCAGCGGAATACCAGTCTGCCCAGTTATGGTTAACACAATCCTTGTTTGCATGGCGCCCAGTGCCTGGCAAATGGCCACACGGAACACAAAGTTCCAAGTGCCAAAATGTTGACCAGGATGACCCCGTTAGTCACAGACCACCTCCACCCCCTCCACTACGCACAACACTGGCCGCCTTGTTCCTCTTAAGCTTCCAGTCGGAAACAAAGCCACGTTAAGCCCACTGCACGCATTTGTTTACCACCCCCAATTTGGCCAGCACTAGATGTGAAAGGTAGGTGAGAGGTGCCATCTCGCTGGCAGAGAAGAAGAGAAGCCCAAGAAAGTGACATACCGGCTGCCAAGCCGAAGGACAAAAGCTCTTCAGTGTGTGCTTACTACTTCCGGACGCCACGCCACTGGGGGGCTCTTCTCAAGCACTGTGGGGGACCAAAAAGAATAAAATCACAAGGCTCCTAATCACTCAAAGCGGCTCAATGCCCAACATTTTTTTTTTAGGGGGGGGGGGGTGTCCATGATTTTGGTTTCTTGATCCAGTCAGCCAGACAAACAAGCAGAAAGTGGGGGATTTAAAGGAAAACGCCTCCCAAAAAAGCACCTACTGCAATAGTCCTGTCTGTCTGTCTGTCTGTCCGTCAGGCCGTCTGTCTGCATATGAAGCGAATCGGCTACCAGTGGCTCCGTTTTTGTTGACATACGACACATTTATTATTCAAGAGAAATCTGTCAGGACAGTTGAAATTCGTGGTGATGTCTTGAATACGCCGCACGGTGTTGAAAATCTCCCACTAGAAGATCCACAAAACGCGATACAGGGGCGGCTCTCCGTAGTCAAGGGCATACTGCGTGAGGCCTTCGAGGTGGCGCTCGTGTCGAAGTGGTGAGCAGGACCTACCTGATTGACGTGTGGCACAATACTGCAGTCCTCCTTGAGCTGCTCCAGATGAGAAATGAGGAAGTTGCTGACCCCGATTGCCCGGCAGACCCCTGCAGAAAAAGACGAGGACAACAACACGGCGTGGTATAGTGCATGACTTTTCAACATTTCAGAAAATATGCAATTGTGCGTACTTTGGACTCGATGACCCCCCCACCCATCCACACAAAAAAATACATCAGCATGCACACGAGAATAACATCGGCCATCCGCGCTACGCACTCATCATCATGCAGGCGGTTTACATTCATCATGTGATTTAAGCCAAGAACGGGATGGTCGAGTTGGTCTCTGACCCGCCACCTTATGAATATGGGGTTCAGTGCTGGACACAGCTAGTCTTCACTGTTAGTAGACGTGAGCAGCACTTGCTTTTGATGGACGACGTCTAATTGTGTTATCGGGCGGTGGAATTCCCTCAACATTCACTGGCAAACTTCTCTCCGCTGCTGGACAAATTAAGAGTCTCGCCAACCGTAAATGGCTTTTTCGCTTTAGTGATCAGATGAAGCCGCCGGTGCTTTAACTTGTACGCCGGTTTATTTTCGACTTTACGGTGAAGAAAAGTCAGCAGATTGATCTTTGAGGTTTGGGTGCTTTCGTGGTCAAGCGTCTTGTTAATTTAACAGGTTTCAGTACCTCACAACATTTAAGGAACGTTTCGAAAACACATCAGGGAAAAGAAACCCTGCTGGCCGTCTCTACTGCTATGGACTGACGTGGTGATGTGTGAGGAACGAAAGGATGGAAATGGTCAACCGACAGAGGGACACCCTGAAAATCAAAGGGAACAAAATGATGTGGCAGGCGAGTCCATCTGGCCGAAACTCCACACCCCATCCCACCCCATGCCTGACAACGTCCTAATGAGACGACAGATGGTGTCCTGGAGGATCTCCTCCCAGGTCTGGCTCCTGGACAGGCCGAGGCATCGGATGGACCAAAATATAATGTCCCACCCAGAGGTGTTCTATTGGATTGAGGTCAGGCGAGTGAGCGTGGGGGGGTTTGGAAAATCAATGGTATCAATTCCTTCATCCTCTCGCCACATGAGGCCGGGTAGGGTCTGACAATGGGTCCAAGGATTTCATCCCGATACCTAATGGCAGTCAAGGTGCCCACCGTTGTCTAGCTTGTAGAGGTCTGTGTGTCCCCCCCCATGGATATGCCTCCCCAGATATACCATCACTGACCCCCCCACCAAACAGCTCATGCTGAAGGAGGTTACACGCAGCATAACGTTCTCCACGGCTTCTCCAGACCCTTTCACGTCTGTCCCATGTGCTCTCATCTGTGAAAAGCACAGGGCGCCAATTCTGGTATTATATAGCAAATGCCAATCGAGCACCACGGTGCCCACTAGAGGATGTTGGACCCTCGGGCCACCCTCATGACATCTGTTTCTGATTGTTTGGCCTGCCTGCCCACTGGAGGTCATTTTGTAGGCTCTGGCAGTGCTCATCCTGTTCCTCCTCGCCCAAAGGAGCAGATAGTGGGGTACCATCAACTCTGGATGGCTCTGATTGTTTCCTTTCGTTAGTAAAACTTAAAATGGCAGTTTGACGACACATCGTTTCACGTTTCCCTCCAACACGACATAAGCGATTCGCCAACCGTTTGTTCTTTTCAGTGAATGACACGAATCGATTCAGTGGAGCTCAACAGGAGAGCTGAAGTAACTTCAGTAAGCTGCTATTTGACGGCCCCCCGTTAACGTCACGTGTTTTGAGTGGCTGTGATTAGACGATATTTTAAGCCAATCTTACTCTCTAAACCTTAGTTACACAGATGTACGACAATCATCGGAGATGTGCATTAAAACGCATCCATCAGTGTACGGGCATTTTCTCACTTTTTTAGTTTTATTGAATTTATTAAAATCAAATAATATTCCATACAAGCAAGTCAAGTTTTACAAAATTAAGTTCGAAAACTAATTAACTCCCACCTCACTGTAAGGGTCATTTTCACTTGAGATAAAAAAAACAATTCAAGCGCTAAGCTAAGAAATAGGGTGGGCTCCATACTGGCACCGCCTGATCAGCACAGTCCATACGGGGCTGCTTCAGGGTGCCAAGCAGGTGGGCTTTGAGGCGCCTTCACGTACGCACATTTACAAGATGATTGTGATTGCACAGAAATGTGTGTACGGCAGGTTTTCGGTTTTTGGCGTAAACGTATTTTTACACTTGAGTCTATGCCAGGTTTTATAAATGAGAGCCCTGCTCCGCTGTGCCATTCCTTACTTCTCTCACTGAGCGCCCCAAAGCTGTAATCCCCTCCCTGGTGCAAGTCAGGGGTGATCAGGGGGTGTCAGGGTGCATTCAAAGGCCACAGAGACACAAGCAGCACGAAGCACACCGCAGGGGCCATTTGACACGTGGTGGTGCCACAAGATGTCATGAGGAGCAGCTCTCTTGTTTGTAACCGAATTGAGCAGTAAGTCTTCATATATAAAAAAAACAAAAAGTGTGCAGAAGAAAAGCCGTCTGCTCCGCAGGCTCAGACTTGGCAAGAACAACTGGGAGCTGCAGAACATTCGGCAGGCTGCACTGTAATTAAAGCCACTCAAATTATAGGAGGGATCTCCATGGAGACCAAAGCAGGGTGGGTGCCACAGCAAAAAATAAGACATCCACCTCACATCTGGGAGGGCACGGAAACAAACTGGGGGGCCACTGGCCGAGCTGGGAGGTGCGAGGAATCAGCAGTGAGACCAGGAAGAATGGGCAGGCCGATGGTATTCTGAATGCCGCCCTGCCAAGGGAGCTCCTTGGCGTAGCCCTTGATGAGACCTTAACTGACACAGACCCAAAAGGGGCAGACACATCATGCCAAACGGGATTCATCCGATTCAGGTTTGTGGGAGTTACGGTGGAGATCGGGCTGTCATCCCTGACTCAAGTGTGTGTTTTCTCTTTGACGTTCAAATGTTACAATGGACAGGGAAGATTTTGCTTCTTGATCACTTCTGGCTGTATCTTATGAATTTTGGCTGCCTGGTCACAAAACGTGCCTTTAAACAGTCCTATCCTATTTTTGTGATTTCCTCTCTTATTTTCAGTATACACTGGCTGTGCTCTCTCTATCAGAGAAGATGAAATTGAAGTAACCAACGTAGACCTCAGCTTTAATGTCTGCAGTGCACCATGCATCTCTGTTATGTGCCATTTGGTATGGGATTTGTAAAAGCAGTGATAATGTCTGTGATGTGCAATCGGTTGGAATGACAAATCATATTATGTGATATCATCTACTGTTAAATTCTACTCCGTACTTCTAAAATTTTTATTTTTATACTGTATTGAGGATTTGTTCCGTTCTGTGTATTGTATTGTATTGACCCCCTTCATTCTGACACCCACTGCACGCCCAACCTACCTGGAAAGGGGTCTCTCTTTGAACTGCCTTTCCCAAGGTTTCTTCCATTTTTTCCCTACAAGGGTTTTTTTTGGGAGTTTTTTCTTGTCTTCTTAGAGACTCAAGGCTGGAGGGCTGTCAAGAGGCAGGGCCTGTTAAAGCCCATTGTGGCACTTCTGTGTGATTTTGGGCTATACAAAAAAATAAATTGTACTGTACTGTAAAGTAATGTATATGTCTCTGTTATATGCCATTTGTTATGGGATTCATAAAAGCTGTGTTAATGTTTGTGGTGTGCCATCTGTTGGAATGAAAAACGCAATGCATATGTTTCTGTTATAGGCCATTTGTTATAGGATTCATAAAAGTAGTGTTAATGTCTGATGTGCCATCTGTTGGAATGACACATGCACTGTATATGTCTCTGTTATATGCCATTTGTTATGGGATTCATAAAAGGTGTGTTAATGTTTGTGGTGTGCCATCTGTTGGAATGATAAATGCAATGCATATGTTTCTGTTATAGGCCATTTATTATGGGATTCATAAAAGCAGTTTTAATGTTTGTGATGTGCCATCTGTTGGAATGACAAATGCAGTGCATATGTTTCTGCCATATGCCATTTGCACTTCCTAGCAACCCAATACTGGCAAACACGAAATAACAAAGGGCAGGTGATGGCCACTGAACACCAGTGCAAATCCTTGACAACCCCAACGGTGCAAACCCCCAACCCACCTGACAAAAGGCCCAGACGGCCGTTCAAAAACGTTCCCCCGTCACTGCATTGTTTCATCCAGCTTTCCCTTCACCCCGGACTGGTCCAGCAGTGCTGGGCACCACAGCTGGCGCTGCTACATACCCTCATCATACAGCTCCTCCATCGCCCTCCACGTTTCAGCTCGTATCTCTTGGCTGGACGTAGTCGGCGACCGTCCGTCTGGCCAGTGGATCAGGTACAGATCTGAGGAGAACAAGAAGAGTCCGGAGGTGAGTCTAGTGGAGCAGCCACTCAGATCATCAGATGTCTTGGGACCCCTTTTTACTGGCTGACTGAGTAGGTGACAACATCCAAGCGTCTGAGGGAGCTCAGGCCCCAGAAAGTGGAGTTACCAGCGTGTAGCTACAGCCCAGGAAGGAAGCACAACTCTAAAACCCTTAAGCGAGTCGTCTTTAGGGTCAAATGTTACCGGACGTCGCCAGCCTAAGATCCATTTAGCAGGAGAGGGCAACAATGGATAAGCGAGATCTTCTGGGACGACTCGACTGTCCAGCAAAGTCTTCTGCAGTTTTTGATGGGTTCTCCTTATTGTGGAGCGGAGCGGTGGCTCTGAGGGTGGGGATCTGCGTCAGTTTGAATCACTAACTCTACTCTGTTGGGGTCTTGAGTGAGGCCCTTAAAGCCTGCAATTGCTTTGTCGTGGGTATGACGTTACTCTGGATCAGCCCTGCAAGGAGGTCCTCCAATTTACAGGGAAAACTCAGGGGTTTGGTGGCAGGACTGGCACCTCAGCCACTATAAAAAGAAACAAAACCTCCCACTGTTCCAGGGTGGTGCTGAGGTGACACCCGTTATAATCGGGTCCCAATCTAGGGGGCTCATGGTGAGGTGGGTGTGGCTATAAGCGCTTGCTCCCAACCCCTCTCTTTTGTAACCAAATCTACGGGGTCAGTCAGTCACCCAAACTCACAGAGCGGGGCCACCGACTGTTCAAGTCTGTCAAAATGGCCTCTGCACTGTGGCGTCGCTCAGAAGGGGGGGTTCCAGACGGCCAATGCAAGCAACATCTGCACAACAACTGCGTGTTGGGAAAGTTCATGAGACGCGTTTCCTGCCCAAGACCCCCATGTGCAATGCCAAGCATCGGCCTGAGTGGCGTAAAGCTGTTTAAATTTCTGCATCGGCCCTTTGATTTTCAGATTTTTATAAAATGGAGAAGCCTTCTTAGCTCATCCCTTTTGACTGTCAGCTTCCCTTTGGTTTTTCCCCACTCCAATGTTTGTGTTCTTGTTCTCCTTTATTATTTCCTAATAACAAACTGCTTACATCAGGAGTTTAGTGAACGCACACAGCACAGCATTTCAAAATGGCGGTGGTACGGAAACACAGAAGAAGAGCAGACACAAACCGCTCTGTGGGCCCACCGTGCTCTTGTCCTCGTTATTAATGCTCCAGTCCTTCAATCCTGGGGGGGCCGCAGTGGCTGCAGCTCTTCATGCTAACTGTTGTGGAAAACACAGAGCAAACAGAGAAAGGTTTGGTGGGGGGGGGTGGGGGTCAACCCCATATATTGTTGACAGCAAACAAAAATGAATGAAACTGAGTAGCCATTAAAGACGGAGTCACGATTAGCGACTGACCACGAGGTTGGGGTGCTCTGGGTTTATAGGTGCAGGACGGGAAAGGGTGGGATCCTCAGGCGGTAAAAGGAGGTCGTGTCGAAGCACCGGAAAATGGGTGGGGTCTTAGCTGGGCTTTCCTTCTGGTGGTCTGTGGAGGAGGCATTCGTACCTTTCGTCGACCCGTTGCCCCCAGTTGAGCCCTTAGACTGCCTCCCATGCGTGCGCGTGTGACATCCATCCATCCATTCATTATCCAACCCGCTATATCCTAACTACAGGGTCACGGGGGTCTGCTGGAGCCAATCCCAGCCAACACAGGGCGCAAGGCAGGAAACAAGCCATGGGCAGGGCGCCAGCCCACCACAGGGCACACACACACACACCAAGCACACACTAGGGACAATTTAGAATCGCCAGTCCACCTAACCTGCTTGTCTTTGGACTGTGGGAGGAAACCCACGCAGACACGGGGAGAACATGCAGACTCCACAGGGAGGACCCGTGAAGCGAACTCAGACGGGTCTCCTAACTGCGAGGCAGCAGCGCTACCCACTGCGCCACTAGTGCCGCCCGCGTGTGTGACAATCTCTCCCTAATCAGTGACCATGCCATCTTTTGCTTTCATTTTAATAGACCTGCTGTTTATGGCACAGACCCCTTTATTGTTTTATTTTCCCCCCTTAATTAGCGGCCAGACAATGATGGGATAACAAAACAGTTAAATGAGAACCGTACACTTCTTTTCCGTAATTTACTGCAGCCAAGGGGTCCGAAAAGTGTACCTTTATTCTTCATGGCGTTCCTGTAGAGTCACGTGTACAGCCACTCATGCACCACCTGCGGCCCCTCTTCATCTCACCTGAAAGTCTTTCTGCCCCTCGCCTCTTCTCTTTAAACCACAAGACAAGGATTATATTTTTATATCATGTACATTAAAGAACCATCAACTACAAATCTGATCAAATTAATAATACATTGAACAATTGTTATAAAAGTAAAGTTGAATTGCAGCTGCAAGAATAAAAGGTAAAGTACCACTTCCGGTTAGTGGGAATAGCTGAAAAGTTGATAGGAATCTACGTTTTGTACCCAATACTTGGTTGACCGAAGTGAAAGTGTACTCAAGTTATCGTGTTTACACACACACACTGTGGCGGACGTCCGTGGCCCATGCCTGGCTGGGACGCCCCTTCTTTATATGGTCCGGGGGAACAGACATGGGCTGCACAATACCTTCCCTGTGTTAGCGGTGCTTTGGATTCCTGCAGGGCTTCACGGGAGTTGGAGTTGGTTACAGCCCTGTTAGGATCCAAGGGTGCCACCAGGGGGTGCTGCAACAACTGCCCTCATGGGTGGGATTTCTGCCGCTGCCGGAAGTAATAATAATAATAATAATTCATTACATTTATATAGCGCTTTTCTCAGTACTCAAAGCGCTATCCACACAGGCCAACGAGCACCTGGAGCCCATCCGGGGGTGTTATAAAAAGAGCCAGAGTCAGGAGGAGGGAGACAAAGCTTCCAGAGAGGAGTGGAGGAAAGAAGAAGAATTTATTTTGTGTTGAAGAAAATAAAAGTTTATTTATTTTTATAAATGTGCCTCCGGTGTCAGTCTGTGTTGGGTCAGGCGCCGATATCATGGGATTTTTGGACTAACATGTCAGATTTCATCAAAATCAAATTTTTGGACGATTACAGTACCTTCCCTATGAGAAAGTAAATCAGACTCAGGGAGATCTAAAACATCGAGATTCATTGAAATCTCGAAGTCGAATTTTTGGATGATTCCAATACCTTCCCGATACTTTGTAAACAAGAAAGTAAAAAGTGACAGCTCTGGAAATGCCGCAGACTCTTCAATTCCACCCGGGGGGGTAAATGTTAACATTATTCAAAGTTATTGTTGGTCTGTATACCTGCATTGTTATCACTCTTTAATTTCATATTGTTCTTTATCAGTATGCTGCTGCTGGAGTACGTGAATTTCCCCTTGGGATTAATAAAGTAGGGCGGCACGGTGGCGCAGTGGGTAGCGCTGCTGCCTCGCAGTTAGGAGACCTGGGGAGCTGGGTTCGCTTCCCGGGTCCTCCCTGTGTGGAGTTTGCATGTTCTCCCCGTGTCTGCGTGGGTTTCCTCCCACAGTCCAAAGACATGCAGCTTAGGTGGATTGGCGATTCTAAATTGGCCCTAGTGTATGCTTGGTGTGTGGGTGTGTTTGTGTGTGTCCTGTGGTGGGTTGGCACCCTGCCCGGGATTGGTTCCTGCCTTGTGCCCTGTGTTGGCTGGGATTGGCTCCAGCAGACCCCCGTGACCCTGTGTTCAGATTCAGCGGGTTGGAAAATGGATGGATGGATTAATAAAGTATCTATCTATCTATCTATCTATCTAATCCTGCCGACTACACTATCTATCTATCTGAAGGAGAGCACCACCGGGTTTCATTAACAACAAGAATCGACTTGAATGAAGAAACTGGGTGGACTTAGCAGGTCGCGTCACGTCTCATTTTTTGGTTGGCTGCCATTTATGGGGGGAATAGCAATTCAGAGGACGGAATCTTTAAAAAAAACAAACAAACAAACAAACAAGTCAGTTAAAATGAAGTTGATGAACCGCAGAAATCGGACCCTGATTTAAGAATGTGGCAGGCAGGAAGGGAAACCTGCAGTCTCAGTGGCCCAGCTGGGATCGGAGACAGACACCCCTGTTCTAGTTTAATAGGTGTGGTGTCATGCGGCACGGCAGGAGGGGACAGGTGGGCATGGCTTTCAATCAGCTCGTCACACACTCCACTGTGCCACGAGGAGGTGAACTCGGCTCGCTTCACCAGCATGGCATCCACCCTGTGGTTTCCCATAGGAGTGTCCTCCTTCGAGTTCAGTGATGCCGAGTGGTTTGCTTATTTTAGGTGGGTCACGGCCTAAGCCATCACAGCCACAACAGCTAGGATCACGTGGGGTCTTACTGCCAGTGTCACCTAAAGGCCCACTCTCTTCTCTATTTATTTATTTTTTTTTGTGTGTGTTTATCCCGCCTCTTCCTTTCACTTCACCCTCTTATCTGACACCAGCATGCGCCCAAGTCCCAGTACAACAATGTGAAATGGGAGCACATAAACAGCGGAAGCGGCGCCCAGGCCCTCTCGGTGCACTCTGACAAGTGACTGTTTGCACAGCTGCCCCACTAACCCCCACCCCCCCAGTCTAAATCCCAACTTCCTCACACTTCCCATTCCACTTGCATCACATCCTGGACACAGAGTCCTACTCAATTCTAAATGTGGCTCCCCTGACATCACCTTTTTTTTTTTTTTTTTGGTTCTGGGACCACTGTGCTCCTCCAATCTGGCCACACCTCCACCAGCTCTCCGGGGGGACGTCAACTCCCGGGACTCTCGCTGGTTTATCAACCTCAATCCCTGGGGCAGGTGGCATTTACCAGAACGGGGAATGAGAAAGTCAAATGAGCGAAGGCAGGATGCCCACCAGCACCTCCGACAACAGGACCCTGGCAGGGAACCCCTTGAGTGCAGTGGCTGAAGGAAAGACAAGAAGATAAGGACAATAGGACCATCCTCTTAAGACAGCAAGAAACCTGGCCTGAAGTAACAGTTACAGCAGAGGGGGGTACTGGGGGGGCTTGAAAAAATCTCTTGGCAATAAGCTCATCTCAAGATTTTCTTTTATAATAGAGAGATATACACTAGCTGTGTAAGGCCGTGCTGTAAAAAGCCTGGGGTCCAAGAAACTGTTGAAATTGTCAGAAGATAAATTGAAATGTAGAGATGTCAGGTAATTGAAAGGAACTCCTCTGAGCGTCTCTCTCTCCTAGGAGGATTCGTTTTGCCGACGTACTCGCCTCGCTTGTATATTAGCGGCGAGAGAAAAAGTAAAAGAGACACCGTTTAGTCGATGTTAGCAGCTAAGCGACTGTCTTTCTTCTGAGGTGTCGTTTTGCTGACGTGCTGACCTCGCTTGTGTTATTAGCAGCTAAGTGAGTTTTCTGTTTCCTCGGAGGCGGAGCCCTCACCCTGACTCCACCTCTCACTTCCGGGCCGGACAGACACACACACTTCCACACATAGAACTTTATATATAAGACATATATATATACAGTATATATATAAAATCTAATGTCTGTCTGTCGGTTTTTCATGAGAGAGCTACTTAACAGATTTAGATTGGGTTTTCTTCTATAATTTGCTTGAACATTCTGGTTGATTTTTGCACTAAGAATCACAGTTCTCGTGCAGGAGCGAGATATTCACACTAATCTAAGAGAGTGGGGGCGGGACTGAGGAAGGGGGGCGGGACATCAGGAGTTGGGAGCCTGGCAGGGCCCTCCTCACTGTCCTGTTTCACTAATACGTGGGCGGAGCCACGGGGGACGGCTAGCATATTATATAGTGCCTTTACAT
Source organism: Erpetoichthys calabaricus (assembly GCF_900747795.2). Taxonomy (NCBI): domain Eukaryota; kingdom Metazoa; phylum Chordata; class Cladistia; order Polypteriformes; family Polypteridae; genus Erpetoichthys; species Erpetoichthys calabaricus. The sequence continues at coordinate 167,531,895 of NC_041403.2, read as the reverse complement.
CTATCTATCTATTATATAGTGCCTTTACATCTATCTATCTATCTGTCTATTATATAGTGCCTTTACATCTATCTATCTATCTATTATATAGTGCCTTTACATCTATCTATCTATCTGTCTATTATATAGTGCCTTTACATCTATCTATTATATAGTGCCTTTACATCTATCTGTGTATTATATAGTGCCTTTACATCTATCTATCTATTATATAGTGCCTTTACATCTATCTATCTATCTGTGTATTATATAGTGCCTTTACATCTATCTATCTGTCTATTATATAGTGCCTTTACATCTATTATATAGTGCCTTTACATCTATCTATCTATCTGTCTATTATATAGTGCCTTTACATCTATCTATCTATCTATCTATCTATCTATCTATCTATCTATCTATCTATCTATCTGTCTATCTATTATATAGTGCCTTTACATCTATCTATCTATCTGTCTATCTATTATATAGTGCCTTTACATCTATCTATCTATCTATCTATCTATTATATAGTGCCTTTACATCTATCTATCTATTATATAGTGCCTTTACATCTATCTATCTATCTGTCTATTATATAGTGCATTTACATCTATCTATCTATCTGTCTATTATATAGTGCCTTTACATCTATCTATCTATTATATAGTGTCTTTACATCTATTTATCTGTCTATTATATAGTGCCTTTACATCTATCTATTATGTAGTGCCTTTACATCTATCTAAAAAGTGCCTTTCACACCTATCTATCTGTCTATCTATCTATCTGTCTATAAGCAGTGAGGACTTTGTACCTTGCAGGAGCGAGATATTCGCACTAATCCGAGAGCAGGGGCGGGGCTGAGGAGAGGGGGGCGTGACATCAGGAGTTGGGAGCCGGGCAGGGCCCTCCTCACTGTCCTGTTTCACTAATACGCAGGCAGAACTAATAGCAGGGGATGGCTAGTATGTTATATAGTGTCTTTACATCTATCTATCTATCTGTAAGCAGTGAGGACTTTGTACCTTACCAAGATGGAGATCAGGTGCCCTGTCTAGCTATAGTTGGCAGCCATTTCAGTAAGGTCAGGCCTGACATGAAAACACAGCCCGTATTTCGGTGGAGATGTTTGCAGTTGTTTCAGGGGGTCTTTATTGTCGCATGTAATTCTTACTTGTGTGTGTTAATGGGTGCCACAGAAGAAAGTTCTGCATCCTACTGTTCCTGCCCTTAAATCCGTTTCTCAAAAGTTGTGCAGTCCTTGGGTGTTTGGATACTACGGGTGAGACGCAGGGGACAGCTAGTATTATACAGTGACTTTACACCTGTCTATTTATCAATTATATAGTGCCTTTACATGTATCTATCTTTTGCGACTTCTCTCATCACGCTAAGTATCCCAGTTCGGTTGTCGGCACCAATTTATTTGTGCAAACCTGAGAAACAGTCTACAGGCGACGAGGAGGGGGAGGCGGGACCTCAGGAGTAGGGAGTTGGGCGGGACCCTCCTCACTCCTCCGTTCAAGTCGCTGTACCTCTCGCCACGTGTTGGAGCGCACCTTGCCTCCGTTTAGCTAGCGATACCCGTTTGTTCAGCTGACATTACCATCTACAGATTGTTAAAGAGTAACGCTGGACGTTTTTGAGAGAGAGAGATCAGTGCTACGTGTGTTTTAAAGGGTACCTGCTCATTGGCCACATGCTCTTCTCCCCACGCGGGGGACGCTCTCTCGTCAGAGATGAACACGATCAGACATAGTGCCAACGTTTGATTTTGGAGTGTACCTACCTTCTGCTTGGCCAGAGACACCTTGCCAACTGTTTACATTTTTGGCAAAGAGATCACAGCTACATTCTCACCCCTGATAGCAAAACCAAAAATTTTGTCTATCAAGCTATCAATATAAATTCTTCTCAATACAAATTATTACATTTTTTTTAATGTTTTTATTGATTTTTAAAGTTTTGTCCTGTTTCACTACTACATGGGCGAAGCAGAATAAACTCCAGAGAATGTCGTGCATGAAAATCCCAGGAGAGCAGCAGACCAGCCTGTCTGGCACCGACAATCATGCCACATGACATTCTTTTTATTCCGCCATTCTGGTGCCTGATGTAAACGTGCACTGAAGCTCCTGACCTGCATAACTGCAGGACTGTATGCCCTGTGCTGCTGTTGCCGTCACTTGATTGGCTGATCGGGGAAGCAGGTGCCCAGGTGTTCCTAATAATTTTCTCAGTGACTTTAATCTCGTGCAGAACTCAACTGCCAGGGAATTGCCAGCCTAACAGAAATGTGCCAACCCCCATTACCAACATCCCCCCCCCGACGCCTCCTGTTTTTGTTTCCTGTCGGCAAAAAACAATGCACCACCAGTAATGTCTGAGGAATGCAGGACAACTCGCAACGAAGGTCCTCGCCATTGTCATTTTTTCCCCCTCACCAGTGACGTCACCCTTTCCTTCCTCCACAAAGTGCACTGACTCAGTGCGCCACTGACAGAGGGTCACATCACAGGCTCTTCCTGTCCACTTGTGGGCCAAAAAAGAAAGAGAAATTGTGTTGGTGGAGGATTAAACATTCATGCGTGCCAGCTTTAGTTGAAACACGGAGTCCACCCCAGAAGAGAACCCTTGTGATGGGGCATTCTGTTAAAGGCGCTATATAATATAAAAAAAAAAATGATGGATCGAGGTGTCACTCTAAAGCCCAGTGAGGTTAGAACAGCCCCCCCTTTGCTTCTGAATTGGCGCAAGGTGGCGAGGACTCCCAACCCCCCCCCAGGTGTCTCTGTGCACCCTGTGCCACCGCCATCCATCACCACATTGCCTGGCAGAGAAATAAAAACCCGCACCTAAGTAGTCGACTCCCAGTCTTCTGCACGACTCCAGGCAGGCCTGCTTGGTGGTCTGGTACCCGTAGTCCGTGATCCACAGCTTGGACGTGATCCACAGCTCCTGCCGCTCGATGCCACTCTCACGGATGGCCTCCTGCAGGTCGGACTCGCAGCCGTAGCGCTTGGCTGTGTCGATATGGCGAATCCCGCATTCTCTTAAGGCGTAGACGACAGCTCGGTGGGAGTAGCCTCCTTGGTGAGATGTGCCTGGAGGGAGGAGTACAGGGAAATAAATCGAGTGGGTTAGCATTTGGGTATCCGAAAATAATAAAACAAGGTGCACAAAACACGTCCTGAAGCTGTGAGGTGTGGACATGTGTCTGGGCGGGTGGGAAAAAGCGGCCTGGGAGAACACGTGTGGGCTCGTTGTGTATGTTAAACTGTTAAGCCGATACCTCAATACATGGCTGTTAGTCGGAGGAGATGTCACATCCATGTTGCCTGGAGGACGTCCGATTACATGACCAGGGCCGACCTTTGTCGTTGGTGATGCGGACAAGGTAGGCGGTGCCAAGTATTCGTCATAGGCACCGCTGGTGGGACACTTTGAGACAACGAGCAATGCTCACACAAATGGAGCAGAGGCACTCGGCCTGTAACTAGAGTCTGGGGCTGGGCCTGCTCCTTGGTTCAGACCTGTTAATTTGGAGGTCTGCACTTATTTTGGCAGGATCGGGGTGGGGTCTTAATATTAAACTACAAATTTTGTGGATGCCAACTTTGATGTCAATGCATGATCACACACACACACACACAATTAAAGGCCCAAACACATTCCACAAGCTTGCTGTGCCAGTCCTTGTGGTGGCATTGCGTCACAAGGCACAATCCCACCCTTTATTGTGGTTAATGCACGCGGCTCACACTCTCACTGATGTACACGCACACGCACACACACACTGACAGACACGCACACTGCAAGCACATGTCATCCATACTTTCAGGAGTAGCCCAGGGTGGGAATGCAGGCGTGTGATCACGGGGGGAACAGACAGGCCACGCGTGTGCGTCTACACATGACAGCCTCAAAGGCACCGACCATCCTACCAAAGGAGAAGTTGCTTTATTTATTTATTTTTCTTACATTTTGTCAAATCCATCCACCTTCTACACTGGTAGAGGTGGCCAAAGACGAAACTCCATTAAGGTTGGCTGAAAATCTGCTTGCGCCATGAAAGGTGCCCTCTGCACTGAGCCTGAAAACGCTGGTGTCTCTAAGTGGAGCGCCGATACAAAGCAAGCATGAAAGGCACTACATTCATTTAGAAGCTCCAGTCCACCACAGCTTTCAGCGGCAGTCACCCCACGAGTGGTGGGCATGTTGATTCACGTCGCCGATTCGATTTGTTCAAACTACTGTACTCATTTGGACGAAGCCATCGAAAGGAAGTTCTCCGAGTACGTGGAACTGGTCGGCATCTGTCAGCAGTCGGGACGGACAGCTAGGTGTCTCCCAGTGGAAGTCAGGTGCAGGGGACTTGTGGCCCCTTGTCTGGTCAAAGCCCTTTAGAGGAGAGAGGAAGAGGAGAGCCATCCGCAGCTCCATCGAAGTGTCAGAGAGAGCCTCAAGGTGGCAGCGGCTCAGGAGAGGAGAGCCATGGAGTGGGAGTAGCTAGCCGTCTGGACACACGCTGGTGGGGTGACCCGGAGGAGGGTGTATGACGTTGAAAGACCCGATGATCCCACACTGAGGCATCAGCAGACGTTTATTCACAGCATTCAAGAGAGTCGTTTTATCTGATTCATCAATACGATCCAAGGCTGGCAGCAGTAAAGGAAAATCTTGTTTGGTTGGTGGGAATATATAATCTCGAAATTCACACATTATTGTAAATATTAAACATGCTGATAATTCATATTCTTTAATATTGACCTGTTTGAAAGCACATGGTGCATAACAGCATGGTGAAAACACACAATTACATTTTAAGGATCACAAGTGAACGAGAATCATGTGACTTGTTCTTGGGTAATGATTCAGTCTGCAAATGAAATGAACGAGAGCCTTACACCTAATTCACGGGTAATGAATCGATTTGTGAATAAAATGAATGAGAATTGTGCGGCTCATTTGCAGGTAGTGATTCAGTTTGTGAATCACATGAATGAGAATCGTGCATCTCGTTTGTGGGTAATGATCCGGTTTACGAAAGAAACGAATGAGAATCGTGGGGCTTGTTAGTGGGTAATAATTCAGTCTGAGAATTACATGAACGAGAATCTTACGTCTTGTTCGTGAGTAATAAATCAGTTTATAATCAAATAAATGAGAATCGTGTGCCTTGTTCACAGGTAATGAATCTGTTTGCGAATCGAATAAGAATCGTGCATCTCGTTCGTGGGTAATGAATCCATTTGGATGATAACTGTGTGTCTCATTCATGGATGATTATGCAATTTCTATATCAAAGGAATGAGAATCTCCAGGTCTTGTTAGCAGGTAATGATCCAGTTTGATAATCAGAGGAACAAGAATCGTCCACCTCTTTCCCGGGTAATGTATCATTTTGTAAATAAAATCAATGAGAATTACGCATCTTGTGAGCAGGTAATGATTCAGTTTGCGAATCAAATGAAAATGAATTGTGTGTCTCGCTCGTGGTAAACAATCTGTTTGCGACTCAAATAAAGGAGAATCATGTGGTTCGTTAGCGGGTAATAATTCTGAGAATCAAATGAACGGGAATCTTACTCTTTATTCTTATGTAAAAAATCGGTATGCAAATCAAATCAATGAGAACTGTGCATCACATTAGTGCGTAAAACTGATTCAGGTTGTAAATCAAATGAGTGGGGATCGTGTGGTTTGCTAGCGGGAAATAATTCAGTTTGGGAATCAAATGAGAATCGTCCACCTCATTCACGGGTAATGTATCGTTTTGCAAATAGAATCGATGAGAATTACGCATCTTGTGAGCAGGTAATGAGTCGGTTTGAGAATCAAATGAAAATGAATTGTGTGTTTCATTTGTGAGTAATAAATCTGTTTGCGATTCAAATGAACGAGAATCTTGCTCCTTATTCGTATGTAACAAATCGGTCTGCGAATCAAATCAACGAGAACTGTGCATCTCATTAGTGCGTAAAACTGATTCAGGTTGTAAATCAAATGAGTGAGGATCGTGTGGTTTGCTAGCGAGGAAAAAATTCAGTTCGGGAATCAAATGAAATGAGAATTGTCCACCTCTTTCCCGGGTAATGTATGATTTTGCAAATAGAATCAATGAGAATTACGTATCTCATTAGCATGTAATGTGTCAGTTTGCGAATCAAATGAACAAGAATTGTGGGCCTCATTTGTGAGTAATAAATCTGTTTGTGAATCAAATCAATGAGAATCGTGCGTCTCATTCACGGGTAATGATTCACTTTGTGAAATTATAGCAGTGCTACGGAGTAAAGGACTGCATATCCCAGCTGCCCTGAGGGTGTTGCTCTATTGGACGACAGCGGAGGATGCGGATGCAGCTGGAAAGAAGGCGAGCCGTTTAAATGGAAGAACCAGCTAGACGGACGGGGAACTGTTATTTTTTTTTTTGTCTGTCTAATCCGTTGCTGTTTACACCTGTTTGGATTTCTGGTGGTTAATTGTGGATTACTGTTCCTGTTTGGATATATGGTCCGTCTCGTGCCCACCTGTTCGTGTGAGTTGTGGATTGGAGATGTCTTCATCTGAGGGAGCGCTCCCCAATCACCTCCTCCTGTACTGCTACTGGAAACTGGTAGGACAAACCTTACATTCCTCTCAGTGAACCGTTCAGCAGATTTTTCCACTCTCCAAACATTATCTGCTGCTGCTACATTTGGATTGTGCTTTGGAATCCGTCATGTTTATAGTGCTTGTTGTCATTTATGGGTTTAATGTGTCGTCGCCGGCTGGTAATAAGGGGAGGGATTGTTATGGTTTGGTATTTAGTTTTATTCTACCTTCTATTTTTCATTTAATATGCCACTCTCTTATTGATTTAATCAGTTGTGTAACTGTGTCTCTGTAAGTGGGGTGTGCAAGTCAGGTCCCCGTTCCTGGGGTCCAGGCCGGGTCAGGTCAGGGTGGGGAGAATGCACTGGTAAAGCGCATTGCCGCACCCAACACACGACATAAACAGCTCGGGACACTGGTTGGTAACTCCCAGGCAGACACGTGGTTCAGTCCCACCCTCCAGAGATGACCCTCTATCTGCCGCAGCCAGGTGTTACGTGGGGGTCCCCTTGGCCTGGTCCAGTCACTCGGGTCCTCAACAGCGAGTTCTTCTGTTCTTCCCCCCACATGACTTGCCAGTATTTATGAGTCAGATGGAGGACTTGAATTCTTCTTCAGCCCAGAAGTACTTCAGAGTTTCCGTCCTAGTGCCTCGGATGAGGTACGACTCCTACTGTCCTTTCACAGCTCCCCCTGGCGGCTCCCACGGTACCCAACAGGGCTGAGCAGCTGCACTCCAAGTCCCAGGATGCCCTGTGGGAATCCGGGGTACCGGTACACTTCAGGGGAACTGCCATCTAGCATTTTGGGGGAGGCAGTGTCCACATATAACTGCTGCCCCCATCCTTCCGTTTCAGGGGCATCCCGGCCGGGCTGAGCTGAGCTGCCGGCCGTCTCTCACAATGTTCAAAACAAGCAGATGTGAATGGTCATCCTTAATCCTCCTAGCTTGACAGAGCGATAATGTGTGCCCGAGTGTGCCCTGCAATGGACAAGTTCAATGTTTGTTGCTGCAGTTCACCTGATGCCCTTTGGCACAGGCTACAACTCTCCCTGTCTCTATGCACTGGAAAAGTTAGCGTAGTTGGCGTTGTCCTACTGGACACAGGGGTGCTTGAGCGGCAATGGAGGTCTCACAGGTCACACCTCTCCGGCCCAACGTTGGGCGGGCGGGCGCGCGCACACACACACACACACACACACTCTCAGTATGCTGGCGGTCAAACTGCCAAATCACGCAGCCCTCTTTTCTCGTCCACATTTTCCCACCGCTGTGTGAAACATTTCTCATTAAAACCAAATTGTTCTCAGATGCCGCAATGGATGAAGTTTCCCTAGAAACCACTTCGGGGAAAAAAAAAAAAATAAAGGCCCCGGCCACAGCTCTCCTTTGACAGAAACACTGAGCGGTGAAAAGACGGATCTGCTTGGCATTGATGAAATCCAATTTCCAGGGTTCACTAAGCCTATTCTGTGTGCCCTCAATGATGCGGACGCTTCACGGCTTCCCAGAATCGCCTGTGGGGGAAGCCTTGAGGTGGCCTCGCTGTACGATCTGGAATGTTCCACCCTCTTTTTACCCTCAGATGCCCCCTCTGGTGTTGTCTGTCCTACCTGGTTTGTGTGTTTGGGTACAAAAACATTTCTCCTATCTGAAGGGCACTGACCGGCCAGTGAGGGGACTGCTCAAGTGGCACCAATGACATACAAAGTGTTCAAGGGAGGACCACACAGGAGGGATGCAGCAGCAGCAGCACCTGAAATGATGATCAATGGAGGCAAAACATCTTGTGCACTTACCGGGGTCGGGGAGCCCATCAAATGACAGTAGAGGGGGCTTTTTTAGGTCTCATCGCTGACCACCTAAATGGCTGGTCCAGACTGTACACACAACGGTGACCATCTTCATCAGTGACTGACTACCCTGCAAGCCCAAAGCAGACTTCATTTCACTTTGTCTTGCTGGCCTGCATATTTACTTCCACTTAGTGACCACACAAAGGTGGTCCAGCTCTCCAGGAAACAAAGCAAAAAACTTCACGGCCACCAAAGGACAACCTACAACCCCAATTCCAAAAAGAGTGGGACAGCTTGGGAAATGCGAGTAAAATCACAGAGGGGTGATCTGTAAATTCTCTTCACCCGGTACTACACTGAAAACATGAAAACAAATCATTATGGGATGTTTTACCTCATGAATTTATCCATCCATCCATTGTCTAACTCGCGATATCCTAACACAGGATCACAGGGGGTCTGCTGGAGCCAATCCCAGCCAGCACAGGGCGCAAGGCAGGAACAAATCACTGGGCAGGGCGCCGGCCCACCGCAACCTCATGAATTTAATGGAGAACTTATACAGTATAAGAATTTTTAAGTATGTAACCGGTGTTAACATTACCAGTGCAAAGCTGAATCTTTAAAATAATATAATAAGCCCCAGTGCTGTCAACTACAAGATGGCTCACCCGCAGTATCCAAAACACTCAAGGACTGCACAACTTTTGAGAATCGGATTATAAGGCAGGAACAGTAGGATGCAGAACTTTCTTCTGTGGCACCCATTAACACACACAAGTAAGAATTACATGCGACAATAAAGACCCCCTGAAACAACTGCAAACATCTCCACCGAAATACGGGCTGTGTTTTCATGTCAGGGCTGACCTTACTGAAATGGCTGCCAACTGCAACTAGACAGGGCACCTGATCTCCATCTTGGTAAGGTAAAAAGTCCTCACTGCTTACACATAGATAGATAGATAGATAGATAGATAGATAGATAGATAGATAGATAGATAGATAGATAGATAGATAGATAGATAGATAGATAGATAGATAGATGTAAAGGCGCTATATGATAGATAGATAGTGTGATATGCTGCCCGGACACAGACAGATGGACACCATTGTACAGTCCACCACACGTTTATTCACAATATTTACACAATGTCCATAAGTGCACAACCCAGTGCCTCAAGCACCAAACTCCTCCAAAGTCCAGGCCTCTCTCACTCTCTGCCTGCTCTTCAGGCCGCCTCCTCTTTCCTGACTTCAAACTTTGTCCACTCCTCACCCGACTCCAGTCCTCGTCTGCAGGGAGGTGGCCCCTTTTATAATTACCTGGATGGGCGCCAGGTGATTCCCGACACTCCCCTGTGTGGCGGAAGTGCCGGCTATGCTCCCGGAAGCCCTCCAGGTGTTCCCAGTCTTCTTCCCCCCAGCACTCCCTGGTGTGGCGGAAGTGTTGGGGTTCCGGGTCCTTCAGGAATGGGGGCGCCCCCCTGGCGGAGAGCACGGGCCCCTACAGGGTTGGGCTTCCAAGCCCTGCACCCGTGGCCCCCAAAGGAACCAGGGTGGTCGCCCCCTCGTGGTCTGCAGGAGGCATGAGCCCTCCTCCTGTCCTCCTGGGCATCCCGGCTGGGTGCCACCCCAGCCGTGTGCCACAATAGATAGATAGATAGATAGATAGATAGATAGATAGATAGATAGATAGATAGATAGATAGATAGATAGATGTAAAAGGCACTATATGATAGAAGGCACTATATGATAGATAGATAGATAGATGTTTGTGATGAATCCAAAAGACAAAACATATATAATTTTTTAATTAAGAAATGACAGAATGAACCCCAAATCCTCTACACACAGCTAAAGGAAGCCCACAAAAAAATGAAAAACCAGGCCTGATTTTTTTGGCAGGTATAGCTGGTTGGGTCTCAGTGGGCTTGGTGGACCCTTCTGCAGTGAACGGTAAAGTCACAAAAGTTTAGCAACTGCACCCTTGTCTTGTTTCGTAGAACTTCACTAAAACAGAAACCTTTCTGACGCGTTTATGTCCTTCAGGGACGCGGAACAAAAGGACATCATAAGAAGCCAAGGGCTTTTCTCTGGCAGAAGGAGAGGCCAGTGCTGTCACAACACAACTTCTCCTTGGACGGCAATTAGGATTCTAGGAATCCTTGCCCAGGGTTCATCTGGAACTGGAGACCACATCGCTCTTACGCTTAGATCACGTCTACCCAGCATGAAGTGACATCTCAGGGACACACAAGGCACAAGTGCAGGAATGCAGGGGACGCAGATTTCCCATCAAGTTCTCGTCACTGAACTCTCAGTGTCAGGGCTGCTGCAGCCTCACAAATTTTCCGTGCTTCGCTTGAACAACATGACAGTAATGACTGTACAGACCTACCAAGCTGGCCTCTACGATACGAGCATCACAGATTGGTTGTGGTTTGTGGAGTCATATTCATTAGCCTGAGTATCTTTTTGGATTTTTCCAGTTTCACAGACTGTCATTTCAGTCTTTGTGGATAATTTCCTGGACTGCTGATTGGATTTGTTAGCCTCAGGGTGTCCTGTTTTTGCCTTATTATTTCCTTTGTCCCTTACCTTACCATTCTTGTGCTTTCTCTGTAACACTGATACACAGTGTATTTTACTGGTTTGTCTCTCTGTTGGGTTGTCCTAAAGGTGAACTTTGTCTCCCGCCCAGGCACATATAAAATTGGACGGAGAGACACAGGCATTTTGGGTGGACTACAATAGTGCGGTGATGGCTGCATTGAGCCTACTGTGTAGCTGTGCGTGCGCGCTCCCGCAAGTTGTACGCATGTTTAAACCGACACATTCCAGAATGGCAGTTGGTGGTTTTTGCAGCACGCAAGAAAACCGAATGATCCGTTAAAATGCAAACAGTTTTTACTCTCCGGGATCACCGCTCTTCTTGTTGCACATTTTCTTCCGCAGGGAAACATATCTGTCCCTCACATTGTTCCACTTTTCCATACGTTCACCGAACCTCCAAACTGGCCAACCAGAGGCGTAGGGGTCTGGGTCGATGCAACATGTTATTCCATTTTAGAAGAGGTGCACGTCAGGCTACGTTGTTGTTGCGCCTTAAGTGATGAGAAGTATGGTGTACCCAACCATAAGGCTGGCTGTGATGATTGCCAGGGGCTGTCATGGTGATTGACACCAACCTAGAATGTAAGAAAGAAAGAAAGAAAGAAAGAAAGAAAGAAAGAAAGAAAGAAAGAAAGAAAGAAAGAAAGAAAGAAAGAAAGAAAGAAAGAAAACTCTACAGTGGATGTAGGCGCTGACTATATACAGTGGGTATAGAAAAGAATCCCCTCCTTGGAAATATTCCCATTTTTTTGCTTTACAGCCTTAAATGCAAACACACAACCCAATATTTTTTCCAGCTTTACTTACTGAATGCCATCTCTAACATCCAAGTGAATGAAATCACAGCTACAGTTCAGAAGAATTTTAAAAAATCAAAAACATGAAATCCTGAGATTAATAAAGAACCCACCCCCCCCCCCCCCAAACTCAATCAGGTGTCAGTGCCCCCCATTTCCATTACGGTTACTGGCTTCCTTCCACCTATGATCAGTTGTAATGAGTGTGATTACTGAAGTTGTTCCTGGTCCAATCATTCCCTAGCTTGGCAGTGCCACTGACAGCACACAACGGACTATGGGTAGCAGGCCACTTTCAGAAGATCTCAGGGACAGAGTTGTGGACAGACATAAGGCAGGAGATGGAGACAAAAAAAAATCTCAAAGGCTTTATCAATCCCAAGGAGCTCAGTAAAGTCCATCATAAAGAAGTGTTTGGTACCACTAGGACCCTCCCTGGATCCTCCAAACTGGATGGAAGAGCAAGGAGGAAACTTATAAGAGAGGCCAATGGCTACTTTGAAGGAGTTACAGGATTTTCTGGCACAGAGTGGTCATTAATGGTGTGCAGGTGACAACAATTTCACAAAGCACTCCTCCACCATTGTGGCTTGTTCGGGAGGGTCGCACTTCTCAAGAAAGGCTCATTTGAGCTTTCCCAGAATGCACCTTGAAGATTCTGATGCCAAGTGGAAAAAGGTCTTATGGTTAGATGAGACCAAAATCAAACTATTTGGCCTCAATACCAAACGGTACACCAATGCAGCTCACCATCCACAACACACCATACCTACAGTAAAGCATGGAGGGGGCAGCATCCTGTCGTGGGGGGCCTGGGGCTCTCGTTAGGGTAGAAGGAAAAATGGACGGGGCAAAATCCCGTCAAATTCTTGAGGAAAACCTGCTACCGTCTGCCAGAAAGGTGAAGATGGGCAGAATGTTCACCTCTCAACACGACAACGACCCGAAGCACACAGCAAAATTGACCACCCAGTGGCTGTAGGAGAAAAAAGTGAATGTCCTGGTGTGGCCACTCAGAGCCCAGACCGAAATCCCACTGAAGACAGCAGAACACCAACGCTCACCATCCAATTTGAGCGAACTTGAACAGTTAAACTGTAAGGAAGAGTGGGCACTCAATCTAGGTGTGCAAAGCTGATAGAGAAGAATCACAACAGACTCAAGGCTGTCATTAAAGCAAAAGGGGGGTCAACAAAATGAGATTGACATGGGGGGGTGATCCTTTATTAATCTCAGTAGGTCTTGTTTTTGATTTTTTATAATTCTCCTGAACTGTAGCTGTGATATCTTTCACTTGGATGTTAGAGGTGGCATTGAGTAAGTAAAGCTGGGTACAAATATTGGTTTGTGTGTGTGTTCATTTAAGGCTGTAAAGCAAAAAATGGGAATATTTCGAAAGGGGGAGTCGGGGTTGGATTCTTTTCTATACCCACTGTAAGTCCAGAGATCAGATTTTCTCACTTCAATATTGAATCACTTTTCATTTTTTAGATGGCCAACTTGAAGAATTTCCCAGCAAAGAATGAACAGGACAGGGTGGAGGATCGGGTCGTTGGCTGAGCTGCATGAAATCATCTTCTGCTCAGGGACAGCATGTCTGGAGAGTGAAAACGGACTAAAACCCCACGTGGGAAGTGACAAACATTGTGGAGATAATGTGGTGTCTACTGTTTATGACGTGTTATTTGTGCTCTGTAATTTTTGAGGGTGGGGGGGTTACATATCCGATTGTTGTTATTTATCTCTGGTGACTTGTATATAATTTTTTATTACATTCTTTATATTGAATTATTGTCTTATTTAAATCCGTCAAGTTAAAGGTTGACTTGTAATCAAATACACCACCTAAGGGGTGGTGAACTATCGCAGCATCATCCATGATAGGGTGAAGCGTTACACCTTATTAATTTAATTACTTTCTCCCTTTTCAGCTGGAGGTTTCTGGTTATCCTTTCCCTTTTAAGCCTGAACTGTATTTTGGACACGTGCAGGCCTTGAAGCAGCCCTCCTGAGTTTGGGGCCTGGCTTCCCAGGATGTAGCCTAACCATTGAAGTCCTGGTCTGAGATTCCTCATTGTTTTGAGCCCCCCCCCCCCCCATTGGTATTGGACTATCACAACAAAAGGCGGTGTATAAAAATAAAGAAACTTGGTGTACTTCATAGTCAGATCCTGTAAAATTAAGCCAAGTAGACTTCACGTGTCTAAAATGCTCCTTATCCCTCCATCCTGTCGAATGCCAACTAGCTTGGCTGGATGGGATGCCCACTCCTATGGGGTTTATCGGGTGGGGGGGGGGGGGGGAGTGTTGCAACACTTCAGCATCTAAAAGAAACTGGGTGATGGATGCCACCTTGAAAACATGCTTTGTGCTGATCAGGCATTATTAGAACACAGGAGAAGGTTGTGACGGCAGGAGTGTTCAGGGGGGGGTCAGGGTCCAGGTTTGGATTCAAGGACATTCCTCACAAGGGCCTTTCAAGAAAAACGAGAGAAACAGAGTGAGGGAGAGACGTAAGAATGTGTGTGAGGCACTCAGAGGTGTGGGAGTGAGCACTGATTTATTATCTTTCTGCAGCGGCTCGCTGCACCGGCCTCCTTGACCCCCCCGAAGCCCCCTCCCTCCTTCCCTCATTATGCCGATGGACAATGCCGCTCGTCAGCCTCGCTCCATCGGCCCCCTTTGAAAGAGCCTGAGAAGCACTGTGTTCATCACAAAGGGCCCTTGTTTCTGGACGGAGTCCAAGTTCTTTTGGAGCTTTTATCCTGCTGAAGCTCTCCTGCATTCCTAACTGCTCCCCCCTTTAAGCCCCCCACCACCCCATGATCCGAAGCTCAGTTTCCACCTTCCTTTTTAATTTCACTCTTAGGTTCTGCTTTCTCATCTGTGGTCCCCAAACACAAAGTGAGCTTAAAAGAAGACCACTGGGCTTTGGGGAGGCTGAAGGGTTTGGCTGGTTTGTTGGTTGGGTGCAAACCCAAGTAGCTGGTTCTTTTAAAGTGGTTTTTAACAAAAGGAGGAATGAGAAAGTGAAATAATGAAGTCCACGAGAGCAGGAAACCCACCGACACCTCAGAAGCCCAACAGGGAAGCCCTAAGTGCAGCAGGTGGAGGAAGGACTAGAAGAAAGGACAATAGGACTATCCGACAAGACAGCAAGAAACTGCAGGCCTCCATCAAACTGCACCGGTCATGGGGGGTGTGGGGGGCTATACATGCTTTTCTCCTTTATGTCATCCCCCCCCCCCCCCCATAGTGCCTTCAGAACGTATTCAGACCATTGATCACATTTTCTAAAATGTATTAAAAATTGTAACCAGAAGTTTCCTATGGACACCAGTATTCAGACCCTTTGCTTTGGCTCAGGTGCATCCCATTCTATTGATCATCGCTCAACTGTTTGGAGTCCACCTGTGGTCCTTTCTGATTGGATGGATTGGGAAAGGCACACACCCATCTACAGAAGGTGTCACAGAGGTGATTAAAACCCATGGCATGGTGAAAAGTTGGGTAAGGAAGTGAATTCTTGCATGACCTGTGATCCAGTGGTGTCATACTCGAAAGTCGTAACCTCCGAGGACAGGCCCCTAGTAAAACGTGAAGCAGTCCTAACAATGGGAACTAAACGTAGTGATGGTCACGAATAATACAAAATGGTGGATGAAATGGTTCAAAAAAATGTGACAGCTCTTCTACCGATTTGAATTTCCAGACATAAACGTCAAAATTCATATTCGGGAGCCTCAAAAACCCCCAAAACAAGCGTGTAAAACGTAAAAAGTGAACAACCAGAGAAGCCAAAACGAGAAGAAGCAAAAATCAACAGATTCAGAAGTTGGTCGAAAGCACAAAAATCACACAAAATTCTAACGTCGAGGCCTACTTGGGAATAGAGCTAACCATCGCTAGGAAGATCAGGAGGGTTTTTGTATTCACCAAGGGATCATATAAAGTGTAAACACTACCATGTCGATAATCTGACTTCCGTTACATCATCAAAGCAACAATTGTGATCGTGTGACATTTAAAACAGTGTCACGTAAAGAAAGGAAACTAAAACTCAATTTGGATGGGATTAGTTTTACTCCACGAGATGAGGTAAAGTAATTATTATCGGAGGACCGCTGTAATTTTTGTCCTGTTTGAGTTCGAGTAACTTTTTATGGAATGCACGTTCATGTCTTACTTTGGAATCAGAGTCTTAAATTGGGTTTATTTTTTACAGACTTTTTACTTTCTTGTATATGAAGTATAGGGTGAGTATTGTAATTGTCCGAGATTTTGATTAATCTCAACGTTTTAGACCTCCCTGAGTCTGAAAATACCATTTTTGGAATTATGTCTGTGTCGCCGTGTGTGTGTAAACACGATAACTTGAGTACGCTTTCACTTCGGTCAACTAAATTCTGGATACAAGTGTTAGGTACAACACGTCGATTTCTATCAGTTAACTGGAAGTGGTACTTTACCTTTTATTCACTCAACAGCAGAGTCCGATTTTCTCAACTTTACTTTTATATTAATTGCTCCATATATTATTAATTTGATTTGATTTGTTGTTGATGGTTCTTTAATGTACATAACAGAAAAATATAATCATTGTCTTGTGGTTTACTCCTTAAATATCCATCCCCATATCCAAGAATACGAGAAAGTCGAGGGGAGACCACTCCTGACTTTTTTATAGAAGGTAAAATGCTCCGTAATCTTTACAGAGACATGAACACGCAGTCTGTAAACCGTTCCGAACGTGAGTGATTCGCACACGACAGAAATTATTACCAGAGGACCTCTGTAAGTACTTCACCCCATCCTTCTGGTGTAAAACTAATACCATTTGAATTGGGCTTTAACCTGTGCAAATCTCTGGCAAAAATTACCGATGCGTGGTGAGGTGACTTTCCAGAAATCTGTCCTGAAAGCTTATTCCGTATGAATAAAGCGTTTTAGATGTAAACTAAAATTTGTTTTTAGTAGAAGTTAACTTGCAGTATAAAACGTGAAAGTGATAATCAAAATGGAATCCTGACGATTACAACCCTCAAAATAAAATGTATAAATGAACGTTAGTACTACAGTGCCTTGTGTGTGTTCTTCAGCCTTCTACTGATCAACCCGTTCCACGTGACTTTTGTACTTGCAGACTTGTGTCCGTCTAACGTCCTGTCACATTAAACGACTTTTCCATCGATTTTCAGTCGTAGCCTTTATTTACACAATCGGGGGCAGTCATGGCGTGCTTTTGTGACTGTCATTTGCCTAGTCAGACATACCCAGTGAAATCTGAAACGATTCTGTCTCTGGCCTCAGAGGGGGCTTTGTGTGCATGAGAGGTGACAGCCCAGAAATGCTCATCTAGAAGAGTAGAACGCATATAAAGCGCCGATGACGAATAAGGAACACGTGAGTTTTGGACCTCACAGACAGAGGAAAAGCATGTTTTACATACCATAATACAGGGTGAGCCAAAATGAAGTACCACATTTCTCAAGGTAGAGGCAGCCAAGTGGGTTGGGGTGGGTGGGGGTCCTCCGATAGGCCAACATCTTGTAGTTTTCAGTTGGCAACATGCCTTGTTCCGGTGTGCAACGTGCTTTCGCTTTCGAAGTGTTCTTCAAAAACAGCGAATCCATCATCACTACACAATGCGCCTCCCGAACGCACTTCAGCATTCCTAACGGTGACGTCCCAAATTGGTGGGTGGCTAAATTTAGACAGATGGATACAAAATTAAACAGAAAAATCTCCAGGCCTTCCTTGGGCTGTATAAAGGAACGCCTGAAAACATTGAAGCTGTAAGGACGTTCAGCGCTCTTCTGCCTTCTGCATTACCAACACGTCTTGGAGGAGGATTTTGCATGAGGACACTCATTTCCATCCATACAAAATGACGGTAGGGCAGGAACTCGCTGAGAGAGACTGGGAGAGCCGTCGAGAGTTGTGCGCCAACATCCTGCAAACCATTCATCGAGATGCCATTGTCATGTGACATCAGCGGCGAGGCACATTTCCATCTGAATGGTTGTGTAAATAAGCAAAACTTTCGCTATTGGGCCGAAACCAACCCTCGTGAACTTCATCAGAGACCCCCGCACAGTGAGCAGGTTACAATGTGGTTGCAGAATTTGGCGTTGTAGGCCCTTACTTTTTTGAGGAGGGGGGGAGCAACGGTCACCGTCACTTCACAACGTTACATTGAAATGCTAGAGAACTGGAAGAAATGGATGTGGTGGATGCCTGGTTTCAACAGGATGGAGCGACAGCTCATATGCCGTGGGGATCCATACAAGCTTTGCGGGAGATGTTTCCGGGGAAGCTGATCTCCCTGCCCGGCGATGTCGGGTGGCCTTCACGTTCTCCTGATCTCGCTCCGTGTGATTTCTTCTCAAGTCCAAGGTATCCACACACCGACCTCAAAACCTTGAAGCCCTCAAGGACGCTACTCGCCAAGAACGAGTCATGTGAGCATTCAGTAATCGTCTCAAAGAGCGTATCACTAATGATGGCCACTACCTTGAAGACATCATTTTTAAAACACAGGGAAAAAAAATCTATTTTGTACATCCTTTTTCTTGTGTCGTAATAAATTTATTTTATCATGTAGTGCTTTTTGTAGAATAAACATTTGAAATGTGGTACTTCTTTTTGGCTCACCCTGTAGAATGGGAAACAGAGAAATAAAAGAGCAGAGACTGAGGGTGAAGTCGCTGTACCTGTTAACCCTTCGTACAGCACTGGCTCCATCAGGCAGCACACTATTGGCGGTCAGAGAAAGGGACGAGAAAAACGGTGCTGGAAAGACACCACCCAGTCGTTAAATTCTCCAAACTTTCACAGTCCAGCGATGAGATTAGTAACAGCAGGCGGTAAGTCTGACATACCCCACGACTAGAAGTCACACAGTATGACAACCAAGCTCCTCTTTTAACCGGTTCGGACCAGTTATGTGTCAAGCAAGTCTTTACTATAGACGTACTGAAAACTTACAGTGTATAGTTGTCTGTTGTCACACATGTGCGAGTAGGAGTCAACTAAAGGGCCTGAATAATGGCAATTCCACGTCCGACCAGGGGGCGGCGGGCTGCACTAACTGTCTTTCTTGATCCCTTGCAGACCATTCTCGGGAAACCCCACAGGGTTCCTGGCGCCTTTGATGACATCACTTCAGCTTCCGGCACCTTTGATGACATCACTTCCGGCCCCGCCTCTGATGATGTCACTTCCACTGCCGGCCCCAATGACATCACTTCCTACACTGGCCTTTAAAGCCGACATCTTGAATCAATATGACAGTTCTGTTTTGGACTCCGTCGAGTGAACAACTCACAACCTTTAAAAATATCGTTTTGCCACCAAGGCACATTATACGGGTGGCTGCCCCAAACCTTTATGATGTCTAAGTGTCGTTCTTGTCACACTGTTAAAAACCTTAAACTTTTTCTTTAGTACATCACTAGAAGGATACCAGTAAAACAGCCCATTACACCAAACAACTCGTCAAAGCCCACCTCCATATCCCCTTCCCCAAATCTACTGGCACCTGTTTGTGGAAACTGTAGGAGGCACATAGAATGGACGAGCACCCCGGCCAGGAGTCCAGAACATCCCTTACCCGGATGGAAGGTCTCATGGGAACATAAAGGCATCCCGGCCAAGAAAGGGAAGGAGGTTGCACCTGGACAAGGCAGCCTTAATGGGTGGACGGACATCCCAGTTAGAATCAACGATTCCTTACCCAGGCGGAAAACCCCAAATAAATGGACAGGCACCCCGGCCGGATGTGGACTTCATACCTTCCTGGGCCATGACAGAAGAAGAGGACAGTGAAGGTCTGTCCCTGGGAGACGTTTATTTTACCCCTAGAGCACTAGATGACAGCAGCGCTCCATATCGGCACCCATTCAGGGAATGCTGGGAGTTGTAGTCCGGCAGCACAGCCCTGCTGGGGTTCAAGGGTGCCGTAAGGGGGCGCTGCAGGGAGATGTGCTCCCTCAAAATATGGGACTTCCGTATGACCCGGAAGTGCTTCCATCGGGCAGTAGTCCTGGCGCCGGAAGTACTCCTGGGTCCACAATAAAAGGGCACTGCTCTCCCTAGTCCAGGCAAGTCGGAGCTGGGAGGATGTGGAGCAACACTTGACTGGAGGAGGGCAGTGTGGTGGTGAGAGGAATGGAAGAGGGGTGAACAGTGGGAACTTAGCTACTTTTGGAGGCAATTTGGTGAATAAACCATCCATTATTTGAACTCGGGACTGCCTTGGTGTGGTTGTGTTGGGAGTTTTGGGGTAAGCTGGCGCTCCGGTTCCATCACAAACCCCAATGTGTGAATGGAGGTGGGGCTACTAATTCTGCCAGGGGACACTCAATTGCCACTTGCCTCCCAAAATCTCCCTGCCAGTTGCTGTCACATCAAGATGTTCCGATTCAGTAGGAGGACACTGGAAGACCAGACAGCTGCTGCAGCCCCCCACAGACAGTGAAAGGCCATAAGAGACGCCACGCACGTGTCACCGAGGTCAGACAAAAAGCGTCAGTATGAGGGTCAACAGGGATATCAACGGCCATCAAAAAAAGACGACCAAAAGGCAGCCATGAACATGAAAGAGAGTGATGTGTAGCATCAGCAAACTGATGATGGGATCAAAATGAATTGGGGGGAGGATGCGCGTTTGTGAATAATGACAAGTGGAGGGTCCTTTGGGTTTACTGATGGACACCGAGCCCGTGAAGCTGGCTGGTGTGATCAATTATGAGAAGAGAAGCCAAATGCTGACAGGACTTGATTAATGCTGAGATGCTAGATTGTGAGCTGAGGCGCTGGGGGGCTCACAAAGAGGCTAAGAGGATTTGTAATTTTCGGCGTGGGGGGGCTGCTGCTATAACCAGGCAAGAGTATTACAAAAAATAAATTACAAAAAAGCGAAAGCAATTTGACTGACGAGCATCGCTGCCACGCATCACTCTGTCCGAGTCCTGTAAGGATTCACATGAAAGAGCTCCACCTAGTGGGACAATCAGGAGGCCATCTCCTCAGCCATAACCATCTGTTTAAAGAGACCCCAACGCGAACGTTCAAACTGACTGGTAATCAGCAGGCTGGAAATCAGACAGCCCACAAAACTCCAAAACCATCAAGTGAGCTGCACAAGAACTGGGGCTTCATGGGATGTTTAATGGCAAACAGTGGGACGGCAGGAACAATGAGCAGACCCCAAGGGGAAAAAAATGTGACAATAAAAGATGAGATAGAGACAGTAAAGGCACTATGTAATAGACAGACGTTAACAGGGATGTGTTGAAAAGATTGATATATACGATGGACAAACAGATCTGAAAGACACTCTCTCTCTTTCTCTCTATATTATTATACGTATATATATATATATATATATATATATATATATATACATACAGTACTGTGCAAAAGTTTTAGGCAGGTGTGAAAAAATGCTGTAAACAAAGAATGCTTTCAGAAATATAAATAATGATTGTTTATTGTTATCAATTTACAAAATGCAAAGTGAGCGAACAAAAGCTAAATCTGAATCAAATCAATATTTGGTGTTACTACCTTTTGCCTTCAAACCAGCATCAATTCTTATAGGTCCACTTGCACAAAGTCAGGGATTTTGTAGGATTCTAGTCAGGTGTCTGATCAACCAATTCTACCAAACAGGTGCTAATGATCATCAATGTCACACGTAGGCTGAAACACAGTCATTAACTGAAACAGAAACAGCTTCAAACTGGGTGAGGAACAGCCAAACTCTGCTACCAAGGTGAGGTTGTGAAGACAGTTTCATGTCATGGCAAGATTGAGCACAGCAACAAGACACAAGGTAGTTCTACTGCATCAGCAAGGTCTCTCCCAGACAAAGATTTCAAAGCAGACTGGGGTTTCAAGATGTGCTGTTCAAGTTCTTTTGAAGAAGCACAAAGAAACCGGCAACGTTGAGGATCATAGACGCAGTGGTCGGCCAAGGAAACGTAGTGCAGCAGATGAAAGACACATCAAGCTTATTACCCTTCGAAATCAGAAGATGTCCAGCAGTGCCATCAGCTCAGAACTTGCAGAATCCAGTGGGACCCAGGTACACCCATCTACTGTCCGGAGAAGTCTGGCCAGAAGTGGTCTTCATGGAAGAGTTGCAGCCAAAAAGCCATACCTCCGACGTAGAAACAAGGCCAGGCAACTCAAGTATGCATGAAAACATAGGAACTGGGGTGCAGAAAAATGGCAGCAGGTGCTCTGGACTGATGAGTCAAAATTTGAAATATTTGGCTGTAGCAGAAGGCAGTTTGTTCATCGAAGGGCTGGAGAGCGGTACAATAATGAGTGTCTGCAGGCAACAGTGAAGCATGGTGGAGGTTCCTTGAACGTTTGGGGCTGCATTTCTGCAAATGGAGTTGGAGATTTGGTCAGGACTAATGGTGTTCTCAATGCCGAGAAATACAGGCAGATACTTATCCATCATGCAATACCATCAGGGAGGCGTATGATTGGCCCCAAATTTATTCTGCAGCAGGACAACGACCCCAAACATACAGCCAAAGTCATTAAGAACTATCTTCAGCGTAAAGAAGAACAAGAAGTCCTGGAAGTGATGGTATGGCCCCCACAGAGCCCTGATCTCAACATCATCGAGTGTGTCTGGGATTACATGAAGAGACAGAAGGATGTGAGGAAGCCTACATCCACAGAAGATCTGGGGTTAGTTCTCCAAAATGTTTGGAACAACCTACCAGCCGAGTTCCTTCAAAAACTGTGTGCAAGTGTACCTAGAAGAATTGATGCTGTTTAGAAGGCAAAGGGAGGTCACACCAAATATTGATTTGATTTAGATTTCTCTTTTGTTCATTCACTGCATTTTGTTGATTGATGAAAATAAATGATTAACACTTCCATTTTTGAAAGCATTCTTTGTCTACAGCATTTTTTCACACCTGCCTAAAACTTTTGCACAGTACTGTATGTATATACTAGGGTACTCTGCCCCCCTGCTCGTTTTGCTCGCCAACCCCCGTGTTTGGTTTACCGGATATACAATACAATTGATTTTTGTATAGCCCAAAATCACACAAGAAGTGCCGCAATGGGCTTTAACAGGCCCTGCCTCTTGACAGCCCCCCAGCCTTGACCCTCTAAGAAGACCAGAAAAAACTCCCAAAAAAAAAAAAAACCCCTTGTAGGTAAAAAAATGGAAGAAACCTCGGGAAAGGCAGTTCAAGGAGAGACCCCTTTCCAGGTAGGTTGGGCGTGCAGTGGGTGTCAAAAAGAAGGGGGTCAATACAATACAGTACAACACATAGAACAGAATAAATCTTCAATACAATATAAAAATAAAAATCTAGAAGTACGGAGTAGAATTTCACATTAGATGATATCACAGAATATGATTTGGATTTGTTTTAAGTCCTGGAGACCTCATTCATCAAGCTGCCTCCCCCATTTTGCCATTCCACATCTGAAATAGCGCTAATCCGATGAAAGGACCCCTCATTCCCACGTCCCCATTCATCAGGGATGACTTTACCTTAGGCAGGCAATCTACAATTTAAAGAGATTGTTATTTTCTTGTGAATTGTTACAAATGCATTATTTTCACTTTTACTTTAAAAACTTTTGTAAAAACCGATACTTGTTTCTTTATTTCCTGCCCCGTGCGTGGTTACATCTCTTTCTTCCCAGACGTATAATGCTGCTCGTGTTGTGAAGGGTGTTGCGGCTGAACGTATGCTAAGGATATGCCTTTGGATCATTTGCTGTCTTTTTGCTGCTTGCTAGCTGCCTCTTCTGCCTGTCGCATGGCGTTGTTTTAACAGCTGCGAGCACACGATGCTTGCCTGCCAAAAGCAATCCAACAACTGCTAGCTTAGAGGTCTGTTGACTTGCTTTACATGATGGCTCACTGCCTGGTCTCGCATGATGTTGTAAAAGCAATACCTGTCTTTTATTACTGGCCCCGAGCGTGGTTGAATTCTTTCTTGCAGGATGTATAACGCTGCTCACGTTAGGTTGGGGTAGCTGTTGTCGTGCTGCCCTTCAATCTTTTTAAAGCCTGTACAGTTGCTGTCCTTTTTACTACGGCCCTGGGACAATCTCTTGGCACCAAGTCTCATGTTTACGGTCCCCGCGAGACACACCGTGGCAAGTCTCCTTGGTCTCGCGGGTCTTTAAAATGTCTTTCGAGATGATCACGTATTGTAGCCTCGCATTTGCTTCCCAGGACAGGAATTCTTTTTACAATAGAGAGATGTATGTATGTTGCATAGTTTACTGTCAAATAATGCAAAGAGTATACAACACGTGTTTCACCCTAACTATGCAACATTCTATGATCTGCTTCTTGCAACTGAAGAGGGCACCATGGCAGATGTTTGCTGACTTGCAGACCAACCACAATCGTTACCTGGTAGGTAACCACCCATACAATCAGATTGTGATTCAGACTATGAATGCCATGAATATAAATATCCATCCATTTTCCAACCCGCTGAATCCGAACACAGGGTCACGGGGGTCTGCTGGAGCCATTCCCAGCCAACACAGGGCACAAGGCAGGAACCAATCCCGGGCAGGGTGCCAACCCACCGCAGGACACACACAAACACACCCAAATATAAATATATATAATCCAATGTCTGTGTGTCTGTCTTTCCACTTTTCACGAGAGAACTACTTAACAGATTTAGATCGGGTTTTTGTCTAGAATTTGCTTGAACATTCTGGTTGATTTTGCAACTTCTCTTATTCTGCTAAGGATCAAAGTTCGCTTGCAGGAGTGAGATATTCGTGCTAATCCAAGACAGAGGCTGTGGGCCAAGGGGAGTGGGAAGCGTGACGTCGGGAGTGGGGAGTCAGTCGGTCTACCTCCGCGTGTTGGAGCGCACCTCGCCTCTGCTTAGCTTGCGATGCCTGTTTGCTTATTGATTTTTAAAGGTTGTCCTGTTTTACTGCTACGTGGGCGGAGCCACAGGGGACAGCTAGTACCGTATAACCGAGAGACAGAGATGAAAGGCACCATATAATAGGCAGATCTGGAAGGCACTAGATAATAGAGGGAGATGTGAAAGGCACAGTATAATATACAGAGAGAGGCACCATATAATATGGAGACATGAAAATCACCATATAATATACATCTCAAAGGCTTAATATAATATACATACAGATGTGAAAGGCACTATATAATATGCATATGAAAGGCATCATATTATATGCACAGAGACAAATAGATCTAAATGGCGGCATATAATAGAGAGATATGAAAGGTACAATATAATGTGCAGTTAGATACACTTGAAAGGCACCATATTATATGCACCCAGACATATAGACTTTAAAGGTGCTATATAATAAAGAGAAATATGAAAGGCATTGTATAACATGCAGAAAGACAGACAGATCTGAAAGACACTATAAAATAGTGATATGAAAGTCACTGTATAATATGCAGACCGACACATCTGAACGGTATTTTATATGCACACAGATTATGTAAACTTGAAAGGTGCTATATAATAGAGACAGGCATCATATACTGAAAAACAGATTGATCTGAAAGGCACTATATAATGGAGGTATTGTATAATATGCAGTATCACACACGTGTGAGTAGGAGGCAGCTAAAGGGCTTGAGTAATTGTAATTCTACACCAGACCAGGGGGTGGCGAGGTGCACTGACTGTCTCTCTCAGTTCCCTGCAGACCTTTCTCAGGAGATCCCACCGGGTCCCGGCACCTATGATGATGTCACTTCCGGTCCCGCTGTTTATGATGACGTCACTTCCAGTCCCGGCGCCTATGAATATGTCACTTCCGGTCCCGCTGTTTATGATGATGTCACTTCCAGTCCCGGAGCTTATGATGGTGTCACGTCCGGTCCCGAAGACATCACTTCCCCCACCGGCCTTTAAAGCCGCCATCTTTTCTCATGATGATCAGTTCTGTTCTGGACTCTGTGCTATGAACAACTCTTTATCAAATTCTAAGCAACTTTGCAGCCAGGAAACAATATACGAGTGACTGCCCCCAACCTTTATGATGTCTGTGACTCATTCTTGTGACAGAAGAGACAGAACCAAAAGGTACTAGACAAAGAGAGATAAATGGCATTGTATCATATTTGGAAGGCACTATATAATATGCAGACAGATAGATGGACACTGCTATATAATAGTGAGAGATGGATATGAAAGGCACCACATACTATGCAGACAAATATATATGAAAGCCATATTATATGCCCACAGACAGATCCAAAAGGCACTATATAACAGAGAGAGAGTTATGAAAGGCATTGCATAATAAGCAGAAAGACAGAGAGATGTGAAAGGTATTATAGAACACAGATATGAAAGGCATCCACCTTAATCAAAAAGTGTCTGTCTGTGTGTGTGTCAGTCTAGTTGCCGTGTCTCTGTCATTCCAACAGATGGTGCATCACAAACATTAGCACTGCTTTTACAAATCCTGTACCAAATGGTATGTAACAGAGGCGGACAGACCGCACTGCAAAGGTTAATGTGGAGGTCTGCGCTAATTACTTGGATTTCAGTCCGTCTTGGACGGGTTGCACCGCTCGTTCTATAATATGCAGTTAGTCAGACAGATCCAAAAGGCGCTATATAATACAGACAAATATGAAAGGCACCGTATAATTTGCAGAGAGGTAGAAACAGCACACAACCACTGTTCTGCCCTAACTGAAGAAAAGGAAGCTGCACGGTGCAGGGATCAGGAGATGAAGTGTAGTCAAATAATTTGCCCAAAGATTATTACAAAAATTGCTAAAAACCAACATAAAACCAAAATCACAGTCCAAAAATCTTACCAATCAATCACTGATTCTCGACCCTCACAGAGGATCCACAAACTCGGATAAACCAGGAAGTGCAAAGTGCTGACCTTTATACTGTTGCCATGGTGATGTCACACACTGCCCACATTTAAGAACAACAGAGAATGTTTCTCTACTATAATATCAGCTGGGCCCAAAGGTGGCCTAAGTGTGAAATGGGGTACTACCTTTATCAAGCACACAGTTGCCTCTCGCCCCCTGGTGGTTAAGATAGACAGCAGCCAGTGAGCTGGATGTGTGGACCCCGCAGACGTGATGCTGGATGAACCCTTCAACCTTCCAACAAAGCAGGGGAGTGTGGAGTGCAACGCAAACACTTAAACATCCTGCTTCCTTCCCTCTCCTCATGCATATGACTGTCATTTATTTTGATATACGGCGTCAGAGACGGGCACGGATTGTCACATGCGGAGCATGTTATGGTCAAGCCAAGGGTCCTCCCCTGGCTGATATTTAAATTGCTACTTTTAATCTTCTTTGTTCTGTTTTCATTATTGTCCATTGTTTTTCTGTTTTTTATTGAACGGTTCATTTAGTATTTGCCTAATTATGTATGACCTGATAATTTTATTCCGTTTAGTCTCTCTATTATAAAAGAAAATCTTGAGACGAGACTATTGCCAAGAGATTTTTTCAAGTCCCACCCTCCTCTCTACCATTTCCGGTTCACGGCCCACGCCTGCGGCCCTCTCTCCTCTCATTGGTGTGAATGCTTTGGTCGGACACACTTCCTGTGCTCTCAGCTCTTATAAATTTTAACGTTTTCCTCACTTTAAGCTCCCAATTAAAGTAGACTTATTATGTCCACATCTAATTGAACAATTTCATCCCGAAG
This sequence comes from Erpetoichthys calabaricus, assembly GCF_900747795.2. NCBI lineage: Eukaryota > Metazoa > Chordata > Cladistia > Polypteriformes > Polypteridae > Erpetoichthys > Erpetoichthys calabaricus. The sequence goes on along the minus strand of NC_041403.2, from coordinate 167,504,411 downwards.
GGATATCAACAGAAGAAATGAGTACACGGGCAATCCTAGCACAGAGAAACGATGAAGTCAAACGAATAAACGTGAAAATTGTCGACCGGTTACACGGCAAATTAGTTAAATGCGTATCAATAGACTCTGCTGAAACAGTTGGTGGTGATGGTGCGGAAGATGAAAACATCAGCTTACAATATCACAAAGAATAGCAACAACCGTTAACACCGTTGGGTCTTCCACCGCACGAATTACTGTAGAAAGAAGGACGTATCGTAATGTAATTGCGTAATTTATGTCTGAGTGATGGGCTATGCAATGGAACAAGATTAGTTGGATTCAAAATTGGTCGAACAATTCTGACATTAAAATCTTAACAGGCGACAAGAAAGGTAATGTAGTCCATCTAACATGAGACACCAAAGGAGATCTTGATATGCCATTCGTATTAAAATGTTTACAGTTTCCCATTAGAATAGATTTTGCTATGACAATTAACAAATCACAGGGACAAACATTTGAAAAAGTCAGTTTATTTATTAGAGAGAAAGAAACGAAATTCACTCACGGGCAGTTATACGTCACGTTGTCACGATGAAAGTCCAAACATGGAATCAAAATTCAATGCGATAGTGACGAAAAGTTAATTCGAAAAATTGTTTTTACTGAACTTTTACAGTAAAAGTGTAAGTTTAAAAAGTATTTGCGTGTTAATTTCAAAGTCAAACAGAACGAAAATGTATAATGCAATGAATACCTCTAACACAACTTGAAACATAATTTTCTTTCAATGTGTTACATTTTACTATTTTATGATATGATTAATTCCATCCATCCATTTTCCAACCCGCTGAATCCGAACACAGGGTCACGGGGGTCTGCTGGAGCCAATCCCTGCCAACACAGGGCACAAGGCAGGAACCAATCCCGGGCAGGGTGCCAACCCACCGCAGGACACACACAAACACACCCATACACCAAGCACACACTAGGGCCAATTTAGAATCGCCAATCCACCCAACCTGCATGTCTTTGGAATGTGGGAGGAAACCGGAGCGCCCGGAGGAAACCCACGCAGACATGGTGAGAACATGCAAACTCCACGCAGGGAGGACCCGGGAATCGAACCCAGGTCTCCCAACTGCGAGGCAGCAGCATATGATTAATTACTCGCTGTAATGTAAAATAGTTACTTCTATTATGCATATGTAACAATTCCCATGAAAATAACAAATCTGTTTAAACTGTACATCCGCTTCCCCATACACGAGTGGCAGATCCGCAAACGCTAGCGTGTAGCACCCGCCTGGGGTTTGGTGAGCGAAGCGAGCGGGGGTGTGTGTTCAGAGCCCCCTAGTTATTATATAGCATCAATGTGTATTTGGTGAGTGAATCTATAAGAGACGGGGCCACTCGTTCATCACTGTTAAGGGACCACCCCCAGGCTCTATAAAAGCATACTAGGAACTGAAGTCCAGCGCGGTTTACTCAAAGGCATGCTGGTGCTGGTAGGATTTGTGAGTATTCAATTTTTTTCACTCTCAACTATTTTTTGCTTCACTTACTTGGATTTTCTTGTGGTTTTCATATTGCCTCTCATTTGCTTTCGATTATTACCGGTTAGGCGAGTCCTTTTTGCTTATTTCTTTGAAGTAATGTGTTGTATTTATTTCCTGTTCCTCCACTAAATCCTTCTTTTATAAAGTTCTTTGTTGCTCTGTATAAGCCAGGGGTTGGCGGTGATCCCCTCCTTTGTGGTGCACTTTTTCAGGGCATTTCTTAGTATATTTTTTGTATGTTACTTTTGAAGCACATTTTCGTCTGGCATAGGCTACAGCAGGGGTGGGCAACGGTGGTCCTGGAGGGCCACAGTGTTTACAGGTTTTCATTCCAACCCAGTTGCTTAATTTGAAACCAATCCTTGCCAATCTAACACCTTATTTAATTTTATGTCTTTTTAGTCTGCAATGTAGAGTTCATAAATTGTAGATCACCCAATTGATTTGAAGCCTAAAACATAGAATTTTCAGTGTGACAAATTTTTCTATCAAGCTTTTTATTAAATAAAACAGTGCATGATGAGCATACACAGTGTGGTACCCGGCGGGGGTTTATGCCTGGCCAGGATGCCCAGAGGAGGGCTTGTGCCTCCTCCAGAACACGAGGGGGCGTCCTCCCTGGTTGCTGTGGGGGCCACGGGTACAGAGCTTGGAAGCTCAATCCTGTAGGGGCCCGTGGTCACAGCCAGGGGGCGCCCCGATGCCTTGGGAGCCCTAGACCTCAGTACTTCTGCCACACCTGGAAGTGCTGGGGGGAAGAGTATTGGGGGCACCTGCAGGACTTCCGGATACACCGACAGAGCTTCCGCCACACAGGGGTGTGGCTACAGAAGCCTTCAGGATGCACCTGGAGTCCATCCGGGGTGTATAAAGGGGGGTGCCTCCCTCCAGTCAGGGGCAAAAGTCGGGTGGAAGAGGAAGAAGCTTGGTGAAGAGGAGTGGAGCCGGACCACAGACTTGGAGAAAGCGTTGTGTTGTGGCCAAGGACTCAAGGGGTGATTGGTGCTGCGGCACTGGGATTGTGCACTTGAACTGTAAATATAATGTATAATAAACGTGTGTGTGGTGAAACCAACATGTCTACCTGTCTGTGTCCGGGCTGTTCCCCACAACAGATATAAATGGGAACAAGCGAGATGGAGAACTGCCGGCTGCTTTGTCATTTTCATCTTACTGCTAATGAGGAGCCATTAATACCCTGAAGGCAGCTGATTAAGATTGAAATAAGCAATTAAGGTGGGGGGGGGGGGGGGGAACCTTAACAAGCAAGGCCACTAAAATGAAGCATCAAAATGTCACCTGAGCAATAAGGGCTTCATCAGCAATAATTGACTTCTCGTGAAGAAACTGGGTTGGAACAACTGCGGCTCCCCAGGACCGACATTGCCCACCCTTAGGCTAGAGGGAAGCAAGGCTGCCTTCTGGTGCACCTCCTCTAGGCAGGCTGGTGGGATTCAGGCCTGCTTCCCTTGCAAGACTCCATTGACTTTGTGAGATAAATCATAACAGAGCAGCACAAACATTTAAGGCAAATAAACTGGGAACTAAATGGTTACCAATATGTAACCTGGGCCTAGAAGCAGAGCCTTCTACCCCTTCAGCTACAGCGCAAGTGACTGCTGAGGCAACTCGAGCCCGTCAGCAAGCGAAGGGTTAAACGGCCTGTTCTCGGTTCCTTCGAAAGGCTCAGCGCAGAAAGATACGATCAGCTGCATCATTTCCTGCCATTCTTGGGACACGGCGACAGAAGAAAGGGAGCCAGACGAGGCGCACAATGACCGCTGGGAGCCAAAAGTAGCGCCAGAACCCTCATTCAGGGGCAGCTGTGGGAAAGGCGGATGGGCAACGAGAGAGAAAGAGAAACAGAGCGACGCACGTGTGTCAGTGCTTGATTGGAGAACAAAAGTGAGATTTTTCCCAAAAAAAAAAAAAAGTTTTACGATAAAATGACCAAAGACCCCAAACCCGCCACTCCATGCTGTCATATCTCAGCTAGGGTTCCTCCTCTGGCAGGGATACAAGTTCATGTCTTTTTTTGTTCATTTTTGATTTGTGAATGTATGTACTTAATGTTCATTCTTTGTTTTTGGCTTTGTCTATGTTTCCATGTAGACTGTGTTATGTCCTGTGTGTTTTAGGGGTGGTTCCCCCAAGAGGTGGGGCTACCTGCTAATCACTGACGGGGACGCCCACCACCCTGTAAGTCTGGAGGATCTTTCTGGCAGTTTATTTCAAATGGGCTTACAAGCGTTTGGCGAGGTTTCCTCCTCCATATACTGATGCTACCAATGGCTCTCTAGATCAGGGGTGGACAACGTTGCTCCTGGAGGGTCGCAGTGGCTGGAGGTTTTGATCCAACCCATTTTCTTAATGCGAAGTGCTGATGAAGCACTTATTGCTCAAGTGACATTTTCATGCTTCATTTTAGTGATCTCGCTTGTTAAGGTTCCTCCCCCTTAACTGCTTATTTCAATCTTAAACAGCTGCATTCACTGTCTTTAATGGCTCCTTATTAGCAATAAGATGAAAATGACAAAGGAGCCAGCAGTTCTCCAGCTAACTCATTTCCTTTTACATCTGTGTGGATTCATCAGGCACTAAACATTTAAAGAGAAAAGTGTGACAGACTGAAAATGTTGCGTTTTTAGGCTTCAAATCATTTGGATGATATCCCTGGAAAGGAAAAAATCTACGATATAAGAGCCTAACATTGGAGACCAAGAAGATATAAAATTAAATAAGGTCTGAGAGTGGCAAGGACTGATTTCTAATGAAGCAATTGGGTTGGACTGAAAACTTGCAGCCACTGCAGCCCTCCAGGACCGACACTGCCCAACCCCTGCTCTAGATCCTGGATCTCAGCCTCGAAACACTCCAGCAACTCCACTGTGGTCTCCTACGCACTGAGGTCACTGCAGGTCTTCTTTCTAATCCTGCTTCTGATGCTGACAGATAAGCTTTTGTTTACATGGCTCACAATCCTCAAAGGGTCCACTCGTCTTTGCCGCACTACATGTAATTCTGCAGGCTTCCCTTTTTTAAAGGGTCCCCTGTCGCTGGCTCTGAAGCGGCCCATTTACATGATGGAATGGCAGCTCAGTCTATGGGGGACTTGTCCCTGGCTGTGTCAATTTATCAGCACCCTTGCAGTATTGTACATGGATCGTGTAATCTCATACCCATTAAGTTTATAAATAGGGGTGGAGGGGGACAGCAAAGTTGTACCTCGCTACAGGCGTCATCATTTCACGTGCGATGACACGTTTACCTCTACCTGCTGTCATATTCATTATACACCTTGATTTCGCAGTATTTGAACACAAAACATTATCAGAACTGACTCATACAATTTGCATATTTAAATATTTTAGACATCACCGTTAACAACAGGCGTAACGGGGAAAGGCGCTTTAAAATGTCTGAATGCTAATTATTCTCGGATGGAATTAAATCAAACAAGGTGACTTTTGTCACACACATAACGATCTCCCTTTTGTAATGAAAGACGTTGTAAGCAGACTATTAATCACCTCCATGTGCTTCACGTTTCTAAAACTTCAGATTCCCCTTCTGTGCACTTATGGTATATTTATATTTGAAAGACAAGGTATGAAAACAATGCCGGCGGCTCACATTGCCCCCTGCCATCAGCGTGAAAGGGCTACTCACCGAGGCCAAGAATGGGCACCTGAAGACCGTTAGCAAGGGCGACAGTCGGGCACTTCGCTAGTCGTGTCCAGGTTGCAGCCATTTCTACAAATCCATTAACTTACTATTTAAACTTCACGACCGCCGCGTTCACGCCTCTCCGGGCTGCACGACGATGTCGCATAGCATATTCCCGACTTACTTTACGGCTGCCGCTTGCCCAGGAGGCGCGAACGAATCGGTTTGCGGCTCGCGTGGGTAACGCGGAGAGAAGGCTGAAGTGTTGAGGGACGAGTGTCAAACGGTTACACTTTTCAAAGTGTGGAGAGCTGAGTGACGAAAAGAAATTACCAGCAAAAGTAAGAGTGGAAAAGGCAGCTGGAATTTCGGCTTTGGTGTTCAGGGAAGTTAAGACGTTGATTTCGTTGCTTTGACTTGTTTTGTAGGCGCGGTGCAGAAGGTGATGCTGTCATCATGCTCTACCTCATCGGGCTGGGCCTCGGAGACGCCAAAGATATCACAGTGAAGGGGCTGGAGATTCTGCGTGCCTGCAGCCGCGTGTACTTGGAAGCGTACACCTCCATCCTCACGGTGGGGAAGGAGGCGCTGGTGAGTGTGGCGTCCAAACGGGATGGGCGGGGCCTGGATGAAGGTTGCTACGGTGAGTATCATAGATACGCACACGGCCTCTGCTACTATTGGCCGACGAGAAGGGTCCGCATCCGCCATGTTGGAAAGGTATTCCTCGCTGGTAAACACAAACACGTGTATCGAGAGCGTTTGCTTGTGCTGTAACCTCCTTATAGAAGATTAATCGTGCCAAAATTAAACGCAATCAGGCGCGTTCACTACATTGCAGTTCAATTCAGATGCACATGGTGCAAGTAGTTTTGGCACGGTTTTATTAGATCGATAGATAGATAGATTGATACTTTATTAATTCCCAAGGGGAAATTCACATACTCCAGTAGCAGCATTATTAGATTAGATTATTTGTTAAAAAATGAAATGCCATCCAACATGTTAACTACATGGCAATGGGACATTTAATTTTGGCATGGTTTTATCGTGTCATAATTAAAAACATTCGACCAAGTGATGATTTTGTATTGCATTTTAAAATACGAGAAACTTTGTGTGCCGTAGTAAAAAGCAATCAACCATTATTCTTCCACATAGGAAATACAAACCAGTAGCTAAATTAAAACTAACCAAATTGCTGGCCCTTGTGTATTGGGATCCCTTCTTGCCTGTCTCTGGGTTCCTCCTCACTTTGCATCCAAAAGACTCCACCATTTGGAGGCATTCTATGCCATAGCTGCAGGTAAAGTTGTCACCTTTTATATGGAAAGCTAACCAGCTCATTCCAAGATGACAGTGCTGCTGAGAATGGTATCTAGGAGTGTGTATCTATGATTAGGATAATTAAGGGTAAATTATCAGTAAGGAAGGCTGTCTTGCAGAAAATATTCAATTCATAATTTTTTTTTTGTATCAGTATGCTGCTGCTGGAGAATGTGAATTTCCCCTTGGGATTAATAAAGTATCTATCTATCTATCTATCTAATGCATATGCCTCTTTAAGTGAATTTGAAGTCAATGGGTGGCTAGAGCATGTCCAGGCAGCCTCCAGTACAAGGCAGGAAACAACACTGGACTGAAAACCAGTCCATTGCAGCAGCTACTTGCCCATGCAGAAGAAGATTCAAATTGCCAGTTAACCAAACTCACAGGTCTTTAGAATGTGGAAGGGAAAACCAGAACACCTGGAGAAAACTCTCCGTGGAAATAAGGAGAACATACAAATTACAAACTTACAGCAACTGTTTTTATGATTCAAAATTAGGATGCTGGATCACTGAGACTACAACTGTAGCCGTTGTGTAGTCTCACAGATCCTGATGTATAATGCATTTGTCTGGAGTCAATCATGAGTGAATTTGGCTCAAAAGTGGGGTGGGGGGCATTAGATGGTTCACTCAGGTTGACATTTCTAAACTAATCCAGTGCCTCATGAAGGCAGAGCTCAGAGGAGGGAGTGGGGAGTTAAACAGTAAAGAGTAACAGTTCACTTGTTGACCTGGTCTGAGTGACAAACAGCCTCTGGTCATAATGAGTAAACCTTCAATAGATAAACATTTCCTAAGAAGACATGTTAAACATGTATGTGTGTCATGTTGCATAAAACACTTTGCGTTTTTCAAAAGGAAAGGATAAACACGTCTTTAAAACCAGGTTATGTTTGGCATTCAAAGGCATCACTGGGCTAGTGGTAAAAGTGAAGGATGCCCTTCTGCCGGCTTTATGTAGTGTCTGCTACTCTCAGTTACGACGATGCCGCCATAGTCGATGTGCTGTTGAAAGAACCCCACAGTTGTGACAGTATATGGTTCACTTGAACATATTATGCAATATTTTCATTTTGCCAAGGATCAATTCTATTATCATCTGGCAGTGGATTTGCTGACCTGGCAGCCTGACTTAGGTCCTTAGTATTGCATCTTGTGGGTACAGCAGGAACAAGAGCAAAGATGTAGGCAACAGTTTGACTTGAGACTCGTCACCCACATCTCATTTCTTGGCATTCTTTCACGTGCATGATTAAAAGCAAATATAACTTTGGGTAGGATTTTTGGATTGTGAGTGAAAGATTTTTTTTTCCCCAATTAATGTAAAGTGCCCATCCATTCATTGTGGTGCCCATTTTTCCACTTCAGAGTAACTATGGAGCTATCCATTCATTTAGTGAACCTGCATAATCCACTTCTAGGATTGCGTGGCACCAGAAGCCTAGCCTGGCAGCATTGGCAACAAGGCAGGAGCCAATTGTTGAGTATGTACCAGTCAATTGTAGTGTGCACTCACATATACAAATCAACTTGACCTAAAACGTGCATCTTTGGAACGTTGGGAGGATAATGGGAATGTCTGTAGAAAAACCTCCACAGATGTGAGAAAAGCAATGTGCAAGTTCCACAAAGAAAGTGCTTGGCCATAGATTTGAACCCAGGACTCTGGAGCAGTGAAGCAGTAGCATTTATCACTATGCCAGCATGCCACCCCATGATATATGACCAGTAGTTTAATGTCAGGATGAAGATGCCCCTGTTTTTAAACCTTGCAAATCTATCACCTCCAAGCCAGCTTTCCAGCCTTATATAATTGAATCCTTCAGTACAGAGTTCTCAGCTGGAAATGTGGAAAAGTGGCTCTGAGGCTAAGGATCTGCGCTGGCATCCCGAAGGTTGCCGGTTCGAATCCCCATCACTGCCAAAAGAGATGCTACTCTGCTGGGCCCTTGAGCAATGCCCTTAACCTTCAATTGCTTCAGGGGCGCTGTACAATGGCTGACCCTGCGCTTTGACCCCAAGGGGTATGCGAAAAGATGAATTTCACTGTGTGTTGTCCTGTATAACTATCCATCCATCCATTTTCCAACCCGCTGAATCCGAACACAGGGTCACGGGGGTCTGCTGGAGCCAATCCCAGCCAACACAGGGCACAAGGCAGGAACCAATCCCGGGCAGGGTGCCAACCCACCGCAGGACACACACAAACACACCCACACACCAAGCACACACTAGGGCCAATTTAAAATCGCCAATCCACCTAACCTGCATGTCTTAGGACTGTGGGAGGAAACCGGAGCGCCTGGAGGAAACCCACACAGACACGGGGAGAACATGCAAACTCCACGCAGGGAGGACCCGGGAAGCAAACCCAGGTTCCGAGGTCTCCCAACTGCGAGGCAGCAGCGCTACCCACTGCGCCACCGTGCCGCCCTGTATAAAATCTATCTATCCGGCGCCGCCGTGAGTGGCAGCCTTTTCAGCAGCTCCGTGTATCAGTATGCTGCTGCTGAAGAATGTGAATTTCCCATTGGGATTAATAAAGTATCTATCTATCTATCTAACTATGTATGTGACAAATAACTAAAGAATTATTATTATTATTATTATAATAAATGCAGATTGGCCTTATTGGTGTTGACATGACCGGAATCAGTTGATTGTGTTTCAGCTGAAATTGTGCAACAAAACACGTGTTTATATCCATTACGAGCGACCACAGAATGTCACTTTTACATACTGTACAGTTTTTGGATTATTGCTGTGCAAGACCTGGTGGCGTCCAGTGTTAAAGACTGTAATGAATCTCTCCATGCTCTGCAACTGCCGGTGATGATGTGCGTATATCTGTTTGCTGAGATGTGTTTAAAAGGTATTTGAGATTAACTAACTGTGTGGCGCTTGGAATTTTCAGGAGGAGTACTACGGTCGAGAGCTGATCCTTGCAGATAGGGAGACGGTGGAGCAGGAGGCAGATGAGATTCTGAGAGGAGCAGACCAGACAGATGTGGCTTTCCTGGTAGTTGGCGATCCTTTTGGGTAAGTGTTTATGGCATTATTGTAATTGTGAAATAATGTAATTCAGTTGATGGGTTACTACCTTCTCCTGTCCTGAAGGTGGTAAGCTGTTTTCCTTTTGGTTTTAACTGTAGCCAGGCTGTCACTTCATCTTGGTGTCAGGCCTACCAATTCTGTTTGGAATCGATCAATAAATCAAACTTCATTTCATATAATGTCATTAAAAGGCAGTCACATTATAAGCTGAAATACATGGCTATAAAGATTCCATTACAGTATTATGCTTTCAGAGTGAACAATGCATTAAAATTTACGCTGCAAATAATTAGCAAAATTACAGTTCTGGAAAAGCGTCAAAGTATACCCGACAAATTCTCACTACGAGCATAAAGGAGTTTTACAAATCAAGCACAGTTGCAGTATTTAAAGGTGGGAATGTTTTGGTATAATACAGAGGATAGCATGTTGCAACGGTGACATCCATTCATTTACTGAAGATGTGCCATCCACTTAGAGCATTCTGGGGAACCACAGCCTGGCCTGGCAGCATCAGGTGTAAGGCAAGCAAGATCCATGAGCAGTGGGCAGTCCACCTTCACATCATCTTCCACACTCATCTCAGGAGAATTCAGAATTGCTAATTATCATTTAGCACACAAGCCTTTTTGGTATAGGAACAAAAGCAGGGTATCTGTGGTAATACCACATAGACATGAGGAGAACATGGAACTCCACATAGACAATGTGGAAAGATCAGTCCAGATCACAGTCAGACAGACAGACCACAGGAGTCTCAACACATACACGTTTATTTTCTCCTCTTCAGCCTTTACACAACACATTGCACAAATCACCCCAATTGGGCTCAGTCCCGTCTTTCTTTCTCTCTCTTCTCTGCCGCCTTCACTCCTCCACTCTCAAGCTCTGCCTCCCGACTCCGGTTCCCCGAATGGAGTGAGGCGGCCCCTTTTATGTTGCACCCGGATGTACTCCAGGTGCACCCTGATGATTTTCCTGCAGCACTTCCTGGTGTGGCGGAAATGCTGTAGTCCAGGGCTTCCGGGATCTTCCAAGAACCCCCTAGCGGTGGCCACGGTCCCCAACAGGGTTGAGCTTCCAAGCTCCAAGTCTGTGGTCCCGATGCAATCCCGGGGGACTGTTCTCTTGTGTCCCAGGGAAGGTATTATCCCTGTCCTGGTCCTTCCCTTCTCCAGGCATCCCGGTGGGGCAAGGTCCCCGGTTGTCTGCCACAACAGTAACCACGCCAGAGTTTGAACCCATCCCCTGGAGCTGTGAGGCAGTGACACTAACCACTGTACCACCATGCTGACGTACAATATAAAACTGATGTAGTATGAGTGACATTTTCAGTGCTGCATATTAGGTCACTGCAGTATACTTTGAGATACTAGTAGCTCAGTAAATTGCTAGTATACATTAAAAGACAACCATTAATAGCCAGAGATAACAGATGAGTCTTCAGTGTGTGTGTGTGCGTGTCCAGACAAACTGACCAAGGCAGAGAGTTCTGGAGCAACCCAAGGTCACCATGAGTTTTGCTGGTTTATGCACTCTTGGATATGGCTCTTATATGTAGACGTCATAATTTGGTCAGTGGCATGTTGTTTTGTCTTGGTACCGTAATATTTTATTCTCCTTTCCCTTTTTGTATTATTAATATGTAGCCTTTGTCAGAAGGCCTCAAATCTCACAGATTTAGCACTGTTAATAAGGTATTATACCATAACTTCTCCCCACCTTCCCTTCTAATAATAATAATAATAATTCTTTACATTTATATAGCACTTTTCTCACTACTCAAAGCGCTCTCCACACAGGGAGGACCCAGGAATCGAACATACAATCTCCTTACTGCAAAGCAACAGCACTACCACTGCGCCACCTGTGAGGATTCTACATTTATAACCTCAGGCAATTAGGTGTAGTAAAAGACAAGCAGGAGTTAAGTTACAATTTAAATAATGTATTATTGATAATATTCATAAATAATAGCAATATGCAAAGTACATTTGAATATTGTCAACCATACAACCTGGTAAATGTTGATGTGTAGTTTCAGGCGGCACACAGACTTGTTAGTTACTTAAAATATCTCTAGTTAAGGCATCATTTGTGGTCAACTTTCTTCAGAACTCAGTATGGCTGCCTAGCTGTGCCCTTCATTGTGTTGTCCTTTTCAGTTTATGGTGTGTGATGGTCTTTCATTGGTGAGGTAAAGCAAGCAAATTTCTAGGTTTTCTGACCAACACCTACAGCCAATAGGGCATCGTGGTACTCAAAGGCTTTTGATACAAGCCAGTTCTAAACAGCCATGCTGCCCAATGGGGGGACAGAAAACACTCACACCTGCCCCCTAAAACTACATGTTAAGGTAATGCTTGGCAGTTAGGCAGCCTGGCTTTCCTGTTGGGGTTGAGAGAGAGTCCTGAATAGAAACATTTACCAAACTTTGCTCACTTAGTCCTAGGGGGTTAAACATGAATGCTACTCACTATTGTAACACTAATATTACATTGCTTTGCCTAAGTTACAAATAAGACATACAAAATATTTATCAACATGTATGCAAAATGTCACATCACAACACACGTCTATGTGGTCTTTGCTTGTTTTTTTATTTATTTATTTATTTTTTATGGTGTATTGTTTGTTCAAATTCTGAAAAGCAAGGGGTAGCTCTTCAGGACAGTCTTCTGTCATGGGTGGCTGCTTGCAATGACTGACTAAGCTGTGAAATGAAAGGTCATTTGAGGGAGACACTTGACTGACCGATGTGTTTGTATCACCATAACCTGCAAGTAGAATGTGGAGTTAGTACCACATGCAGGGTGGTATGAGTTTTTAGTGCAACAGAATGTAGGCTGGGTGGGTTGTCTGCCAGTTCCATTATTAGCTAGCGAAGCCATTTCTTTGCATTAAAACAGCTGTTGGAGATCACTTTTTTCTTTTTTAATAGCACACAAGAGCTTTGGAATTCAGAAGATTGAGTCCGCTTTTTTTCTCCTTCTTCGTCATCAAGTTCCAGACCACTAAAACCAGATAAATTGTTCAGCGCTTAATTTGTTTTTCAGGACCACTTTTATTAAATGTGGTGTAATTAATTCAGAGGAATCCTGCACAATTTACTGACACCTGCTTTTAATTTAAACCTGCAGTAACCAACGGTTTGCAGACTACTTTCCCAAGCTGAAACCACTCTATTGCCACTTGTAATTCTTCCAGTATCTCATTGCCACCGCGTGTAAGCGATTTTACAGGACGCTGTTTTCAGCGTGGGTCTGTGCATCCCCCTCTCTGCATTTTGGGTTTAAATGGTAAAGGGAATGGCATTAAAAGCAGGGGCTTCCATTCCGTGTGTCACCTCAGCCAATGACTCCCTGTGTGTTTATTTAAGTGGTGTCACCTCGCTGGCATTCCTAGGAGGTGGCCGTGTTGTCCATTTGGTTAAAGATTAAAAGCTAAGTTTCTAATTAAGTGTTGCTCAGCATGGGTTTTGAACACTTTGTCAATTTATATGTAACGTAACACAATCTAAATGAGTGGTGTGATACCAGCAAGTCCACAGTTCAAATTCCACTCAACTACTGAATCCCACGTGGCTGTTTTGCATCCTTTGGAGGTTCCTTGGATGCCTTTCCCAAATCCCTTTGAATGGTGCAGCATTCACATGCTTTTGGAAATTCACTACCCAATAGGAACCTCTAAGTGAACGTGCATACACCTGGTAGCTACCAATGGGAGAATTTTGATATAACTTTGTTAGTTGTATTTATTGAGTGCTGACGTAACCCTTAACTTCTACTTCATTTTGCTGGAGATAACCACCAGTGCCAAAAAAAGGTGTTTTTGGTTGCTTTGTTTATGGAGCGTTGCAGTAGTCTGCTAATACATCTTTATTTGAAAAAATGAGTAAAGCAGCATATCAGCAGCTTCTTCACGTTTCTGCTAAGCCTTATCTAAAGTTGAATCTGCTCTGCGTTTTTGCATGCTCAGTGATTTTCCTGTTCCCTCTGCTTTCTTGCATGTCACCACCAACGCTCCAGAATCGGCACTGATTACAGAAATATGATCTGTTATAACAGTTTCTCCAAACATATGACTGTAACATTAGTTGTCAAGAACAAAAGCACCACTGCTTTATGATTATATACTATGCTGTGGGTTTTTTGAGGCCTACAATTTCCATTCTGTATATGTTTTTGTCATTAATTATTATCACCCTAAAAACCTCTTTATTTTTGGCTTACAACAACCAAATACAGGAATGTCTCAGATGTTAAGAATTACTTTGCTTTTCTTCTGCAACTGGGAGCATAGCAGCCTACCTCAGATCTAAAGTGTTCATTATGAACAAATGTGAATGTGGGGTTGGGAAAAAGAAAGCTGAGATTCAAGGCGTTTCCGAGCTTAAAAAGTGTGAAAATGATTCAAACTTCAAATACAATTCTGGCCTATTGAATTCTACTTACGTCTAACCATAACCCTTCACTGCAGTCTTTCTATAAATTATTTCAGCTTTCCTCTCATTCTGTACTATTATTTATTACGTGGCACATTCCCTATCTATTTGTGTATCTATATATTGTGACAAAGGCGCTATACAAGCGCTCAACCCGACACAGACAGATTCAGGAGGCACACTGATAAAACAAATAAATGTTTTATTTTCTTTTTCTTCTTCGCCTGTGGGCAACACCTTCCCCGTTCCCACAGGCACAACACAGTCCCAATAAACACAATCACAATACTCTTCTTCTGTTTATCTCCTCCACTCCTCTCCAGCAAGCTTTGTCTCCCTCCTCCCGACTCTGGCTCCCGGAGTGGTGGCTGCTGGCTCCTTTCATAGCCGACCCGGAAGTGCTTCAGGTGTTTGATGACCCATTTCCAGCTGCACTTCCAGGTATGGCGGAAGAACCACCCACATGGGCTCAGGAACCACTGCAGCACCCCCCTGGTGGTGGCCACGGACCCCAATAGGCTTGAGTTCCAAAGTCCCATGCCCGTCACTCCGATGCAACCTAGGGGTGTTGCTATCTAGCATTCCGGGGGAGGTACTGTCCTGACCAGGCTTGCTCCCCCGGTCCATACAATGAAGAGGCACCCTGGCTGGACAAGAACCCTGGCCATCTGTGACAATATATAAAGCTGAGTAGGGACTGCAACTTGCCACTCTCATTTATAATCCCTAATGATGTCTTTTTTTTTTTTTTTTTTGTGGAAGGTGGGACCGCTCCAGTGGTCCAGCTACTCCCTTCAGTGTAAACTGCAGATTCAGTTTATATCCACAGGTATATGCATTGCTGAGTCAAAACATGAAGCGAATGATGTGACAATGGCGTGTATTAAATTAGGGATCTAGTAGACCGTAAGCTGACGTTAGGCACTTGTAGTTGATGTGTGGAATGCAGAGATCTAAGTGACTTTGATAAGCACCGGTCGTTAGGCCAGATGACTGATTCAGAGAATTTCCAAAATGGCAAGCTTTATTGGGAGCTAATAGTTGGCAATGGTGAATGCCTACCAACAGTGTTCTGAGGATGGAAAAACTACAATCCGGCAAGTCTGTAGGACAGACAAGAGTCATCAATGGGAGAGGTCACCAAAGGCTAACTCGTCACGTACGAACCAATAGAAGGGCTACTGTGGCACCAATCACAGATCATTTTAATGACATTTACAAGGGTAATGTGTCCCAACACACAGTGCATTGAACCCTGCTGCCTATTGGACTGTACAGCAACAGACCTGTCTCAGTGCCCATTCTGACCCCTGTCTACCATTGGAGGTGTCTACTACAACGCACATACAAGGGTTGGAACTGTACCTTGGGATCAATAGAAGGAGGCGGCCTGTTCCGATGAGTCTGTTGCATCATGTGAGCAGCCGGGTACATGTACAGTATGTAATTTACCTGGGGAAGAGGTGGCACCGGGATGCACTGTGGGAAGAAGACAAGCTGTTGGAGGGAGTGTGATGCTTCTGGCAGTGTTCTGCTGGGAAACTGTGAGTCTGGACCTTCTTGTGGACATTAGTTTGACGTGCGCCACCTACCTATCTACGTTGCAGATCATGGCAATGATATTACCAGACTGAAGTGGTATCTTACAGCAGGATCAAGTGCCCTGCCACACAGTTTGAATTGTTGGGTATGGTTTGGGGAACATGATGAGTCGAATCAACAAGTCCGATCTGCGACAGCTCCACCTCACAATTTACAGTAGTTAGAGGATTTGCTGCTAACATCCTGGTGCCCAATACCGCAGAATACCTGCTGAGGTCTTGTAGAGTTGATGCCTCGGAAGGTCAGAGCCGTTTTGATGGCACACAGAGGAGCAACAGCATTTGAGGGAGGTAGTCATAATGTTTTGGCTTGTGTAGATACCCCAGCAGACAATTGGGCGGATGGAGGTGGAGTTCTTACCTGGCTGGGATGCCATGGATGGATAGACTAAATGGGTTCAATTCCTGGTCGGAGTGCCTTATGGTCCCTCTCCTGGGTGTGATCCCCAAAGAGTACAAAAACTGGCAGGAGAGCATGGCAGGGAGCAGTTCATCCCCTACTTTAATAGGTGGCAGTGTCCCTCAGATAGAGTCCCAGTTTAGACACTCGCAGAGCTTCATGGACGTTGGAGTCCGGATGAGCAGACCTGGAAGGATCCCTGGAGGATGACAGAGGGCACTGCCGGGGGAGGATCTCCCTGACTTTCTCATAACCCGGAAGCGGATCCAACTGGCTATGTCACGTCACCTGAAGTACTCCTGGGTCCTCGATAAAAAGGACGGCACTACCTTGTCCAGACGACTCGGAGCTGGGAGGAAGGAAAGCAACAGTCGACTGGAGGAGAGCAGACGAAAGAGGAGAAGTGACATCTTGTTTTTGTGCTTGTGTTTACAAAGTGTGTAATAAACACCCTTTGTTTGAACCCGGGACTGTGTTTGTGTGTTCCTGTTTGGGGCTCACTGGTACCCCCTAGCCTTCACACTTATCAGTGTATATAATACACTGAATGGTATGTATAGCTTTCTGTGTGTGTGATGTTTTTGTTGTGTTGTATTATTTCCAGCTGTTCTGAGGAGACCTTCAACTAAGAATGTCATTTTACTGTGTCCCCTTTTTACATGTGACTTTAGGCCCTGTATCACTACATGTTCTTCTCTGTTGAGGTGGTTCCTATTGTGACTGTCCCTTTATGTTGCTATTGTTCTTTCCAGTTGGACACCCCTTAACAGTACATATGTATTTTTATATCTGTTGTGTCACATCTAAATTAAAATGATATAATAACCAAATAGCTTGGCTAGTGAGAAAAACATTCTTTCATCTGTTTGAAATGAAATATTTATAAATTGCAAGTCTGGGGCAGATTTTAAACTTCCACTTCTCTCTCACAGGGCCACCACTCACAGTGACCTGATGCTTCGAGCAGTGAAAGCTGGCATCCAGTATCGGGTGATTCACAATGCCTCTATAATGAACGCTGTGGGATGCTGTGGTCTGCAGGTAAGATTGTGTGCCTTTGTGTGTGGAGCAGTGAATGAGAAGTGTATGGACACACCACATTGGTTTCTTCATCCATGCCTGCTCAGAGTTTGTGTAGCTTTCACTCCTCAGCCTGACTAGAAAGACATGAGACGAGCAATACTGTGGTTAATATACATGATTCTTTGCACTGTTTCCAGCTTAGATTTACATGCTATCGGCTAACTATTTTGCAATGTGGCCTGCTGGAAATTCTCCGTGGTTTTTGGGAGCAGAGGAAGGCTCCCACTAAAGAAGCCAGCTGTTCACGCTGCTTTTTATTAAAGTAGCTAAACAGTCATCCAAAAAAAGACGTGTGCTGCTTACTTTACTAAAGAGAGGCTGTGATGTCCCGAGGCCTTTAATTTTAGACTTTATGTTCTCTTATGTGTAACTTGTGTACAGAGCAAAACTTAAATGGAAAGCCATTTGCTTTCTTTTGTTCCTTTTATTTTTTTATTTTAGCGTTTTTTTATTCCCTATAAGTTTCCAGGCTTCTTTTCTGTTTTCATCAGATGTGTATGGTATTTTGTACGGCAACAGCTTTTAACCACAAACCTTACAGCTACTGGCAGCAGCACATTAGTGGTTAAAATACCTCCGAGCAGTGCACAGCAGTTTCTCCTCATTTCTGCTGTTGCTGTTTGCACAGCTTTTTCGCCTTCCACATTCCACTTAATATAAAGAACTTGCTGAGCAGGGCATATCTTTGAATTTGAATGCCCCAGCTTCCTAGAATAGCTGAGGGGGCCACTGTATGCCTGAGAGGCTTACGGTCGGCTGTTCTCCAGTATACAGTATCTGAGCAGGCTACTGTGTCATTGCAAGGCCACGTGCAGTCTGTTTTTTGTACATTAGAAAGAAACTGGCATTGATGTTTCTCTTCCTTGTAACTGATAAGACCCTCCTTGCAGGCACTCTCCATTCTCTTTCAGTTGGACCTAATGTTTGTGGTAAGAACAATTCATAACTATGAATATTGGCACCTTTTTCAAAAATCTCCACCTTTCATGTCAAATGCATCTAACGCACGCATTGTTACTCAGGATAAAATGACATCTTTTTCAAGGGTCTCCACACCCAGATGCCTGCATTTCTTATTGAACTGTCTTGTTGTTAATGAACAGATATTAATGTGTTTTGGGTTTGGGCTACAATGAATTTTAAAGTGCAGGTTTCTTCCAGAAAGATGGCCTGAAAATCCTGCCGACTGTGCCACTTGTAACCAGTAGGAGGCGCCACTGTTCCCAACAACCAAGACACAGTAATACCTGACGCACTTTTAGGATAAAATAACAGATATTTATTTATCCTTGGCATGTTTCCAACAGTCACCTTTCCAAAGACCATCCACAATACACAAAAATAAACATTTTTCCTCTTTCCGTCCTCTGTTGAGTGTTGCCCACTGCCTCCCAACTGTGACTTATTGATATGAGGCAGCGGGCTACCTTTTAAGCTGGACCTGGAAATGCTTCCAGTGCTATGCCTTGTCTTTCCGGAAACAATTCCAGGGCATAAAGAAAGTATGGAGGTCCTCCTTCAACAACACCCTCTTTTGGAACCCAGGGCCTCTGACAGGGCTTCACTTCCAGACTCCAACTCCCAAGCACCCCTGCGGGTGTCCCGATTGGGTTGCCATTTAAGGATTATTGCCACCTGGCATATGGGGGGATGGAGGAGCTCTTGACTCTTGATCCATCCGTTATATCATGTTGGCAGGACACAGTTATTTTTCAGTCCCACATGGCACTCCATCTGTTGTTCGACTCAGGCTGCCTGTCCAGATAGAAAACCATTGTCCTTTCTGGCTGGGACGCCCACTCTCCTCCCACAGTGTGTGTGTGTGTGTGTGTGTGTGTGTGTGTATATATATATATATATATATATATATATATATATATATATATATATTTATATATTCACGGCATTCGTAGTCTGTGTCACAATCTGATTGTATGGGTGGTTACCTACCAGGTAACGCTTGTGGTTGGCCAGCAATCTGCTAACATCCACCACGGTGCCCTCAGTTTGTGAGGAGCAGATCATAGAATGGTTGAAATAGTTTACTGTCAAATAAATGCAAAGAGTACGCGACACGTGTTTCGCCCTCATTCTGGGCTCATCAGGCGTACCACTCCACTGCACTCCCTCTCGGGAATCGAACCTCGGACGTCAGCGCCAGAGGCGATGCCCCTAACGTTGCGCCACGGCGTGTGGTTCGTTTATTTGACAGCATGTAGATCGGGGTAATTACATTCACGGCATTCGTAGTCTGTGTCACAATCTGATTGTATGGGTGGTTACCTACCAGGTAATGCTTGTGGTTGGCCAGCAATCTGCTAACATCCGCCACGGTGCCCTCAGTTTGTGAGGAGCAGATCATAGAATGGTTGAAATAATTTACTGTCAAATAAATGCAAAGAGTACGCGACACGTGTTTCGCCCTCATTCTGGGCTCATCAGGCGTACACACTCCACTGCACTCCCTCTCGGGAATCGAACCACGGACGTCAGCACCAGAGGCGATGCCCCTAACGTTGCGCCACGGCGTGTGGTGGGAGTGCAGTGGAGTGTGTACGCCTGATGAGCCCAGAATGAGGGCGAAACATGCGTTGATATATACAGGCAGTCCCCGGGTTGCGTACGAGATAGGGACTGTAGGTTTGTACTTAAGTTGAATTTGTATGTAAGTTGAAACAGGTACATTATTTTAATAAATGCTATTGTTGACCGACTGTAACCAAGTGCTCTGCCAATGAATGATGGAGTTTCACCCCTCTCTGACCTTTTTATTATTTCTTCTTTATTTTCAATGGTGATGGTTTTTCTCTTCTTTACTGTATCACCAGCACTTGCATCATTTGTGTTTCAGAGACATTGTTGAAGGGTGAAGACAAAAGGTTAAGATGAGCTCTTCTGCACAGCACTGTACACATTATCACAGCAGGAAGGCACCTGTCAACACGTCTGACGACTTCCTGCTATGTGTGTAACAGTACAAGCAGGCTTGCTATTGAGAATGAATGGGGGCGGCGTGGGGCAGTTCATCACCAGCCCACCTCACAGTCACCTCCACTACAGTATGCTGCCTGCAGTGTCCGCCCACCGAGAACGAACACGGTGCAGCCAAAGGCGGGTAGTGAATCGCCCAACCCCAATTCAACAGGCAGCCATCTGAGGCACACTACAATGCTACCCCCCGCCACTCCGTTCAGCCACAACCGGGTCACGGCTTGCAGCATTACCAGCCGTGTGTGCTGGGCAGGCAGTGAAAAGCCCCCCTCCGCTCCTTCCAGCTTGCGTCCAGTCAGGAGCAGTAGCTGTGGCGGCATAGTGGGCGGGATCTCAGTTTGCAACCCCCCAGGCAGACACGTGGTCTAGTCCCACCCTCCAGAAATGACCCTCTTATTGATGACACTTAATACATACATTTAAATATCAGTTCACCAATCACACACTGCCCACAAGTAATCTCATTATACTGTATAAGTGAAAGTGTACGTCACTGTGCTCTAGCTAGCCACAGACTAATGTAACTTTAATAAAAAAAAAGAGATACCACTGCCGTCTTTTAAAAACTGTCTGGTTGAGATACTGGGATAATGTAGATATCTGCTAACCAGGTTTCTTATCATTTGAAAAATTTCCTGTGTGTAATCTTGGTGCACAGTTAAGTTCCTGAAAATCTCATAAAGGGGATTAAAAAGACTCTCTTCCTTTTGCTGGCTATTTAAACCCGGAAAGTCTTTCCAGTCATCAGTTTTCACACCCAATTCATCCTCTTTCAGAATCACAGAAGATATGAGCCTTTCCTGGCAGCGTTACACAAAAGGCAGGAAACGACCCTGGATGGAGTGCCAGGCTATCTCAGGGCAGATTCATCCACGCTTGGGGGAATTTAGAGCCTGCTGTTAACTTAATGTGCAGACCCTTGAAATGTGGGAGGACAACTGGAGAACCCAGAGAAAAGCCCACCCATGTATGTGAAGAGCAGATAAAGTCTGTACAGGCAAGGGCAAAGTCATAATCTGAATACTTTGGCAATCCAAGAATGCTTTGGAACAGTAGTGTCTCGATTGACTATCTTTATATATAATGCGCTACCCTGGCTGTCCGTTTGTCTGTCCGGGATTTTAAATCACCTGTTGCTCGCAAACCATTTGAACTATTGACCTGAAATTTAGTAAACATATACTACGATTGACCTCCAAGGTTATTCCTGTTTTTATTTTATTGTAGAATCAACTCTCAGCAGTGGCCAGCAGGGCGGCACACGTGTACCGGCGCCATTCTCATTCCCTACCTCTTCATATCTTAAATCATTCTTCAGATTGAAGACTTAAGTGCCAGCTTAAGTGAAAAATGAAAGAAAACATACTAAGTAACTTTCAACACAAACATTGACTTAATCAGTTTTAACGAGAAAAGATAGCCGAGGGAAGAAGAGAAGAATCGGGCTGCTAGGGTGGAGAGAAGAGCTGCTCAGGAAGCAGCAAGCGCATCAACCTCTGAGCAAACAAATGGTAAACGTACAGAGAAAGAGTCTGAAAACGATGAATGCTCAAGTCAAGTGGATGCACTGCACATTATCGTTATAGCAGTGCATGTGCCGTTACTGGTCTTAAATAAAGTTGTTGAATAAGAATTAAAAAAGAAATAAAGTGCTTTAAAACTGTCACATTAACAATGTTCTTTCTGTTGTTTGTAGGCCTCTCTAGTGTTTTGGAGTGGCTGCTCTGTAGCTTGCAGGCAGAAACAGGATTGCAGTATTATTTTCTGTATTATTGTTGTTATTACAGAAGCAAATGACAGGCGGCATTTATTGAAAGACAAGGTGGTAATCCAGCCAGGCATCGACTAAGTGAACTGTTCTGTTACTTCAATGTGAAAGCAGCTGCCCAGTTTCTGACAGAAGGGAAGGAGTGTTTGGGTGGCACAGTGGCATTGCTGCTTCTCAATAAGGAAACTGGGGTTTGTGTCAAAGGTGCTCCCTGCGTGGGGTTTGCATGCTCTTGTGATGGTCCAGGTCATCTCCACAATCTCTGGAAGCCTCTTGAACCCAGGACTGTCTTAAGCTCCTGGTACCCCATGACATTTCTCTGGATAAGTAGGTTAACAAAATGGATGGATGGATGAATGAAAGGTTTGCTGTGCATTGTTCGGATAATCATTTGATGGCATCACATTCCTGGATCTCTTCAGTGCTGTAGATGGCATAAACTCTAGTCACCCGACCCACCTGCTCATATCAAGCTTCAAAGTGTGACCCCTGAATCTGCAAACTGCTGAGTACCTTGTTTGCCAAATTGTGGTAGGGCGTTTACCTCGATTTTAGAATGGCAATGCCGCTCTGTATTTACAGTTGCACATGTCAGAGTGAGCAGAATCTTTGAGTTTGTTGCCCTTACAAATTTGACTGTTCCACTTGAAAGGAATTGCAAAAGATTCTGTAGTGGATGCTGTGTGACATGGCCGTATACTGGCAAGGCCAGAGAAGAGTTGAGTGGCACCCATCTTGGATTTGTGGTGACATGTTGGGAGCCATAGAGATCTCTTTAGACTCAAGTCGGTCAGAGAGGTACAGCTACACACTAAGTCACCCGCCCTCCCACGAAAGGCCTCTTGCAGCTGCAGCATTTCTTACTGGAAATGTCTTGTATAGTACAGTACCCTCTGGCTCGCTTCCTGGAAGTGCACACAGGCCATGATTTAAACAAAATTTAGTGTGGCTAGAAAATTGGTAGCTTGGGTTATGAGGGCGGACACGTGCTCTGTGTCCCTGACTGCCCCAGATGGCTGCTCCTGTGCTTGTCTTATTTCAGGTTTAGCATGCAGGCAGCCAAGACTTTTGTTTTTTTTCCCAGAATTCTGCTACATTGAAGGATTGGCAGAGTTTGTTGGGGTTAAGAAGTGTTAAATCATGAGACACAGATACTTTCAGAGAATGAGAACCCTTTCTGTTAGGTACACTTTAACCCCTTTGTGGCCTTCCCTCTTCCTTCTCTCTCCTTTTGGTGCAGCTCTATAATTTCGGAGAGGCCGTGTCAATCGTGTTCTGGACTGAGTCTTGGAAACCAGAAAGTTTTTACGACAAAATCAAGAGGAATCGACAGAGTGGGATGCACACTCTTTGCTTGTTGGGTAAGTGCTGGATGAGCCTGTCTATTCCTTTCACGTCTGTTTTGTTTTCTTGGTCACCAATGTTTAAATCAGAGCCTCATCATCGTAGGACTTAGGATCGCTATGTCACTGCAGGCCTCAGAGTTCGCTTGGCCCCCCTGTGTCCCTCCCACTTGTACCTCTCCCTTCCATGTCAAGTCAGTGCTCTTTGGTCCTGTGAATAAATAACTGAATTACAGGGGGTCCTCAGGTTACAACGTCTCGACATAACAACGTTTTGAGTTTACAACACTCGCTCACATAAAAACTTAAAAAAATTGAGACGTGAGAAGGAATAAAGGTAAGGATTTTTTTTACACTCATTTTTAATGTCACTACAGTACAGTGTATTTATGTCCTTTTCCTTTTTCTGTGGTTTAGTTATGTTTTAATGTTCTAGATTATGATTTTACGAATTTGTTAGGATAGGTAAGTGACTTAGGGTAGGGTGTGTTTCGACTTACACCAAAATTCGGGTTACATCCCTGTTGTAGGAACGGAACTGTGTTGTAACCTGAGGACCCCCTGTACTAGACTCTTCTAGAGGCAGACGTTCCAGCAGTTCTTCGCCCTCTGCAGATTATCTCTTCTGCATACACTCTGCTCTCTTCTGTTCTCTTGTCCAGTTCACAGACCTTTTGTCTTTTTTTAAATGGAACTCCTTTCTTTCAATGCTGGAGCCCTCAAACCGTTTCTAGTTCTAAAATAGTGCTGTTGGGGGATGCAGTGATTGGTTTCTTTGGACTATGGGCTGCGGACTGTCTGTTGGGAATCCATATTTGGCTTCCTTTCCTACAATTTAGGATTGGCGGCTGTCTGCTCCCTCTTACTGAGGACGAGGATTTCTTCCGAATAGCATCTTTAATTTATTCCACATTGCTGGCTTAACTCCGCTGGTTGGCAACTGGGGGAGGGAGTTGTTGGAGTCTCATGTCATAGTTTTAGTGGGCTGCAATCAACATTTAGCGGTCCGGTGCCATGAAGATTCACACCGTCAGAGAGACGGTGATTTATTTCTTTTTTTGGTGGAGATTCCAGGGACACACCCAGCCTTGGTCCGACCCGCACACACTCACAAACAGAGACAAGAAACAACAGGTAATAAAACAATGAAAGAATGTATTAAGCACTAATAAATGAAATATAACTACACGCTAAATAATCCCACCCCAGTCCCCTTATGGCGATGTACAACAAAACGCAAACAAACCACAACAATAAACACTCAAGACAATGTCCATATACCAGGAGTCTACCGGTACCTCACCAAAGGGTTAATGAATCCTGCATAAAGCTGAAAACTTGATTCGTCAAATTAGGGGCGGGCGATCTTTCCAAAAAATCATATCACGATCCTTTTAATATAAAATCACAATCCACAATCTAAATTGCAATCTCTCTTTTCAATGTGGCAGACACTTGAGAGAATATCCAGACTCAAACTCATCAAGACCTAAGTAACAGTTGATTTTAAATATCAAACAAAGTTGAATTCAATTGTTCTCTCGTTTGCTAGCTAAGTGGAGTTAAGGCACACGGCCCAAAGCTGGCGAGTGAGTGAGGAAGGCCCCTTCCCTCGGCCCTCTGCGTGTTTCTCGAATTCGCCCAAATTAATCTGTACCACAAGTGAACTATGATACACAGCGAAATGAGAGAAGTCGCAAAATCAACTGGAATGTTCAAGCAAATTATAGAAAAAAAACCCGATCTAAATCCGTTAAGTAATTCTCTCGTGAAACACGGACAGACATACAGACAGACAGAAATTGGATTATATAAATTATATATTAGTAAACCTTCAAAATAGTGTGTAGTTAAAGTCTCAACAGCATTCTCAGCATTTCTGGAGCTTAGTAGAGCCTGATAACTAGAAGAATCTTCACCAAGCAGCTCTGAAAATGTCTGCTTTGTTTGGGTCTCCATACCTCTGTGAGTCTGACATGAATGTCATGAAATCAAAGTTCAGAACACGACTGACAGACGAACATTTAAAGGACTCCATAACAGTGAACCTAAGGGGCTCCACTCCACCATACACCTCAGTGCCAAAAACACATCACACATGCAACTGGACCTGTGAATAAAGTGACACAGTGACATGTGACAAAATGACAGATGAATAAGTCATATCTGTGGATTTGGAATTGTGTTGTTTTGTTTTGACAGCATTCAGGTTTTAATTCAATAGTGTGAGATCCACTAGAAAATGCATACAAACATGCAAAATGCACTTGCAGGTGAACTAAATATTTTTTGTGATGTTTTAATGTAAAATGTGAGTTGTGGACACCAACATTTTGTAAACGTTCAGGCAAAACAAGCTTACTCAGTTTGTTTGGGTTGAAATAAGCTCTGAGAATAAACGTTAGAAAACATGAGGAGCTTTCGGCCATTTTCATTTTGTAAAAGTAGCTCTCAGGGGGAAAAACGGTTGGAGACCCCTGCCGTATACAGTCCAATACAGCAAGAGCAGGTGAAATGATATGGTGTGAAGATGAGAGTCCCGAGAACAGCTTCCATAGAAAAAGAATGAAACAGTCCTACTGGTAGTCCTGAGCAGTGAGGGGTGAGATTTCCAGGAGCTCTCCTTTTGAAGACACACGACAATTAATCCACCACTATATACACGACAGGCAGGCACGCGACAGTCCATTCATCTACCGAGAAATGATCCAGGGGCACAATTGACTTTTCAGACGACACTTTGGACAGGATACACAACACACCGATCTCCTTTTGCCTCTGTTAGGCCTCCCTTTTAAACTTTCCCGCTGGCCTCTTTCGTCCCAAGCAGCCCCTACTTCCGTTCCCATCATCCTATGCGGGTAACCACCTTGGGCCGCTGGGAAGTGAAGTTCTCCCTACGGTAGTACTGCTACAAACAAATGTCACAGAAGTTTGTGTGATGCCAAGGTCAGGGAGCTTTTAAGAGTCCGGTGGGTGGATGCAGGCATCCTGGTCTCTTTTCTTTCTGTAAAGGTGAGCGCACGAGCCAAGTGAGTCATAGAGGACAGCGGAGATCTTGTACACGCTGTAGTAATTAGCCTCTTTTAAGTGTGTGTTTTTGTCTGGTTTGGGGTTTTTTAAATGTGTTTTTTCACTTTTACTTTTGTTTGAGTGTTTTTTATTGTTACTTTTCTTTTTTTTTTTTTGCTTTATTTACGCAACACCATTTTGTCCACGTGTCATCCCATTGACTTTTTCATCATTGCAGGAGCCCAATCAGTGACGTCACCAGTACTTCACTTACGGATATGGTGACGCCTGCTAGGTTCAGTATCCCTTTGGTGGATATTCCAAACAACTAAAATATTTAGGGTAGTTAGATTAATTTTTCCACTTTTATAGCAAACATGCCAAGGAGACTCGGGTCTTTTGATGTGTGCAGCAAGCTGCTGGAGATGTTGTGCCAGTCCATAGCAGCCAGAGTGGTGTTCTATGCTGTGGTCTCCTGGGGTAGCAACTTGAGCTCAGATGCCTGAACAAACTTATAAGGAACGATCCCAGGGCCAACCCTGGACACACTGGAAGCTGTTCTGGAAAAGAGGATGGTGGCAAAACTGGATGCCATCATGAAAAATCTCCTCCATCCCCTCCAGGGAGCGCTCTCTCTGCGTCTTTTCTGTCTTTTCTGTGTCTTTTTCTTTTCTGTCCACTGCTATGAGGCAATTCTACTCAACTTCCACCCCGATGTTCATCTTGTGAAGGAATCCAGGGCCTCAGCGAGCCCCAAACATGAACACACAAAAAGTCCTGGGTTCAAATAATGGAAGGTTTCACTCAATTCACCTCCACAAAGTATCACAAGCACACAATATATAGGTGTTCTCTCCTCACAGTACCTTTCTTCTTCTTACAACCACACTGCCCTACTCCAGTTGAGTGTTGCCCTACGTCCTCCCAGCTCTGAGTCACCTGGGTGAAGGAGTGCGGTCCCTTTTATTAAGGACCCAGGAGTACTTCTGGTGCCAGGGCCACTGCCCAATGGAAGCATTCTGGGTCATATTACGTCCATTATAACAGGGAGCTTGTCCCCTTGTGGCACCCAGTGACTCCAGCAAGGCTGGTCTGCCGGACTACATCTCCCACCATGCCATGCGTGCTTCTTACTCGGCACTGATATCCGGGGGTGCTGCCACCTAGTGTGGTAGGGGAGAAAAAGCCCCACCAGCGAGGTCTTTCCTTTCCATTGGGCTGTCCGTCCATTTCTTCTGGCCATCCCTTCCGGGTCTGGTTCCTCTCTCTTCCCTGGTTGGGATGCCTTATTGCCTTCAAGTCTCCCGTCCTGTTAATGAATTATCCCCTCTGTTGGCTGCAATGCCCATGTGGCATCTACATTGTTTTATTGATCGATTGATTGATTGGCTGTATTATCTGTTCTGTAAGTCTTGTGTCCTTGTTTTGTATGTTTCTGCTGCTGTGTGGAATTGAATTTCTCAATGGGATTAGTAAAGTTTACCAATCTAATCAAAAGAGATGTAGTTCTACATTTAAAGAAAGATTCACAGTTATATATTAAATAAACAAAAATAACAGTACAATCAGCTGCCTTATGTTTCAGAGCTGGACTCAGCTGGTGTGTGCATTTACTGAAAAGAAAATGGTGTGAAAGGGTGACAAATTCAGACTAGTAGGCACATTTTTTTAAATCTTTTAGCAACATGTAATGGACGCCAAATTTCTGATTGTTATCAATTTTAAAAACAATTGTCCTGTTAAGATACTTGATTATTTTTTTTGGAAGTATTTATGCAAGAGTAGACATATCCAGTAAATTATTCAGGCTCGAGTCAAATGTTATCAAAAGCCAGGAAGAAGTTCAGACAATCAGATCTGATAAATGTCAAGTGACATCCTTAAGGTGCTTGTGCTAGATGCATGTTTAGCACTTTTCTACTGTCTAAAATCTGTAAACAGCATTTGTCAGTAAAGTTATTGTTTGACGTGTTTGCTTTTAAATTTAAGTGACATATTCTACAATGTGAGCACATATACTATCGGTCAAACGTTTTAGAGCAAAACTGAAAAAAGGAAATATCAAAATATTACAAGTGGAACTTTTTCAGGTTACAACCTACAGATGTTCTGCAGCAATTAAAGTAAATTACACCTTATAATTTGAAGCAAACAATTTGCACGGGTGTCCCAGCTTCTGTTGATTACTTAAAAACCTGTCTGTGTTTCTTAAAGCAGAGTTGGAACAGACTGTGTTACTACACCCTCTGATGTCCTATTTGGATAATATTACACTGTAGATAATGGCAAGAAAACGGCAATTAACAAATGAAATGAGACAGAGGAATATTACCCTTAAATGTGTAAGCCTTTCATTTAGAGAAATTGCAAAAAAAAAAAATCAAAGTGTCAGTAAGTCCAGTGGTGTCCTACACAATCCAAAGGCAATTGGAAACTGGAAGAAACTCTGATATGAAGAGATCTGGCAGAGCCAAAGTCACCAGCCAATCAGAAGACAAGTTTCTGAGGGTCACCTGCTTGTGTGACAGGCGCCTCACAGCACAGCTCAACAGTGCAGGTTGACAAAAGCAAATCTCGGTTTGTCCTATGAAGAGGAGACTTTGTGCTGCAGGTTTGACAGACCGAGTGGCAGGAGGAAAGCCGTTTGTTAAAGGACACAATAGGGCCTCGAAATACCAGCTACAGACCACTGCAGAATGGAAGAAAGTCTTATGGATTGATGAATCCAAATTTAAAATCTTTGGTTCATCACGCAAGGTGTTTGTATGCCTTTGAGTTGGTGACAGGATGGCTTCTCAGTGTGGAGGAGCAGGAGGTGTGATGGTCTGGGGTTCTTTTGTCGGTGGCAGAGTTGGTGACTTGCATTCTGAATTGAGAGGGTTACCACAATTTGGCTGTTGTGTCAGCGAAAGGTGGCTACTTTGATGAACCAATAATATCAGAATGAAAGTTTGTACACTTAATGATTCCTTGGCTTATTTTCTTATGTAATATACTACCGTGGCTGTCCATTTGTCTGTCCAGGATTTTAAATCACCTGTCGCTCGCTAACCGTTTGACCTGAAATTTGGTACACATATACTACATGATGTCTACTATCCGCTTTCGGGGTGATGATTGACCTCCAAGGTTATTCCTCTTTTTATTTTTATTTTATTTTATTGTAGAATCAGCTCTCGGCAGTGATCAGCAGGGCGGCCGTGCAACGCATGTGTATGGGCGCCGTTCTCATTCCCTACCACCTTCGCCGTCACTTCCCCTACCTCTTCATATCTTAAATTATTCTTGAGGCAGATTGAAGACTTAAGTGCCAGCTTAAGTGAAAAATTAAGAAAAACGCACTAAGTAATTCCAACACAAACACTGACTTAATCAGCTTTAACACGAAAAGATGGCGACGAAAGAGGAGAAGCAGTGGGCCACTAGGGTGGAGAAAAGAAGAGCTGCTCAGGAAGGAACAAGCACATCAACCTCTCAGCAAACGAATGGTAAACGTACAGAGAAAGAGAATGAAAATGATGAATGCTGAAGTCAAGTGGATTAGTGCAGTGCGCCGTTACTGGTTTGTTATATTTGCCTTTGTTTATTTGTTCTGTGCTTTGATTTCATTAAGACATTACTCTGTGTGCATTTCCAGAAACTCATCTAAAAAAATGAGGTGTTCTAAAATTTTTGACTGGTAGTGTACAAATTAAACGAATATGCCACAAAAGTGCTTTTTATATGTTAAATTTGTAGTGATGGCCGAGAAAAAAATTTTTCATCTCATGTCTTCAAATGGACCAGAGATAAGAAAGTTTCTAGTAGACCCAATGTCTATGGTGATCAATGTGGAACAACAGCCAACAACATCAAAACATCTGTGAAAATAAATCTCACATTACTGGTGTCGCTTATTCCACATGTCATATTATCCAGTCATATGCTCACAGTGTTTCAAGCAAATGTACTTTTACCAAAATATTTTTAAATAAACTACTTTTGGAAAACGTTCGTGTGAACAAAGATGGAATGCACTCGAACGTAATGAGCGTTTAAATTGAAGACCCGCCTCCTTCCCTTGTTCATTGGTCACAAATGCAGTCCGGTGAGTACTTGTTCATCGAGTAACATTGCATTTCACGTACAAAGTTCACTGACAGCCGCATACACTTAAAGATAACCAAGTAGGAACCTAATCCGGAAGAGAATGTGCCTCATACTTGTGAATATCCAAGATGTTTCAAGAAGCAGAAGGTCAGTTCACCCGTGTAGTTTCAGGGCCTACCACTACATAATCCCGAGGTACTCGATTTGTGGATATGAATATAAAAAGTGACGACAGGAGGCAGGTCTGCAATTTAAATGCTTTGTTCACGTCTGAGTGCATTCCATCTTCGTTTACAAAACATTTTTCTGGAATTGGTCTACTTAACATTATTTCAGTAAACGCAGATGTGTTTGGAGCATTGGGAGCAAATGACTGGAGGAGCTGACATGTCGAGCGCCTGACAAATGAGATTGTTAACCATGGACTTCTTCTTGAAATTATGAGGTTAACTGTTTTTCTCTGCCATCAGTACTCAACTATATTTTGTAAGTTATATTTTTTTTTATTACATATATATCATTTTTGTGAGCGTATTCCTTTAAGTGCCTTGTATAGTGACACACTACTGGCATCTTTGTGCTTTGCTTCCCCCAACTGCGCAAACCACTAAAACCTTCGATCAGTAACTCGACTCCTTTCATTTATTTTGGAAGCATTCATTTTGTTTTAAAGCTCAAAATTCTGAACACCAAATTAACAGACATAAAAATCCAATTTCTGTCTGGTCATACTGCCTGCTTCTCGGCCATGTGTGACACATTTGGATTTACTGATATAGAGCATGCACTTTATGTGAAAATTAATCACACCCATTTCAGTCTGCAGCCTTGTTTTTAAATATATTGCAGAAATAACCAAGTGAACCCTATGTAGATGAGCGCGCTCGTGATGATTCTTCTTCATTTGCTCATTTTTCTTAAAGGGGAACTGAGCAGGTTGTATTGCGTTGTTAAAATGTTGTGCCTCATTTTACATGTGCATTTCTGGCATTGCTTTTTTTGCTCCAAATGTTTATGGAAGCTCCCAGAATTCCACCCACACAGCCCGTCCACCCCCCTACAATTGTCCAGGGCAAAAGATGACCGGTCTACTGAAACAATAGTTGCTTACCACAGCAGCTGAGGATGTGATTCAGGCAAAGTTTCCTATAAACTGACAGCTTTATGGCAAACCTCTTTTGAGAGAGTGCAGTAACGACAATGTGTGCACAGTTCACTTTCGCAGGAAAAGACGTAGGAAATGTGAAAATTTAGAGAGGACTATTTTGACGTTTCTTGCTTGTGTGGAATGTACAGCTGGGTCAGCGCAGTTAGAATTTCCAGCAAGTGACTAATAACTGCTTGAACATTTGGTTCCCTGGTGTGTACACTTGCAGAGAATACCTTTTGTGGATTCTTTGGCATGTATGATTGTAAATATTTGATACTGTAATGCAATAAAATGCCTCACATTGCACGTCTGCAATGGACAAGCTGACATTCTGAAAGAGAGAGAGAGAAAAGAAGAAAAGCTTTATTTGTCTCTAGGGGGACAAATATAAATTTGGCTTTTTAAAGAAATTGTTTAAATAAGTAAATACATAAATAGGTGGATACATAAGTAAATGAATACACACACACTTTGGTCTGAACAAAGAAGAATATTAAAAACACAGAGACTTCAGACTTTGCTGTCACAGTCACAGTGAGCCATTATGTAGACGTATTGCTGTTGGTATACAGAAGCCTCACAAAGACCAAACTCAGTCTCTGCATCACAGCCTATATTAACGTCTGAGTCGACACAGCGGTGGTATCCTCCGAGACTTTGTAAGCTTCATTACTTCACTCAGCTTTTTCTTTAGCACATGTTGTAGTTCAGGGGTCTCCAACCTCATGCTTTCTAACGTTTATTCTCATAGCTTATTTTGCATTAAAACATCACAAAAATATTTTGTTCACCTGCAAGTGCATTTTGTATGTCTGTGTGCATTTTCTAGTGTAGCTCACACTATTGAATTAAAACCTGAATGCTGTCAAAACCAAATAATGCAATTCCAAATCCACAGATGTGACTTATTCCTTTGTCATTTTGTCACATGTCACTGTGTCACTTTATTCACAGGTCCGGTTGCATGTGTGATGTGTTGTTTAGTTAGTCAGATGACTGGCACTGAGGTGTCTGATGGAGTGGAGCCCCTCAGGTTCATTCTTCTGGAGTCATTTAAATGTTCGTCCGTCAGTCTTGTTCTGAACTTTGATTTCATGACATTCATGTCACAGACTCACAGAGGTATGGAGACCCAAACAAAGCTTGGTGAAGATTCTTCTAGTTATCTGGCTCTACTAAGCTCCTGAAATGCTGAGAATGCTGTTTAACTGCACATTATTTTGAAGGTTTACTAATATATAATATATAAAATTCAATGTCTCTCTCTCTGTTTTTATGTCTGTCCGCTTTTCATGAGAGAACTACTTAATGGATATAGATCGTTTTTTTTCTATAATTTGCTTGAACATTCTGGTTGATTTTGTGATTTCCCTCATCACACTAAGATTAATAGTTCGCTTGCGGTATCGATTTATTTGCGAGAATCTGAGATCCATGAAGTGGGCCAAGGGGAGAGGCTTTCCTCACTCGCGTGTGTCTTAACTCCGCTTAGCTAGCGAATGAGAGAACAATTGAATTCAACTTTGTTTGATATTTAACATAAAGTGTTACTTAGGTCTTGAGGAGTTTGAGTCCGGATATTCTCTCAAGTGTCTGCCACATTGAAAAGAGAGATTGCAATTCAGATTGTGGATTGTGATTTTGTGTTAAAAGGATCGTGACAGGATTTTTTGGAAAGATCGCCCACCCCTAATTTGACTAATCAAGTCTTCCAAATTATGTAGGATTCATTAACCCTTTGGCGAGCTACTTGGAAAGGGGTCTCGCGAGCGACGTGTTGGAGGCTCCTGCTGTAGTTCCTTCCTTACCTCTGGGTAAACACCCCGCTTCCATTCTCTCCGTGTCTTGTCCTGTTTCAGGTGTTGCAGACATAAGGCAGCCTTGGGGTTCTCTTTGCGACTCCATACAAGTTTGAAGTGCAGCCAAGACAAGCCGACGCTTGGGTTTGCATTTTGTTGCTGTTCGTCAGTAATTTTAAAATCCATTTATCCAATTTCTAGTCACTACTTATCAGTGACAAGCCAGAAACTAGATCAATTCTAATCTTAAATAAGGCTAGTAACTAGTAAATAGGCTCAGAAACAAAAAGAAGAAAAACTGTGAGAAATACGGAGCTTCTGTACAAAGTCATGGAAGAAGATATAAATATAAAAAAAGCCAATTTATTTATGTCAGTGTCTATTTCTTTATAGAGCACATTTAAAACAACATCAGTGATGCTGTAGCCAAAGTGCTTTACATTAAAACATATAGTAAACAGAAATAAAATAAACAGAAATAAAATACACAAAAACACAACACAAGCAGCAGTAAATTGAAACAAACAATTGACTAAGAGGAGGGAATCACTGAAGATCATGGAAAGTGAGAGAAGAGCAACGCGTCTCCAGTCTCCAGTTCAATTAAAGGTGACCCCTAATGTAATTCGGTAGAGAATTCCACAGACGCGGTGCAGCAGCTGTACAGCCCAGTCGCCCGTAGTTTTACACTTGGTATGAGGGGGCACAACTGACAGGTAGATCTCAGCTCTCTTGATGGCTGGTGTAAAACGTCTGAATTAGCGTACGTTGTTCTAATTCGGGGTGTTCATAAGAAATGTACTGATTTACTTCATGAAGTACAAGTACACAATAAATAAGAATAGTTGCTTCAGATATGTGAAATATTAAAACATGCGCTTCAGTTCAAATGTTTATAGTTTAACTCTTCTCGATTGTAGTAGAAATTTGTCGTTTCTCACCCTCTGATCAAGATCCATTGGCAGCTAGACACCTAGTAAAAGATCACAATCTTATTTTGTCATCTCAGACCTTAAAATGATACCCTGCATGCTTCTGTTTGAAATTTGTCATTTGTCACCTTCTTCATAGAAGGCTTGGATCACTGGTGAAGAATCAAATATCAAAAATATGATCATATTCTTGAGGAACAACCTTAAAATAGTATGAACCCTCACATGCCTGTGTTACGGTTCCCCATTTTTTTAAACGTTTTGTGAAAAGGAGTAACTTTGACCCCTCACACCCCATTAGAGGACGACTTGATGTGGCCTGCACAGCGTGAAGTCCTTCTGAGAATTTTTTACTGAAGACATTTATTGGTTTACTCTTTATCATAAGGGTGTCATTTCCTACACAAAATATGGTCCAAAAATGTCCTAAAAAATGAGTGGTTTTCAGGACTGGATGTCCAAAACACTCTGAGGCTAGAGATCTGCACTGGCAATCGGAAGGTTGCAGGTTCGAATCCCGTAAATGCCAATAGGGACTCTGCTCTGTTGGGCCCTTGAGCAAGGACCTTAACCTGCAATTGCTGAGCGCTTTGAGTAGTGAGGAAAGCACTATATAAATGTAAAGAATTATTATTATTAAAACTAAGGAGGAACCCAAAAAAGCTTGACATAACTAGACATCAAGGGGAGTCAAACGGTATGTCACAAGAGGGACAAAAAAACTGAAGTGACTTCAAGGCATTCAGAAGTAATTCTTATGAACACAATTAGCACCTATTTCTTTTCACTGCTATGCTGATGATACTCAGATTTATATTCCTGTCTGCAACTCTACAACAAATCAACTGCACAACTGTCTTTCTGAACTAAGATCCTGGATGGCTAACAATTTTCTTGATCTAAATCAAAATAAAATGGAGGTGCTTATAGTGGGTCCATCAGCTAAAGCCCAAATTGGTCTTGGACTTCTCGGCTCTTTGTCTGTCTTTTGCAAACCTCAAGTCCGCAATCTTGGTGTTATCTTTGACAGTAACCTCTCTTTTGAGAAACAAGTAAATTCTGTAGTCAAGACTTTGTCTATTAGGTAAGATAAAGCCTTTTTTATCTTGTAGGTATCTTGAGATAGCTACTCATGCGTTTATTTTTTCTCGCCTCGATTACTGCAACTCGCTGTATTCTGGGATTAATAAATCAATGATACACAGGTTACAGTTGGTCCAAAATCCTGCCACTCGGTTTCTGGTTGGGGCAAGAAAGTATGACTGTTTCTCCAATATTAGCTTCTTTACACTGGCTGCCTGTCAGTTTTCAAATTGATTTTAAAATCTTGCTGCTATTTTTTAAATCTTTACATGGGTTTGCTCCTGCTTATTTATCTGAACTGTGTGTTTTACATCAGCCATCTAGAATGCTTAGATCTTCTGGTCAGCTGTCTCTGGTTGTCCCTCGTACCAAGTGTAAAACTAAGGGGGACAGATAGGGTGTTGGCAGCTGCTGCGCCTCGCCTGTGGAACTCTTAAACAAGACTAAAGACTCAGTTCTATTCACTTGCACTCCATGACCTTCAGTAATACTGATGGTTTCCTCTTTGTGATTATATAACATTACTTCTATTTTTTATGTATTTATTTTATGTTCATATATTTTATTTCTATTTATGTTTTATGTTAATTTTTTTTTTTTATTCTTTTATTGTAAAGCACTTTGGCCACAGCATTACTATGTTGTTTTAAATGTGCTATATAAATAAATTGACATTGACATTGACCTCTTGTAATTAAGAACATGCTCATTTATAAGTTTTAACAAATTCACAGTTTTGAAGTTTGCTTTTTTTCCATTCAGACAAAAAATGAGAGCACGTCAATAATTCTCTGCACTTTTGTGATAGGGGGGCATGGTGGTCTTGCAGTAAGGAGACTCAGGTCCTCCCTGAGTGGTGTTTGCATGTTCTCCCCGTGTCTGTGTGGGTTTCCTCCTACTGTCCAAAGGCATTCTAGTTAGGTGAGCTGCTGGCACTGTGTGAGAGTCTGCGTATTCTCCCTACGATGGACTGGCGCCCTGTCCAGGCTTTGTTCCTGCCTGGCGCCCTATGCTAGCAAACACATCCCCCCAGACCCCCATGACTCTGGTCTATGACTATGGTAATATTTGTTTTCGGGTATGGGGGGGGGGGGGGGCTAGTTGTATTGCTTTCCCCACACTCACATATGGAAACACAGTGTGCCAGTGGTCACAGTGGTATAGTTTCAGCCTTGATCAGTCAGATTCTGTTGCTGTTTTCTCTCAGTTCTGCTCTACGTTTGCACCATAGAAGATCAGCGAGCGGTGATCAGCTGTTTAGGGGCTGAAGGTGTACATGGGACCAAAATCCTCACTGGTTCGTCTGAATGGTGGTGCTGACTTTCTCAGTGTTGTTGTAACTTGTGGATATGAACAGGTGTCCCAATTCTTCTTCATGCTTAACACTTCTCCGACCATTTTTGAACTTCTCAGTCCATTCATAAACACCGCACTGTCTCCGTATGGTGCAGAAAGCCTTCGATGGATTTTCGCACCTGGTACACCTTCAGCCCAGAAGATGCAGACCACTGGTCACCATTCTTCTTTGGTGCAAATAGAGGGCATAGCTGCCATGTTTATTCCTAGAAAGTAACCAGAGATACTGACTGATCAAGAGGGACACTTTACCACTGAGACCACAGACACACCATGTGTCCACGTGTGTGTCGGAAAATCTATACAACCAACCCAAAACAAAAATTCCCTTCTGTGCTGTTTTTGTGGTGCCAATCCTATATGAACGTGGCTGGAGAAGTAATTGTATTGTTGTTTTTATCTCCTACCATCTTTTGCCAGGTGGACATTCACTCACTGGTTTGCTTGCTCACTCACCTCACCCATCCCAAGACCTGGGCCTTTATTGTGTAATTGTGGCCTGTTGTATTTTACACTGTAACGCTCCATCACCACATATCCAGATGAGCACTGTAGCCTCTGCAGTACGACACATCAGGCAGGCAACTCTTCCTTCTGTCCCACTCTCCAGATGTTGTTCCCTTTGTCTTTCTCAGTATTTGTCTGCAACCCATCTGCCGGGGGTGAGAAGTCCTGGCTCAGTATTTTATAAATATGGTTTAGGGCAGGGCGGCACATTCTGTTCAATAAATTGAAAACAACACTTCAACTGGATATAAGCGACACAGGCTGCCAAAGCATGAGCTCAAATAAACATTTCTCATTACTCCTCAGCTGAAATCCTGGAAAGTGTCCCCGTTTATAATAGCAGGAAATGATAGCTGCAGCAAGCAAGAGAACAAGAAGTTACAGACTCCTGTCAGCAAGAGCTGAACTGCTTGTGCCCTCTGGTCGGAAATGCAGATCTGCGTCCTGGTAGTGAGCACCTAGAGGACTAGAGGAGACTCTCTAATAAATCTCTCTCTGAGTCCAGAATTCTGCTGCTCGCATCATAACTCGAACCCCGGCTATTCACCATATTACTCCGGTCTTGTAGCAGTTTCATTGGCTCCTGATTAAGTTTCAAATTGATTTTAAAATTCTGCTGTTAACATTTAAGGCCATTCATAACCCGCCCCTCCATATCTGTCTGGCCTTCTTCATGTTGCCGTTCCATCCTGTAACCTTAGATCCTCCATCCATCTGAGCTCCATGGGGAGCCGAGCATTCAGCCGTTCTGGAACTCACTACCTCACTAGCTTAGAAATATCGAATCATTTTCAACTTTCAGATGTAAATTTAAAACCCATCTGTTTAAAATTGTTTTTTCTCTATGATTACAGTGGCTTTGTTTGGTTTTAATTTTTATCCATCCATCCTCGTCCGCTTATCCGAGGTCGGGTCGTGGGGGCAGCAGCTTGAGCAGAGATGCCCAGACTTCCCTCTCCCCGGCCACTTCTTCTAGCTCTTCCAGGAGAATCCCGAGGCGTTCCCAGGCCAGCCGAGAGACATAGTCCCCCCAGCGTGTCCTGGGTCTTCCCCGGGCCTCCTCCCTGTTAGACGTGCCCAGAACACCTCACCAGGGAGGCGTCCAGGAGGCATCCTGATCAGATGCCCGATCCACCTCATCTGACTGCTCTCGATGCGGAGGAGCAGCGGCTCTACTCTGAGCTTCTCACCCTATCTTTAAGGGAGAGCCCAGACACCCTGTGGAGGAAACTCATTTCAGCCGCTTGTATTCGCGATCTCGTTCTTTCGGTCACTACCCATAGCTCATGACCATAGGTGAGGGTAGGAGCGTAGATCGACTGGTAAATTGAGAGCTTTGCCTTATGGCTCAGCTCCTTTTTCACCACGACAGACCAATGCAGAGCCCTCATCACTGCGGACGCCGCACCGATCTGCCTGTCAATCTCACGCTCCATTCTTCCCTCACTCGTGAACAAGATGCCAAGATACTTGAACTCCTCCACTTGAGGTAGGATCTCGCTCCCAACCCTGAGAGGGCACTTCACCCTTTTCCGTCTGAGGACCATGGTCTCGGATTTGGAGGTGCCGATTACCTTCCCAGGAGCTTCACACTCAGCTGCGAACCGATCCAGAGAGAGCTGAAGATCACGGCCTGATGAAGCAAACAGGACAACATCATCTGCAAAAAGCAGTGACCCAATCCTGAATCCACCAAACCGGACCCCCTTAACACCCTGGCTGCGCCTAGAAATTCTGTCCATAAAAGTTATGAACAGAATCGGTGACAAAGGGCAGCCCTGGTGGAGTCCTAATCTCACTGGAAATGGGTTCGACTTACTGCCGGCAATGCGGACCAAGCTCTGACACCGGTTGTACAGGGACCGAACAGCCCTTATCAGGGGGTATGGTACCCCATTCTCCCGGAGCACCCCCCACAGGATTCCCCGAGGGACACGGTCGAACGCCTTTTCCAAGTCCACAAAACACATGTAGACTGGTTGGGTGAACTCCCATGCACCCTCCAGGACTCTGCTAAGGGTGTAGAGCTGGTCCACTGTTCTGCGACCAGGACGAAAACCACACTGTTCCTCCTGAATCCGAGGTTTGACTATCCGACGGACCCTCCTCTCCAGGACCCCCGAATAGACTTTTCCAGGGAGGCTGAGGAGTGTGATCCCTCTGTAGTTGGAACACACCCTCCGATCCCCCTTCTTAAAGAGGGGAACCACCACCCCGGTCTGCCAATTTAATTTTTATATTTTCTGTATTTTCTGATGTTTTGTTTATAATGTGTTTTTTTTTATTTATCGTTTGTTCGGTGTCCTTGAGTGCTTAGGAAGGTGCCTTGTATAAATTAAAATGTATTATTAACAGCCTGTGGCGAGCCATATCAGCCCCCTCATGTACACTTCAGCTGACACGCGCTCAGCTATCCTGTCTAGGGCCTTGGATTTGTGCCACTGGTTTTGTATGTCCAAATTCTTTTAGCTCTTTCTAACCCACACCTTTATCTTGTAGTTTTTGTCATTTTAATTCCTTGGTGACGAGGCTCTGTAAAGTGTTTTGTGTTTTTTTTTTTTGTGGCTGATATTGTTGTCTCCTCTCGTCTACAGATATCAAAGTTAAGGAGCAGACTCTCGAAAACTTAATGAAGTAAGTAATCGTCACGTGTGCACGGAGCTTATTGTTTGAAATGGGGATGGGAGAGCTGACATATAATTTCAGAACTCAGGCTCACTTTAATTAAATTTAAAGACGGTTTCCATGAAGAGATTTGAAATCCACCCATATAAAGTTGCATTAGTGGATTCTGCTGCTTCACTCTACCTGTGCAGATCTGGATATAAATGCTGACAATGTGTAATAATAATAATAATAATTCATTACATTTATATAGCGCTTTTCTCAGTACTCAGAGCGCTATCCACACAGGGAGGAACCGGGAAGTGAACCCACAATCTTCCACAGTCTCCTTACTGCAAAGCAGCAGCACTACCACTGCGCCACCTGTGGGGATACACAATAGCAGCCCCACGACACGGTGCCTGTAAAAGGTATTCACCCCCCTGGATGTTTTTACATTTTATTGTTATACAACATTGAATCACAATGGAGTTAACATGATCAATGACTCTTTATAATGTCAAAGTCAAAGCAGACCCCTGCAAAGAGTCCTAAATTATTGCGTACTAGCAAAATACCGGCGCTTTGCAGTGGAGAAGAAGTGTGTTGAAGAAGTTATGAAAAAGAAAAGGAAAAGCATTTTAAAAATAACGTTGCATGATTGTCAATGTAATTGTCGTAGGCTTATTTTAGTATTGAGAGTAAATTTGATGATTGTAAAGAGTTTAATTTATGATTGTAGATGTTGTGTATGAGAAATGCCCATTTTTAGGATGTAAGCATCTCTTTGTAAACGACGCCCTCGGGCTGTAAAATGACCAAGCTGTCTGCTGAGCTCACTCTTGAGCATCTTAATGTACAGTCGGCCATGTGAGAAGCCAGCTTGTGTCAAGTCAATGGCAACCAGAGTCTGGCCCTGTGACTTACTTATTGTCATAGCAAAGCAGACCCTTACTGGAAATTGGAGGCGTTTGAATTGGAATGGGAGGTCAGAGGGTATGAGAGGGATGCGAGGAATAAATAGAGTCTCTCCTGAGCCAGTTCCAGTGAAGACATGTGCAGAGATTTCATCTGAAGCCTGGTACCGTTACAAAGTTTTGGTGGTTGTAAGTTTCATAGTAAAGCGGTGGAGTAAACGAAAAGGCAGGAGTCACAGGGAGGAGGCGGGAAGACGTGAAGCAAAGCCAACAATAACAGGCTTGAAGCGGTGGAGTAAAGAAGAAGGGAGCAGTCAGCATGACGAACAGCTGAGGAAAGTAAGGAAGAGAGTGAGGATGCACATGAGCGCGGGATGGCATTAATGTATATAGGCAGGGAGCCAACTACGTGGTAGTTGGGCGGACAGTGGCTGTGCGGAAAAAGGAAGAGAGACCGCATCGAGAGGAGTCAGATGAGGTGCTCGGGCATCTGATTAGGATGCCTCCTGGACGCCTCCCTGGTGAGGTGTTCCGGGCACGTCCAACCGGTAGGAGGCCCCGAGGAAGACCCAGGACACGCTGGAGGGACTATGTCTCCCGGCTGGCCTGGGAACGCCTTGGGATTCTCCAGGAAGAGCTAGAAGAAGTGGCCAGAGAGAGGGAAGTCTGGGCATCTCTGCTCAAGCTGCTGCCCCCGCGACCCGACCTCGGATAAGCGAAAGAAAATGGATGGATGGATGGACCGGGGGCGGCCCTTGTGCGTCTCTGCCGTGAAATAAATCGTCTGTTAACGGAAATAAGGAATGAAACCGCCAAAAGGAGAGGTCAGTTCCGAAAGTTCCTTACGGCATAATGGTGAGAACCGCCAAAAAGAAGACGTTATTTTCGAAAGTTCGATACGGGGCATGGCGCAAAATGAAACATACTTAACATTTGTAAGTACAGTGTAAAGGATGAGCATGGGAAATTTGGGCTTCTTACATATATCAGAAGTCGCAGAAATAGCGAGGAGGGGTTTCCCCTATCTATATATAGTTTAGGGGGTACACCCGTTTCCCCCACTTGGGTGTTGCAATAGGACATGAAACATATCTAACTTTTGTAAGTACACTGCAAGGAATGAGCACGCGAAATTTCAGCTTCCTACCTATATGGAAAGTGGGGAGAGTCAGTGAGGAGTCAGTGAGGGCTTTGCCTTTTATATGTAGAGATATAACACACTAAATAACTGATTGCATAAGATTTCATCCCCTTCACTGTGACACTCCTAGTTCATCACTGATGCAGCCAGTTGGTTTTAGAAGTGACATCATTAGTTTAATGGAGATCACCTGTCTCTGGTTTTAGTTTATGGCAGTAAAAACGTACCTGCATGTTTGTGGTGAGTCAGTATGGTGGTCT
Organism: Erpetoichthys calabaricus; assembly: GCF_900747795.2. NCBI lineage: Eukaryota > Metazoa > Chordata > Cladistia > Polypteriformes > Polypteridae > Erpetoichthys > Erpetoichthys calabaricus. The sequence continues at coordinate 167,462,339 of NC_041403.2, read as the reverse complement.
TAACTACACAATCTACACAATGAAAGCAAGCAAACTCTCCAAACAACTCCATGAAAAGTTCAAGTCAGGGGATGGAGACAAGGAAACCTCCAAGTCTCTAAATGTCCAGTTAAATCAATCATGAAGAAATGGAAAGAATACGGGACAAGTGTAAATCAGCTAGAGCAGACCATCCACAAAAACTGAAGAGAACAAGTGAGGTAAGACACCAAGAGACCTCTGAAAACTCTGAAGGAGTCACAAGCTACAGTGACTGACATTGGAGAGACTGTGCAGACAACAGTTGTTGGCCTGGTGCTTCACCAGTCGCAGCTTTTTAGGAGGGTGGCAAAGACTAAAAAGCACACATGGCATCTTGGAAGAAGGCACATGGGAGACACTGAGGTCAGCTGGAAGAAGGTGCTGTGGTCTGATGAGACCACAATTGAGCCTTATGGCCATCAGGCTAAATGACATGTTTTCACTGCACATTATTAAAAACTCGCCATCCCCACCGTGAAGCATCCGGCTGTGGGTTTTGCTTCTCTGCCATGGGCTCTGGAAGGCTTGTGAGGGTAAAATGAATGCAGCAAAATATGGAGAAATACTGGAGGAAAACCTGATGCAATCTGCAAGAAACCTGTGCCTTGGAGGGAGATTTGTTTTCCAGCAAGACGTAAAGCCAAACCTCCACAGGAATGGCTTGTAAACAACAATGTTAATGTCCTGGAGTCCAGATCTCAAACCAATTGAGAATTTGTGGCCGAGCTTGAAAAAGGCTGTTCACGCCTGGTGACACCTTGGCAGAAGAAAAGAAGAATGGGGAAAAATGGCAGAGCTGACAGAGAGAGAGACCTGAGCAGACAGACTGACGGCTGTCATGTCCGCCAGCTGCTGAATACTGACTTGATGGGGGTGAATACTTATGTGATCAGTTCTTTTGTCTTTTATATTTGTAATTAATTTGCAGAGATCTGTATTTCACTTTGACATTAAAGAGTCTTTTTCTGTTGATCAATGTCATAAAGCCAAATTAAATTCACTTAGATTTAATGTTGCATAAGAAGGAAATGTGAAAACGTCTAAAGGGGTGAATGCTTCTTATAGGCACTCTGTGTTCATTTGTAGCTGGATTTAAGTTGAATGTCATCCATCCATCCATCCATTATCCAACCCACTATATCCTAACTACAGGGTCACGGGGGTCTGCTGGAGCCAATCCCAGCCAGCACAGGGCACAAGGCAGGAAACAAACCCCGGGCAGGACGCCAGCCCACCACAGAGTTGAATGTCAAAAATGTTTAGTCTAGATTGTCAGTGGAATCTGAGTTTCTTCGTTTGCCATGTGGTTCGAAAGGGGGCTGGAGGTCTCCTTCATTTGAAGAAAATGTATTAACCAAAAGAAACCTGACCCTGTAATTGGTGAAGGATTATGGGTGTTTGCAGTATCAAAGAAAAGAAAAGTCCTTTTTCACAAGTAGCCCATCTGACACATACAGTGGGTGGAAATGATTATTTTGATCCCCTGCTGAATTTGTAAGTTTGCTCACTTACAAAGAAACAAACAGTCTAATTGTTATGTTAGTTTCATTTTAATGGAGAGGGACAGAATATCAACCAAAAATACAGAAAAACGCATTACATAACAGTTACAAATTGATTTGCATGTCATTGAGTGAAGTAAAGATTTGATCCCCTACAACCCAGCCAGAATTCTGGAACTCACAGATTGGCAATTACAATCAATCAATGAATTTCAGATACTCCTGATCTCAGCTAGTGATGTGTATAAAACCCACCTGTCCACAGAATCAATTTCTTTCATTCCAACCTCTCCACCACGATGGGCAACACCAAAGAGCTATCAAAGGACGTCAGGGACAAGACTGGAATGGTCTACAAGACCATCAGCAAGAGGCTTGGTGAGAAAGTGACAACTGTTGGTGTGATTATTCGGGAATGGCAGAAATATAAAATGACCATCAATTACCCACGGTCTGGAGCTCCATTCCTCAGGCGGTGAGGATGATCATGAGAAAGGTGAGGGATCAGCCCAAAACTACACGGGAGGAGCTTGTTAATGATCTGAAGGCAGTTGGGACCACCACAGTCACCAAAAACACTGTTGTTAACCGTAATGGATTGAAATCTTGCAGCGCCCGCAAGGTCCCGCTGCTCAAGAAGGCACATGTATAGCCCCATCTTAAGATTGCCAGTGGCATCTAAATGATTCAGAGAAGGCTTGGGAGAAAGTGCTGAGGTCAAATGAAACCAAGGAGGAGGGGAAATGTGGAGTATGTCCCAAAGAACACCATGCCATCCCCACAGTCAAGTACGGAGGTGGAAACCTTATGGTTTGGGTCTGTTTTTCGGCTAAGGGTACAGGACGACTTCACCGCATTGAGGGACCAATGGACGTAAAATCTTGGACGACAACCTCCGTCCCTCAGCCAGAACACTGAAGATGGGTTTTTCCAGCATGACAATGATCCAAAACATACCGCCATAGCCTTGTGCAGGTCTACAATCTTGTCCCTGATGTCCATTGACAGCTCTTTGGTGTTGCCTATGGTGGGGTAAAGGTTGGAATGGAAGAAATTGATTCTGTGGAGAGGTGTGCTTTATACACATCACAAATTGAGATCAGGAGTATCTGGAATTTATTGATTGATTGATGGGCACACAGCCAATTTGTGGGAGCCAGAATTCTGACTGGGTTGTAGGGGATCAAATCCTTACTTCACTCAGTGACATGCAAATCAATTTATAACTGTTATGTGTTGTGTTTTTCCTGGATTTTTGGTTGATATTCTGTCTCTCTCCATTAAAATATAAATGAGAGATGGTTAGTTTCTTTGTAAAATGAGCAAACTTACAAATTCAGCAGGGGATCAAATGCTTATTTCCCCCACTGTATAGAGGGCTTGGCTGGAGCAGGCGGCTGCCTTCTTCATGTCCCAGGTTGTTAAAGTTCTCTCATAGGCACGATGAGTCTTGTGATGAATACAGAACGGGAACATTTTGAGCTTCACTATCACCTTTAGGGAAGTGAGATCCGATGGATACCTAATTCTTCTTTCTTTGCTATGCAGGGGGCGAAAAGTGTATGAGCCACCCAGGTATATGAGTGTTTGCCAAGCTGCTGAGCAGCTTCTTGAAATCGTACGGCACAAGAGGGAACAGAACGAGGACCTGGGTAAGTTCAGCACATTACACACAGTATGTCATTCAAATGAATGAATACAATAAAGTTGAGCTGCTTTCCATTCCATATGCGCCCCTTCCTCTGAAACACATAATTTGTTACTTTATGTCCATCAAGGTTTCATGTGATAGTTGGGGTTTTGGTATATTCTTGCATTTCTGTTGTGATTTGACTGGAAAAAGACTAGAGGGTGAGGTTTCAGGGCATCTGAATTTCCATGTGACTTTCTGTAAAGAAGTTTCTGCCAAGTTGGTTGTTAACTCTTTGTGATGCTGATTACTCCCAGTGGCTTAAAAAAGCTGCAGCTTAACTCACACTTTTGAGGTTTATTTACAAATAAAAAGAAAAAAGACAATTCATACAGCAGGACTCTTGGTGACGTGTAAATTGACTGTTTGCAGAAGCCAATGCCCAATTGCCAGCAGCCTTTATGTAACTTAGCAAAATGAAGGGGTTCATTGGTTTTGTGGGTGACAAGGAAGGGAACACTGCTCAGCTTCCAACCTACACACACACTGGCAATTAAAAGTCTGCTTGGCAACAGTATGTTGTGCCCGATGACATCTGTGTAGAATCCTAGCCTTATGGTCGTTTTCTGTAATGTCCACTTCAAGACTTGGGACAACATACACAGCCACACCAGGCAATAAACAAAAGGAAAAAAACCCAGATACTTGTGGGAACTCTCTGTCTAATGCCTCCGAAGAGGTGAAGGCTACAGGCCACTCTTGGCCAGACGACAAGAAACCAGTGGCAAACACACACTGTGACCCCAGTGGGAAATCAGAAAATGTGAGCCAAGGCACAGGAAAACAGAGTCCGGATGCCAGTTTTTGGAGCCAGCTTCCTTATGAAGTGAGCAGTGCTGGCAGCTTATGCTGGCTTAGGCAGCAAAACATTTTTCAAAATTAGTATCACTAATATTTTTATGACTGCCAATCTAAGAATAAAAAATCCTCTGCATGTTAGTCATAGTGCCGTTTTCACTTCAGATGCTCTTCAAAACCCTCAGGGTAAAGCTGGAACGTCTCTGGGCAAAGTAATGCACAAAAATGAGATATTTTTGTTATATGATTATGTTTATGCATACAATTACTGACAAACAGAACATGGATCAAGATAGACCTCTTGAACAGATTTGTGGTAAATATACAGTGATGTGAAAAAGTATTTGTCCCCTTCCTTGATCTTTGCATATTTGTCACAATGAGTGGTTTCAGATCTTTAGACAAACTGTAGCATTAGATAAAAGGAACCAAAGGAAACATAAGACACCATTTCTAAGTTGCTGCTTTATGTACAGTTTTTAAGTTGTTCAACACCTCTACTGCCCATGCGAAAAGGTAGTTGTACCCTAAGTTAAGTTTTACAAACCAACTTGCAAAAGAGGTCAACACAATCGAGTAAACATCAGTCTGGGGGCTTGCTTGGAGCGAGTGTGACAGGACAAGGTGGCAAAATTGATCACCTCAAGTGACGAGCTCAGAACAAAATACAAGCGAGTTTCAATTCCCAGGTTACAAGAACCTTAACAGCTAGCTGTTAGATGGAAAGAGACATTGAACACGTTGAGGGAGGAAGAATGGAGGTGAGCAGCTTGTTCCACCAGCTAAGAGCTGAACGAGTCTGGATTTTGATTTAATGCTACACAGAAGTGGCATCAACAGGCACAGTTCATCAGCAGACCTGAGTGGGCAAGAAGGAGCACAGGACCTCACGAGTCTTTCCATATATATAGCTGCTGATCCACTGACTACTCTGTAGGTAGCTGAGCAAAGTTTATTGATTATTTGACTCAGTTGAGCCCAAGGCTTTTAACCAGTTGGGCATCACAGAACCCCACAGAGATGCTGAAACGAGCAGTTCATATCTGAAGAATCTACCGGTGTGTCAGAATTAAAGCATAGAAGAGTAGGCTGAAATTCCTCAACCGCACTATGAAAGACTGATGTCAAATTATGGTTGTGATTATTGCTGCAAACAAGGCCTGAAACTATGGGGGCAATTACTTTTCACATAGGTGATAGGGATATTCCCTGAGTCAAGAAAGTCCTGATGTAAAAACTGTACTGCGTGTTCACTTGGGTTCCCGTTCTCTAATATTGCATTTTGCCTGAAGGTCTGAGGCCATTCACATTCACAGCACTGCATTGTTGACATTACATTCCATAACATTCACAATCTCCCAATCCTGTTCATGGTTGTGGAGAGTCAGAGGCATCCGCAAGAAAGTAGAAAATGCAGACTGCACACAGACCACGACTGGGCACCAGGGGGCAGTGGCACTAACAACTGCGACACCGTGCTGCACTGTATTATGTAGCGTTACAATGAATTGTCTTACACTGCTTGCTGTCATCTGTCTGCTAAAGAGCACTTTGTCATGAAGACTGCTGTGCCGTGTTGAATGGTGCCCACCCAGTAGGAGCTGACTGCACACGCTTTTTTTTTTTTATATATATCCATCTACAGCCATTTCTGAAGATACAGTCTGTGTGGGGCTATCAAGAGTGGGCTCTGAAGATCAGAAGATAAAGGCTGGAACCTTGCGGCAGTTGGCATTGGTGGAACTTGGTAAGCCCCTACACTCCCTCATCATCACTGGACACCTTCATCCCATGGAGCTGGACATGCTGAGGCTGTTTGCAGTGGATGAGCAGAGTTTGGCTGCACTCAAAGCGGTGGACAGCTCCACGTTCACATCCTGAGACACATTTATGTGAGGGGCCTGACTGCTGCCTTCTGGGAGGACGCCCCTCCCAAATCAGCGTTGCCCACCATTCTACCTGAAAGTGATCAACTGCACAATTAGAGCTGCTATAGGATGGCCTTCCTCATTGTGCTCTTTACGTATTTGCTGGCTTTTCTGCTGCCACCAAACAGCTTGTGGCTTTTTGAAAAATGTGAACTGCATCAAGACAAAGGTTGGGTAACTTGAGGCTGTATGAATCATGGCGCCATTTGTACATCTCTCTTCAGATTTAAAGAAAAGATTAAACTACTTACTGGAAAGTTGTACTAGGGTGTTGTACCGTGTTAGCCATTATGAATGTAGAGAAAAGCCAAGCAAAATGCCACCTTTTATTGGCTAACTAAAAAGATTACAATATGCAAGCTTTCGAGGCAACTCAGGCCCCTTCTTCAGGCTACATCTTACCTGAAGAAGGGGCCTGAGTTGCCTCGAAAGCTTGCATATTGTAATCTTTTTATTTAGCCAATAAAAGGTGTCATTTTGCTTGGCTTTTCTTTACTAGAAAGTTAAAATTCTATTATGAAGGTCTTTAGAATTAAACTTTCTATCAACAATACATCTACCAACTACATGAGATTTTAAAGAAAACTGAAAGTCAGAGCATGTGAAGGAAGGAATAAGCTAAAAAAAAGTAAAGGCAGAAAGGAAAGGGGGAGAGTTGTTCCCAATTTGTGAATTTCCCCTTGGGATTAATAAAGAATCTATCTATCTATCTATCTATCTATCTATCTATCTATCTATCTATCTATCTATCTATCTATCTATCTAAACTTCTTTTTTACAATTTAAACACAGAAACGCTTACGAGATAGAAAGCAGAAATGAGAAGATGTATTGTGTTAGGAGGACAGCCAAGGCGGTCTGGTCAATATCATACATTTAATTTAAAGACTTCCTTTTATAAAACAATCTGGCACCCCTCATGCACACGAGTTAACCAGCAGTATACAGCTGTGTAGGATTAGAGCTTTTAAATTGAAGACCCGCCTCTCTCACTCATTCATTGGTCGAGAGCCCTGTCTTCAACTGAAAGGCACCATCCCATCTGAACGCCCTTCCAGTTCATGCACTGCTGTAATTAGTCTCTAAACATATGTATTTAATAATATTTTAGCCAAAAGAATACATGCATTTTGAGAATGTAATTGGATGACCTGACTTGTGGATTATGTAAGAAGAGTAGTGTGAGATTATTTTTGTAGATGTTGTAGCCTCTTTAGCGTTATGTTGTGTTTATGTTTTCCCCCCAAGAAAAACAAGCCAAAAATGTCCAATATTTTTCAACAAGAAAAAATGTTATTACATGTAAGAGAGAAACAAGGAAAGACCAAAACATCAACATAAATACAGTCGGGAAGGCACGTCCAGTGTCCTTCATGTGACATCAGTCACCAACGTTCCTTTGCACACTTTTCTTATGTTTTTTTCTGTCAGTGCCTGATCCATCCTATCGACGCGCCCCTTGTTTTATTGCTGTTGCAGATCCACTGCAGGCTCCCTCTTCACATTTTAGGGGTCTCTCGAACCCAACACCGTCGATAGTTATGACCGAATGAGCTGACAGATGGGGACAAATCACACAAGAAGAAAGGGAATGGTGTAAAAAGTGTTCTGTGCTTTTGTTAAAAAGAATAAAAATAAAACCAGAAACAGTGTCCACAGTGCAGTGCTCAAAAACTCCATAAATAAATAATCCATAAGTACAATTTAATAGTGGGGGATAAAAACGCAATAAATAAATCCATTCAAAGTAGAGGTTAAAAATGCAGTCACCAGCTCCTTCAGATCCCAGCCCACCTCTTTCTTTGTCCCACCAGGCTGACCCATAACACGCGAGATTCAGCAGCCATGCTCGCCCCACTCCTCACCACGCTTCTGCTTTTATATGTGGGGACGTGGCCCAGGTGTGCTAATTATCAGCTCCCGGACTATTTCTCACCTGTACAGTTCAGTGCAGAAATGCCCGCGCCGCATTGCGCCTGGGAACCGCTTAAGCCACACTACCATGCCCCCTCCTTAAGACGCGAGTGCAGCGATTATTTATTTTAAAAGGCAATGAGCCGCAGTCCTCACTTTACCACAGTGTACTACCTCGACACAAACTTCCACATTCCCCCTGACACAAACATTGACGGTTGCCATATTGTGAACAGTGTTGAGGAGGCTAATGTCTTTGTTGTTCTTCCACTTGATCACAATCATTTTGCCTTTTAGCTATGCACCTACCTTCATGTGATCAAATTCACCAGGCCTGTCACCCCGGTTTGGTCATACGGTGTGGTATGCATCAACTTCACAATCCGTGTTGATGTCTGATGATCAGTTCACATTGTCCTCACTTTTGTTTGATTCAGCTGAAGGTTCATTTTCCGTTTGTTCTGAAACTGACTTTACAGCTTTTTGTTTACATGCCATTGTGTGTTTTGGTTGAAGGCTCCGCCCCACTTATAAATATTGATGAGTTACATCAAAGAAACATTCATGATTATTTTGGCAGCGTAATGTTGTTTTACCCACTAGATGGCAGAAGAAGACTGTCCTGAGCGCAGTTTGTTTAACACTGTACATCGGATTACAACAGCTTAATCCAAGAGACTCTCGGGGTTAACCGTTTTTACATTTAAATTGCAAACCCAAGACAAGCTTGGGGTTAACGCTAAGGAGGCTAAGGATATTTTATCAAAAAAATGCATATGCTTTGCTTGTCATGAGTGTATGACTTGACATGAGGATTATGTGACAAGAGTAATTTGACATTTTTTCATAGACTAGGGGGCTTTGCCCCCCTGCTCACTTCGCTCACCAACCCCCGTGCGGGCGCTACACACTAGCCGCTTCGTGGTTCTGCCGCTTGTGTATGGGGATGCGGTTGTACAATTTAAACAGATTTTTATTTTCATGGGAATTGTTACATATGCATAATAGAACTATTTTACATTACAGCAAGTAACCATAGTAAAAAAGAGTAAAATGTAATAATTTGAAAGTAAATTATTTGTCATGTTGCGTTAAGAGTTACTCATTGCGTAATACGATTTTGTTCTGTTTGGCTTTGAAATTAACACACAAACACTTTTTAAACTTACACTTTTACTGTAAAACTTCAGTAAAAACAATCAGTATCGCATTGAATTTTGATTCTGTGTTTGGACTTTCATCGTGACAACGCAACGTAACTGCCCGAGAGTGAATTTCGTTTCTCTCTCTCTCTAATAAATAAAATGACTTTTTCGAATGTTTGGCTCTGAGATTTGTAAATTGTCTTTGCAAAAGCTATTCTAACAGGAAACAACGTTTTAATATGAATGGCATATCAAGATCTCCTTTGGTGTCTAATGTTATCCCCAGAAGATGTAGTACATTACCTTTCTTGGATACATCTTTCTTTCTACAGTAATTCATGCGGTGGAAGACCCAACGGTGTTAACGGTTATAGATATTCTTTGTGATATTGTAAGTTGATGTTTTCATCTTCTGCACCATCACCACCAACTGGTTCAGCAGAGTCTATTGATACGCATTTAACCAATTTGCCGTGTAACCGATCAACATTGTTGGCATTAATTTGTTTCACTTCATCGTTTCTCAGTGCTAGGATTGCCCGTACACTCATTTTTACTGTTGATAACCCTTTGTGATGAAAATCTTCAATAAGATTTGGACAGAATACGTCTTCTTTTATTGGGAACCTAAAGTGAGGAAAACGTTCAAATTTATTAGAGCAAGAGCGCAGGAAGTGTGTCTATCAAAAGCATTCACACGAATGGGAGGTGAGAGGACCCTGGGCGTGGTTCAGTATGGTTGAGAGGAGGGCAGGACTTGAAAAAAATCTCATGGCCAAAGTCTCATCTTGCGGGACTGGAAAAAATCTTCCAAAAAGTCTTGTCTCGTCACAGGATTTTTTTATATAATAGAGAGACGTGTTAATACTGTTTGCTATTGTCCAGCATTTGTCCCCAGTGTCTATAAAAAGTACCCCCCATGGAAGTTTTCACATTTTATTGTTTTATAACACAGAATCACAGTGGATTTAATTGGACTTTTTTTGAGACTGAACAGCAGAAGAAGACTCTTGAATGTGTTTTTCACAAGTCATATCCAAGAACCAGAGCTGCATTCTAAAGGCAGCCTCATCCCTGTGTCTACCCCCTTATCTTAATACATAATTTGCCTGCCTACTCACTCACATTCGTCCGGAGCCGAATGCGCAGTTGCCTTCTGCGCAGCTGCCCGAAAAACCTTACAAGACCGACATCCAACCCCAACATTGCGGCAGGCGGCGGATTTACAGCCGCAAAGATTCAAAGAGAAAGACGACTTCGATTAAAGCTCTAGAGGCCTGAAAGGCGATTTCGACTACAGCTCGAGGCCTAATTACGCACTCTGATTCAATTAACGTATTCATTCAGTACACCTATATCAGGTTTGTGGTGCTTATACTTATTACTATTCCATATTGTACTGGAACATTCATCATTCAATATTATACTATAGGCCTGGAAAATTCATCAACAAACAGTACAAGCCTGTACAGTAATGAGTAAAGCGGACTACAATCATTACAAAACAACTTCTTCATTACTTATCATTTGTTCTTCATACACTGCTGACAAAAACTCGTGCCTGTTTCATCTTATGTTGTCGAAACGGGCTCTTTGTCTGGTAGGGTCATAATTGTCTCCATTTTTCTGAGCCTTCCTCATCTTACTGACTTGTCTTACGTAGCTGTCTTCTTTCCCAGGTTCATCAGGTTGTCATTTCAAGAAAAAAGACAAAAGCAAACCATGTGTACAAACTGCAGTCTGATTTTTATTAACTTCAGCAAGAATCAGATCATATAACATGTAAAAACAGTCCTGCTGCGTCACCAAGTTCAAATTTAAAATCTTCTTATGGGATGTCCTGGGATTAAAAATTGGTTGCAGAGGAAAAACGGTGGGAGAAAAAGGTGGTGCCCCCCTAGCTGGCATCATCCCACTGGACTGGAGGTTACTAAGGGGTGCTTCGTCACACTGCATTTCAAGTTTCAGGAAGTGTATTTTCTTTTATTCATTACAAAAGATTTTAGAAATAATACGATCCCATTTCTATATTACACCTTTGGGTGTTGTATGGTGCACTGCAGCATGACCATGGAGAAAACCTGAATCTGCAACCTCTTAAACTAGTGACCTATAGGGGGCGTGATGTGAAGCAATAGGACAACCCAGTTGAACTTTTGAAGCCCTAAATGGGCCCAACTTTCCAGTGACTGACAAATGGCAGCATCAGACTCGGGTAACCTGTACTTGGGGTCATCCAATCTTCTGTCCACCCCAGGGCAGCTTGAGCATCACCTCACCTCACCTCACCTCCCATCCCACCCTTTGTCACTTTCAAAGAGGTGCTTAGCCTTACTCTGCATCTCTATAGCCTGAACTATATATTTTTTTTGTGAAGGCCCGTACCTGTGGGTCACCCTCCACGTCACACTTGCTAGTCAAATTACTTCATGGTGAACCTGCGGGAAACGGCCCTACATCACGTTGGGCATCTTGGCTGGCTAAAGGAACACCTCTACTTCAAAACTGAACGCACGTAGACATCTGCAGATGCGCTCACAGACAGAGGATGTGCACTCTCTTATGTTTAGGGTACAATCACGTGTGCACAGCACTGAACTGGTACAGAATCGGTCCATATCTGTCCACGTTGAACACAGACATGTTTTGTTGGCTAGTGCCTGAGCGGTTTCCAAATACAGGACCGTGTGAACACAACAATGTGGAGACACACGGTCACAGATGGACTTGCCCGAGTGACACGACTGCGGATGAAATTTTCATCACACAGATGCACAAAGCCTAAATTGGCCTTGAGTGTGCAGACCCCAAGAAACCCACAAAGGTGGCACTTGTGCCCTCTGAACCGTCTACACCTGCTGCCGAGTCATTTTCTGGTGGAACCTCTTCCTTGGACGCCAGTTTTTAGAGTCCTCTTTTTTTACAAACCAGTCTTCACTGCCGATTCCCTACAGACCCACTCATCCTGGGGTCTTACCAGACTGCCTGTCCACTTTTGTTGTTGAGAGGAAAAGCCTCAAGGGTAACGTTGATCATAAATTTATTTAGCCATCTTAGATTTCAGTGAATCAAGTGAGGAGAGAAAAAGCAAGAGGACACAAGGATGCACTTGGAAGGATCTTCCTCAAGGGGAGGTGCCAGGTGCAGATCTCCCATATCGTCACAAGTCCACTTCTCTGTCCAGCTGGAGCGTCCAACAGATGTGGCACCGGTGCTGCTGACCAGGTCTTCTTTTTTTTATTATAATTTATATAATTTCATATGATGACAGCCGAGTGACTGAGCCCAGAAAATAAAACCAGAAGGGAAAACATGAAAGGGCCACAGCCAAGTCGCTGGGATAGAACACCTGCAAGATAGAGCCAAGCAAAAAAAAAAAAAAGGTGTCTAAGTCTGCCTCCTGGTAACAAGTGAGGTTGGCCCACCTAACCACACCTCTTGGGGGTCCGCATCCACAGTATTAAAAGGCACATAATGAAACCCAATATGGTTTGGCTCTGTTAAGTCTGCAAAGTGCAAACAACACACTCCAGCATGACCCGGTTACACGTGAGGCACTAGCAGGAGGTCCAGTCTCAATATTTATGGATCACAAAATCAATTAAAAAAAAAAAACACATGTTGGGATAAGGGGCGATAGACGGTGTCACAGTAGTTTAGATGGCATTGTCACATGATTGGCAACAGTTGTCTCTATGTGGCCTTCTGTCCTGAATGCATTCTGACTGGTCCCTTGGTGCTGGACAGAAGACCCTCCAGAGTGTAGGGAAAAATGGGGGGGGGGGGGGAGATAGAGGATGGGGGAGTGGGGGGAAAACTCATCTTAATGATCCCACGTGTTACCACAAAAGGCTTTGGTCCAAGGAGTCAACTACAAAGCGTGTCACATGGCAGCCACTTCAATCTGCACGTACAGCTGTCGTACTCCCACCTGAAAACAAACGAGAAAACAAAGTGAGGTGGACTGAAACTGCACACCCTGTCCCATGTGGGAGCATCGAGGGGGCAGACAAAAGGCACGGACCTGAGTGAAAATGTTGTGCGTTTGGCTTAAAATCCAACGGGCGTCAGCATCGGGGGCGACCACAAGCTTCAGTGTTCCAATGTAGACGTCCGTACAGAGTGTCCAGAAGTGAGGCTCCTGTAAATGGTAAACGCCTTGAAGCTGCTGGACCTGTAAAGGGTGATGAGGGGTTAAACAACATGGAGTTATTGTTAGGATTGGCTTGGGGGGGCCCATGTGTGGGCAGGGTAATAACAGACTCCCTTTATAGTTGTCTCACAGTTCAATTAAAAATCACATTTAAATTTACAAGAGGTGGTCACTTCCATATTCCCCTTGCTGTACATCCACTCCCCTGTGCCGTTCCAGGTAAGAGGACAGCAGAGTGGGTCACCCAGTGACACCCTGCTCAACATCATTTCCAAATCTGTTTTAGTGGACCCCAGCCCCCCTGAGACCAAAGCTTGAAAAGTCTCAAAGAGACGTGGTGGACACACACAGGGTAGTAAATTGACGGCTTGTCTGTGCTTACCCTCTGGTAACACTCTGGCAGGTGGTAGTCCAGTGAAGGTGGCGTTCGCTGCATGAGTATTCCAATGGACTCTTTGAGTAGTGGCACCACACTGAAAAACACAGAAACAGCCATCAGGCGCTGGCCAGCTCGCTCAATTCAGAGAAGGGAAAAGCAGAGTCCGTCTTCTACCATGTCGACTGGGGATGAACCACACTGCTGTAAAAATGTCTACCCTGTTCCTAAATTTCATCTTTTCTTGCCGTTTCTTAACCCATAGTTGCTTCTGATCTCCAAACAAATTTAGTATAACACAAAAAAGACAACCTGAGTAGACCTCATACGCAGTTGTTTCAAAAGATCATTTGATTTGTTAAATGAAAAAAGTTCACCCACACCCGTACCACCCATGAGAAAACATACTTGCCCCCCTTAGTCATTCAGTCGACCATTGAACCAAACTGAAACGGTCACAAATGAAATTAGACCAGATCCCCGCAAGCTTGACTGCTGTCAGCCCCATTGACTCTAAACCTCATTTCAACTTCAAGTTGGCTAAAACGAGCGGCGCACCGGGTCTCGATCAAAAGAAATTCCCCCCAAGACCCGAGAAGGAAAGTTACAGAAATATATCATTGGGAAAACACGTTACTCCATCGCATGGGCACACTCATGCACACCCCCATCACACTCACATCCTTGGCATGTTTGAGGAAAACCAAAGATTCCAGCGAAAGCCCCACTCAGACATGGGAGAACACGCAGATCCCACGAAGTCCCAGACAGAGTGTGGAATTCCAGACCAGGCTGCCCGATCCATCAAGAAGCAGTGTTGTTCATGGTGCCACCATGCTACCCTGGTATTGGTCAATCCCAGTAATTTTACTGCTGGCATAGTTCTTTGTTTTCTGCCCTCATCCAAATTTTTGAAATGGTACCTCACACCCTACACAGGGGTACCAGTCAGGGCACAGAATCCTAGGGACTGGCACAGTTACCGTCGTCAATATGCCAGGTTTCTTGACTGAGCCATCAAAACCAAACTGTGGTGGCAACCAAAGACTCCAGACACCCAACCACAGACCTGTCAAACAACACAAGACGGGACCCCTCAAGCTGCCCCACCTGGCCCACATCCTTCCTCTTCCCTCACCTCCAGACTCAAAGCTTTCCAGCGTGTGTATGGGGCACCGTTATGTGCGGACAGACGGGACCCACGATACTACATGTCAACCCCCAAGTCTGCCATGACGGACTTACTTCCAGTACTCTGAAGGCTCCTTCACCTACTGTTGTCGCCCAGCACAAGTCAGTGACCTTGAACAATGGAGATGTTTGTTTGTATCTTCTGGTGTACCCTGGGTGTCTCAAAGGAGGCCCTCTTGACCTCTAAACACCCCCCCCCCCAAACTTTACCTCACGTACTGTATTAGGACACAGCATTGTTTGTACAACGCGCCTTACATTTCTGAAAGTCTTGGACAGTTAGGTAGTGGCAGATGGGGTACGGGGGTTAGATGTCATCTCCCTAGCCAGACCCTTCAATCCATTTCCCCACCCCTGGGAATCAACCATCACACAAAGGAGTGGCGGAAAGGCCACTCTCCAGGCCACACCGCCCAGAGACGCTCGCACGCTCATCACAAATTCACGCCGAGTGCTTCTCAGCAGCAGGGCAGGAGATGGAAGCCGCATGTGGGCTTTCAAGTGGGCCTCTCTGTTCTCCGGGAAACAAAAGGCCCGTTGCCATGGCAGTGGGGTTGAACACAAGGAATTCCGACGCTCCGTCGGGATTGGATGAGACTTTGGCTTGTGGGGTTATGGGTCTGGTGCTGCTGTCATTGCCAAATTTAGACTTTTGAAACAGTGGACCCCCCCCTACTCGCCGCCAACATGTCATCACAATGTCTTTGTGTCAAGTGGGCCCAATAGAAGTGGCAGCTTCGCCAGTGAGGCCTGTACTTTCCTCTTTGCCTAGAGGGGCGTCCCAGAACTAAGGTTACTCCTCCTTGTAAAACGTGTAGCTGGTATTCTAGCGGTCAACATTGTTAGAGCGCCGTATACTCAGTGAAGAGCGCTATATATGAGTAAACTGAACTGAATGGACTTTGTGGCATTCTATGTGAGTTGGCACACCTCCGCCTTCACACACATTGTACATACCAACATGTCACAGGACAGTGGCTCAGAGTATAAATCAGGAAGCGTGCAACTAGGTGTTGGAAAGGGCAGAATGAGTGACCTTAGTGGCTGGGAATGTGGCCCGACAGCTGGCATTTGGCCTCTCGGTTGAGGCGCCTCCCAAATGGCAGCTGTCACAGTCACCCGTTTCATGGGTTTGCCGAGAATGGCTCAAAAGGCAAAAACTACCAGTGGTGGGAATGAAAAGAGCTTGGGGATCAACAGAGTCAAAAGAGAAAGGCGAGAATCACGCAAACGGCCAAATAAGTCAAATCAGAGTTTAACACTGGTGTGTAGGATGGCATCCCAGACTGCACCTTTTATCAGATGTTGTTTTGAATGGGCAACATCAGC
Organism: Erpetoichthys calabaricus; assembly: GCF_900747795.2. Lineage (NCBI taxonomy): Eukaryota > Metazoa > Chordata > Cladistia > Polypteriformes > Polypteridae > Erpetoichthys > Erpetoichthys calabaricus. The sequence continues at coordinate 167,446,292 of NC_041403.2, read as the reverse complement.
CACAGACCATGCTGGGTGCACAAAAACAAAACAAATCTCCAGTGGGCACAGATGCATAAAAACTTTGTGGGGAAAACAGAATTTATCAGAGAAATCGGATACTTCATGCTGATGGAAGAGAAGTCCATGAAGCCATCCTGTTTGGTATCAGCAGTGGCCGTGCCATGGTGGGACACGTTAAACCTCTCTGACACCCACTGAACAACATCAGTCACATTGCTGCTGACCAAATTCATGGCCTCACTTCCATCAGGATAACGCACAATGTCACCAGGCACGTATCATCACCGGGTAGTTCCAAGGACGTGACAGTGAGTCACTGCTTCCCTGACCTTCACAATCCCCCGCATCTCAGCCGTGCCGAGCATCTTTGGAATGAGGTGGAAAAGGCAGTTTACAGCAAGACTGGGCAGACATCCAACGATGCTGCCACTGTCCAGGGCAGTTAGTTCTGCATGGCACAGCATTACTGAACTAAGCATCCGGCATGTTGTAGGATCCATGCCCAGACTAATCTGTGCTGTTCTGAAGGCCACGAGTCGGGTGCACCCAATAAACCTGCAACTGAGTGTGCCAAGGAAAAAAAAGACATGTATTGAAGTGGCAAACCACTGCAGAAACCAAAAAGGTGTGAAAGTAAACGGCGGTTACTCGTAACCAAGAAAGGCGTCGACCTCTGGTTTGTCTGCAAAGAACAGACAGCAGCAGTCTGTCGTGACACACCCTGTAGACAAGAGCAACCAAAAAGGCAGGGAAACACAACAGAGGGCATGTGATGCGGCACAGCCTGGCACACCAAGTCAAGAATACTAGCAGGGATGGAACAGGGACAACATGGCCATTGGGGCAGAGCATTAAACAAAGTGGCCAGCCGAGGGGAAGGTCTGATTAGTGATCAGCTTGAGGGGTGAAAAATGAGTGCCACACCATTCACACACACCCCTGCACTTAAGACAAGAAATCGCACACTGGGTTTTACTTACTAACTAGCCATGTGGAAGACCAGTAACAGAACACATTCCAAAAGATACGTGTACCTTTGGCGCCTTTCCTCGGTACCCTTGTGTGTCTGAGCCACTCTTGACTTGAGAGGGCTTCCCCGTAAAGCCTCCTTCTCAGATGTTCTCATTTTGAGGTGGCCCATCTTGGAAGGCGACTCTCAGCGTGCCTCCTACTTCTTTACTCCTCCTTGTGTGTCTCACACTCAAACTTCGGCTTTCAGTCGCGTCACCAAACTAACCAATCAGATTGCTCAGAGGGACCGGACAGACAGACACACAAACACAGAGACCATAGTATTTTATTATACAGGGTGATTCAAAACGATTCGTCCGATTTCAAAGTGCTATTTTTTTTTTACAACCGTGAGGCGCCTAGGAACCAATCCCATACCAATTGAAAGAGGGGGTCATAGAGTTTCTGACTGTCACCAGAAGATGGCTCCCTTCAGTCTGCAAGGAGATGGCGACCCCCGAGCAGAAAACGTTTTGCGCAAATCGAGAATGGGATGAATTTGACCATCGTGTTGAGGTTGTTGTCCGTACAGCTGGAGGAGGTCAAACTGAGCGCTTGTAAGATTACATCATAAACTTTAAGCTCACCTAAACTATTTACAATTTACTGCATTGATCTGTAATGAGGTGAAATGAAATCACTTTGAAATCTGATGAATCTTTTTGAATCCCCCTGTATTTATGAATTTATCTGTTAAGCTGCCAGGTTACGACAAACACTTTGTGAATTTTTTCAGGTAAAGAAGACAGAAGTCTTGAGGTGAGTAAGGTAGTCCCACTCACCAATCACGGCACCCGAGAGGGCCGATGCGTTACATGTTGTCTCGTACATGCAATTACAAATTTCACTGTGTAGTGTCAAGCGTGTTTGTTTGTGCCTCTTGGAGTTTTTTGACATTTGAGCATTCCATTTCCGACATACATTTCATGACGAATTAAATTAACTCAATTATTTTTAGTTATTGTCACATTTGTCTTTGCTGAAATTCATCACATGGCCTCTTTTGTCGTGCTGATGATGTCACAGTAGTAAACGCTATATGAACATATGAGATAAAAACAAGCTTAAGGCTCTTTAGTGTTTGGGTTTGTTTTTCGGTGGATCTCCAAAGAGATCTCACGAAGGCGTGTAGTCCCGCAGCGGTGCGCCTGTGTTCATTTGACTCCGGCCTCAACCAGGCTAACGGAAGAGTGCTGTGTGGCTTTAAACTACCCAGAAGTCCTTGCGAAGGCGTTGTGTTGTGTCAGCTTCTATCTGTTGTGGTTACTCCATAATTTTCAAATTGCCTTTACCTTTGGAGTTGCCCTCGTATTTACGGAGATTTTCTAGGACAAAATATCACTGAATTCCTTGAGTACGAAACACCCTGATAGGATGTAAATGGCTTCCAAATAATTATTAACAATTAAAGAAATCAGGCATGAATTGGTCACTGCCTCCCGAGTCCCCCCCCAAGTTGGTCTCCCACTCACCTTACTCCTATCAGTAAAGCGATGAGCATGGAGCAGATGGGGTCAGCGATCATGAGGTCGTACTTCTGCATTAACAGCGCGGATATGATGACGCCGATGCTTCCCAGCGTGTCGGCTACAATGTGCAAAAAGACTCCTGGGAAGAAAATGGGAAAAAAAACAAATAAAATAAGTCAGCATTCCGATGGGCTGGTGCTCCCTAAAGCACTCGAGTTCTCACCTGCACTCATTATAAGACGCACAGAGCGACAAAAACGAGTTAAGACTTCACCGTGCACCAATCACGCGCTGAAAAAATGACGTCATGCCATACGGACTACACGGATACTTGATTATATGGAAATAACACAAACCGAGCGCCTGGCAGAATGTTGGAGAAAACAAGTGAATACAATTGTTGGGTTGGATGGCCTGTCCTCATGGAAAAAAAAAAAAAAAACATTAATTTCCGTGACTCTTCCAAAACCTCACGGGTGCATTAATACATTACTAAAAACTGTTCCAGGCGTGGGAAATCCAATTTAGAGAAATTCTATAAACTTTTCAGAAATTTTATGACCAAACAAACTCACCCTCTGCTGGTCACATGGCTGGGAACCATAAAGGGCCTGCCATGTGTTGCTGGAGAGAAGCTGCAGAGCATTACTGCCACCTAGTGGCTGAAGGGCAAAATGCAGTGTGAAATAAATGCACAGCTTGAAGATTATTAGACAGACTCTGGAAGTTTCTCTATAGGGTGGCAGAGTGGTAGGTGAATTGGCATTGCTGGAATTAACCCTAGAGTGTGTGTGTGTGTGTTCACCCAGCAATGGACTGACGTCTTGTTCAGGTGGTGTTGCTGAAATTACCCCTAGACAGAAAGAGAGTGTGTGTGTGTGTGTTGACCCTGCAATGGACCGATGTCCTGTTCATGTGCTGTTAATTGCACCCAGTGCTTGCTGGGATACACTCCTGCTTTATCCTGACCAGGGTCAGCAGATTTAGAAAATGGATGGATGATTATTATTGTGTCTACAGCAGAGAAAAACAAACATACAAATAGATTAATGGATGGAAGATACTGAGAACAACAATTATTACTATTGGCTCTGCATCCTGGGTGTTTCCTACATGCAGTCTGCATGTTCTCCCTGGCGTAGAGGACTGGTGGTCCGTGTGACTGTGTACACCCGTGCGGTGGTCTGGCGCCCTGTCCAGAGATTTCTCCTGCCTTGTGCCCGACGATTGGTGGGATAGGCTCCAGCTGCCCAGTGGCCCTGCTCTGGATAAGCAGGTTAAGAAGATAGATGTATGAAAAAGTTTCTCCATTTTACACTCATGCAAGTTTATGACAGACAGATGATAAGCACATAATGCCACCTGAAAAGTGACAATACATCTCATCCAAGCTGGAAATAACCCTGGAGCGCCAGTCCATCCACTCCTACAGATCCAGTTAATTTATTAAACACATCTTTGGAATTCTGGGAGAAAACCTACACAGCCGTTTACGGCTTGGTGACCATTTCAAAAACACTGAGAAGAGCAACAGGCCATTCAGCCGACAAGCTCACCGGTCCGATTCCTCAAATTCCTACTGTCGAGATTTGAAGGTCCCCACCCGGCTCAATCACTCATTCCAAGTGTCCCAAGCTTCCTTTCACGTAAAACTGTAAGATGACTCGCAAGGTGTGAAACAAAAATGCAACCTCAACGACATCGCGCACGTCTATATGTGCGGCACATTCGCAAAATATTCAGATCCCTTTTTCGGTTTCCAAAAGATGACTGATTTGTATTCGGGCCATGCCAGCTGGTTTTTAATAAATCTATAAAAATGTCTAATATTCTTTTTGTTTTAGTTTTGTCATTCTGGGGTTTTCAGTGTTAGGGGATTTAAAAGATTTTACACCAAAACTACAATGTAACAATAAAATGTGAAAAAAGTGAAGGGGTCTCAGAATACGTCCTAAAAGTGCTGAATTAGAAAAAGAGCAGTGGGCCAGTACTGACCCCTGCTGGACACCCCTTTTAACATCACCTAATTCTGGAAAAATTCCTCTCACCCTAAATAATAAAAAAAATAATAATAATAATTCCTTACACTCATATAGCACTTTACACAGGGACTGGGGGTGTGGAGCCACTTCAGCCACCACTAAGCCCTGTGCTTCCTGCGTTTGAGCCAAACATTCAAAGCCGTAGCACACTGAAGCTTCCTCCATTTTGTCAACCTCGTTTCTGTCACTCACAACACAGAGGCAAAGACGGTCGCTGGGGCCAACAGGCGGCTCACCCGGGACTGGCGCAGCCTCGCATATCCAGCAGCCCCAGGCTTTGAGTCCTGCACCTCCGGGTTGAGGCGATTCGTTCTTACAGCCACAGGAAAACAAGAAGGTGAAAATGTTCTAGAAATTGCTGCAGCTGCAGTAAGAAATCTTTCATTATTATCATACAGGGAGATTCACTCGAAAGAGGCCCCCTGAATATTCTGTCGTAACTCCAGTTAGGACGAAGCAATCTGAACCAAAAGAAAATCTGCTCTCTACCCTGACGTTTGTGTAATTGATTTCATTCCATGTGATGCTGGAAGCGGTTTCCATTTTTGACACGGCGCTCCATGTTCCTGAACGTATCGGTAAGCATCTCGGTGGGGAAGAGCAGCAATTTCACGTTGGATGTTTTCCTTCAAATCTTCCACAGAGTGAGACTTGTTCCGATTAGACCTTTCCTTTAAGCAGACCCCAAAGGAAGAAGTCGTCCTCACAGGTGGCGCAGTGGTAGTGCTGCTGCTTTGCAGTAAGGAGACTGTGGAAGATTGTGGGTTCGCTTCCCGGTTCCTCCCTGTGTGGATAGCGCTTTGAGTACTGAGAAAAGCGCTATATAAATGTAATGAATTATTATTATTATTAAGTCTGGTGGTGTCAGATCCGGAGACCGTGGTGGCCAAAGCCCCTTTGAAATGACCCTGGTTTCCAAAGAAGGACTCCATTTCTGTAAGGCTCCTCGCTGATGTGCGACACGTTGCTCCATCTTGTTAGAAGTCACCTTCCGTTAACTCGTGATCATCCAGTTGATTCTGACATCACTTAAACAAACTGGTAACCCAGTAGGTTTGCACCATGAAGACATGCTGCTCAACACGTACATCACCATCCTGATGAGAAGTCGAGTGACTGAGTGAAGGGGTACGGGCGGTAGGTACCCACAAGCTGCAAATGGAGGTTAAACTTCATGCCGGCCGTCCGGCGCCCACCTCATCGCGGCTTATTCTCAGCTCCATATACTGAGGAGCACATTGCACGTTAAGACTGCTTCATCCTTCATTCAGCAAGAGTTATTACAGAATATTTGGGGTCTCTTTCGAGTGAATCTCCCTGTAATTACTATTGTTTTCAAACTCTACAGGGTCCTTTTACGGTTTGTTTTCCTCAGGCGTATTCACATGTGTTCGGCCCACACCGCCTTCCCTTTCTTCATCTCAACCTTTATGATCCCGCAACTCCAATTTGGCATTTTAATTTCAATGACAACCCACCTGCAGCAGCTGCAAACTGCCGTTTTGGTGAAACGAGTACAATCGGGGGTCCCCCCTTGATGAAACGAGCTCACCTGGAAATGGGGTAACATATGTCAAAGGCTTAGGCGACCCACTGCAAGCCTCTCGTGAACCAACAATGAACTTTAATTACCACTTCATTAATAACCTAAGCAGGTGTACATAGAGCTTTGGCTGTTTGATGGTTCCAGAATGTCTCGATGGTCTTGAGATTTCATCGTTCTCCACACAGACTCTGAGACACACAGCAAAGTGGCCCCAAAACATTACTGAGCCTCCTCCATGGTTCACAGTAGCTCTGATGTTCTCATCTTTGAAAGCTTCATCTTTCCATCTGTGGACATGGAGCTGATGTGACCTGCCAGAAGGCTCCAGTTGCGTCTCATCTGTTCACAGGATGTTCTCCCAGAAGTCACTGGGGCTCGTCAGTATTAGAGTGCATTTGGCACATGCCAGTCTGGCTTTCTTTACATGCGAGTCCTCCAGGGTCTGACAGATGGTGTGATCAGACACTGACGGACCCTGACCTTGGAGTTCGGCTTGTATCTCTCTGGAAGTTGTCCTTTGGCTTTTTGTCTGTCATTGTCACTGTCCCTCTGCCTATTCTGGGGTCGATTCTCCCCTTGGGGGCATACAGGGAGGTTGGCTAGAGTCCCTTTGACCTTCAACTTCTTTATTATATCTGCAGCTGTTGCCACAGGAACATCAAGCTACTTGGAGATGGTGGTCTTTAAGCCTTTGCCCTTCACAATCAGACGACATTCTCCTTTGCTTTCTGTGGTCCACGTTAAGTGTGGGACACACGATGACACCAAACAGCAGAGTGACAACTTTTCTCCATTTAAATCGGCTGATTGCACGATTGGAGACGTTTGTGATACAAATTCAAGAAAACAGCCAGTTTGAAAAATCACTCGAATCCAGTTATTTAGGATCTTTTCTAGGGATCTTAACCAATGTGCGCAGGCCATTTTAGAACATCCCTGTAGAATAAGCGTGATCTCTCGTCACACTTGCCTTGCTTTACTCCATGACATATCAAAGGCATGCAGGTACACAGTGGGGACATTTCATCACTTTTTCAAAAGCTGCAAGGGGACCAAGAAACCTGTCCGCGTCTGTATAATGACCCTCGGTAACTTACATAAAATAAAACCGCCTTGTCCTTTACCCATTGGAAAAGCCACTACAGGGTTGAGTGTGACTGAAACACCACAAAGGCAGCCCGAGAGTACACTCCGCATGTACAAATGAAGAAGAAAATGGGATCACACCTTGTAAAATCTGCTTGCTGGAGCCATGTTCATGTGTGCCAAGGTGATTATCTGTGGGAGGAAAAAAAGAAAATGACAAAAACGTGTCCTGATCAAGTGGCATCAACCGTCAAACCGTGTTTGGTGCAGCTGGCAGCCCACTCCATACATCAACACCGACATGACACAAGTGTGGGCTGGCGGGCACACACACGAGCATGCGCACACACGCACAAAAGTGCGCACGTGCATACGCAAACACGCACACGAACGCGCACACACACACACCTACGAGGGTGCACACCCACACACTCCAGTCACCCCCTTACCTTCACAATGCTCCTCATGAGAGTGGCCATGACCGTGGTCGTGCCCGTGCCCATGCCCGTGATGTTCATGGCTGTGTCCATGCTTCTCTTCGTGCTTGTGCCCATGGCTGTGCCCGTGTCCTCCATGACTATGGCCGTGACTTAAGCCCCCGTTAAACAGCGAGTGGCTGTGACCGTGTTCTGCAATACAGAGACAGAGTCGGCTCAGAGGGGATGGCTGTGGACCAGAAGTTAAGACAAGCAAAATGCCAGAAGGCAAAACGCTGGACTGCAGGCTGTTAGGTTTGGACAAAAACCGCAGTTACCAGAACAACATTAAAAGGAACTTGTGCCAAACTTCAACGTTATATACAAAAAACAAAAATGCAAGGAATGAACACATTGAATTGGTGCAGTTCAAGTGCTTCCTTTAACGATGAACAATGAATGTGTAACTAGTGCAAGGGCTGAAATAAAAAAGAAAAGCACAACATGAGAACTAAAATTGTGAAAAATAAACAACTTTAATAAAGCGCTTCCTTCACGGTTATGAAAAGAAATGAGAGTCACAAAAAAACAAAAAGAAGTGAAACATACTGCCGAGAGATCAACAACAACCAAATCAAGTAACGAGAATAACTGCAAAGCACAAGCCAGCGAGAGGCCGAGCCCCACAGTAAATGTGCCACAGTCAGAGGTAGGCACGGCAGTGGTGGTCTCGTTATACTGAGCGGAAATCTGCTAGCAGGAGTTGTAGTAGGAATGTTACGCGTTTTCTCCAGCCCTCTGGAGTTTTGTTTTTTTGTTTTTTCTGTCCTCCTGGCCATCAGACTTTACTTTATTCTTTGTCACTTAGTATTGCCTAATCTTATTTGTATATTTTTCTTTTTTCATCTTGTAAAGCACATTCAGGTACATCACTTGTATGGACACATGCTATAGAAATAAATGTTGTTATTGTGGTGTAGGGCACAGCAAAATGCTTACTCACATGTCATGTCACGTCAGACCAGCATGCAACATGTCGCCACCTCAGCATCAGAGTAACAACAATGGATTACAGTTAGTGATGTGCACAACAAATTCTTTTTAGTGATCCGATTCATTTCATTCAAATGTTTGAATCGCTGATTCATGCACTACAAAAACAACATCAAGCTACTGTATATTCTAGTTTAAAATGTAGAAGAGCATTATAACAGTGGAACAACTTTAACCACCAAACAATATAAATAATATAAAAAACAAGCAACAGAATACATTATTCATACTTAATAATAATGAAATTAGCAAACATTTTTATAGCAAATAGATGTCAAAAAAAAACACAGCATGTGAGTGCTTACATCTTTTATGACTAAATAAAATTGTTTTCAGTTTTGGATTACGCCAACCTATCACCTACCTTAATAGAAATGGGAGAGGCCGTGTATGAAAGTTCTATGTGCCTGACATGTGCTGTTGGCGTACACTGCAGTTACAACGTAGGCTAACAAAGTCGTATTGTTCATATTATAATTGGACATCTATAAATGTAGCTACGTAAAAATATTAGCAATTTCCAGTAGATGGCCTTCTAATGCGTCCTCCAGTCAGTCAGTGAACTGACCTTCAATGTACTGCGTGACGTGTCTGCAGGTCGGCCCTCCATTCAGTATACAAACTGATTCTTTCAGTGAACTACTTCAGTGTTACTGTGCGACTCTCTTGTCTGTAGTTTGTGAACGAACTTACAGTGGTACACCTGATCAGTAGGGGCACACCGGGTCAGTCAGACAGACAGCCAGGGTACCGAGATGGTCATAGTCACTCAGTCAGTGTGAACCGATCAGTGGGAGGAAGTCTGTCATTGGCAAATTGTAGTCAGTTTACTGATAGGCCACTTCCCGAAGACAGCAGCCATTTAAGTGAAGTTAAGATGACTGTCGTGGAATGCAATGCAAAGCACAGCATGCACTGTGCGCGCTTCAAAAAGACTTGTTCTTTAATGTCATTGTACCAGTAAGTTCATTCAGAGACCAAGACAAGTACAAAAGAACTAGTTTGTTTGTTTGTTCATTGCACATCACTAATTACAATACGTAACTTCATTTTAAATCAGAGAAAAACACATTAAAAATCACTTAACCTCATATATAGACATAAAGGCACTAAATAATAAGCCAATAATAATACATTTATATAGCACTTATAGTTAAATAGATAGATATAGATAGATAGATGTGAAAGGCACTATATTATAGATAGACACTATATAATAGATAGATAGATGTGAAAGGCACTATATTATAAATAGATAGACACTATATAATAGATAGATGTGAAAGGCACTATATTATAGATAGACACTATATAATATATAGATAGATGTGAAAGGCACTATATTATAGATAGACAGACATTTTAGCATAGTTGGTAGGATTAGATAGACAGACAGATGGAAAGTTTCAATGCAAGACAAACTTCGTAGTTACAGGGACGGGGACCCCTCCAAACCCCCATTGATTCGACTCATTTCTCACGGGTCAATTATTGAATTCACTCGATTTCAAGATTTTACAGATAAGAAGAGGGAAGAGATGCAGCACAAAGGTGCGATGTACCAGGGAGGAAAGTGATTGTGTGGCATGCCAGGGTGGCTGGAGTTATTCGTTATTCTACTGGTACTGAGGTCTGAAAGTTGGTATTGATATCGAAGTCAAAATTTTAGTACAAACCCAACACTAGTTTGTGGTCAGTTTAATGAAGGTTCATATATGATCTTACAGTTTAGTAACCACTGCTGGCCAGTGAAATGTGCAGTTTTCCTTGGTAAGTCAATACATCTTATAACTGATTTAGTTCCTTTTTTTGTAAGTAATGCAACTAAGTTACTCTTAAATGTAAAGTTCCCCAATGCAGCCTGGAAGGTGGGCTTGTAGTTGAATGCGGTGGACTTGTTTTGGCTGCCAGGCAGAGACAGGATGAACAGGACAAAGCTAGGCCTGCATTCACATCCTGTCAATCTTAACAGTAGAACTGTGAAGCTGGCATTGCCAAGTACCATACCTTTACCTCCATGTGAATGGCCGTGACCACCATGCTGAAAAACAAATATTCCAATCAGGTTGACTATCAACCCTGCAATCGACACTGGCAATAACCGTTCATGGTGGACGTCTGGAGGCTCCAGTGCTCTCTGCAAAGTGCAAGAGAAGAAGTTCAGATCAGAGCCATTATTAAATAACACACAAATTTAAAGACAGGCTAGGCATAGAGGCACCGGCCACACTGTAGGAAGCACAAGTGTTGGGAAACAAAAAGCAAGTAGGGTCCTACCTCGACACCTTCAGAGAAAATGAAGAAGGCTGTAAACACCAGAAAGAGGCCATTCACAAAGCCAGCCAGCACCTCGGCCCGCACGTACCTGTCAGGCAGAACAGAGGAGAGCATTAGGAAGATGGGGGGCACATGTCAAGTGCTGCAAGTCTCCATCTCCACTTCCAAACTCAGACAACACCCACAGCCAGACTCAGCCCAGGCACTCGGCCAATGATCTGCTCCAGCATGAGAGCCGACGGGGAGGTATGGCCTCTCTACCTCCACCGCAGTTGGGATCCACTTAACAAAAACCCAAAGCTGGAGACATCAAGAACTGTTTGGACTTTTCATTTTGTTGAAAATAACCCATTTTCAAAGCCACGTGGGCCACTTTTCCCTGATGCTGCTGCCTTCTAAAGTGTGAGGACCCCACAGTTTGAAGGCACTGGGCATACAGCAGGGGTAAATACCTGGAGAAGGGACACTGGAGGGAACAGAATTGACTGCTCAACACATGTAACTCTAATCACACCTTTACCTGTGCAAAGTCGTTACCAATCAAACTTATAACTCTTGAAGTAATAAATGATCACCTCGACCATTCAGAGCTTACAGTGAGGAAATAAGGCATTAGATAATAACTAGCTGTGTAAGCTGGTGCTGTAAAAACCCTGGGCTGCTAGAAACTACTGAAATTGTCACAAAAAAAAATTGAAATGCAGAGTCAGTGGTTTAATTTTGCCGATGTGTTTGCCTCCGTTGTCCATCAGCGGTTAAGCGAGTTTCTCGCTCCTCTGAGGTCTCGTTTCAGCGATGTTGTCGCCTTGCTTGTGTATTAGCGGCTAAGCGACTTTCTCTTTTCTCAGCAGTTTCACTTTGGCTGCAGAGTTGCTTTCTTTTGGCTTCATGCTGTAGCGTCTCACTTCCGAGCTGGACAAACACCCACACTTCCGCTCCTAGACGTTGATATATAAGATAGTAATAATAATAATAACCTCTTAGGAGGTTTCGTTTCGGCGATGTGCTTGGCTCACTTGTCTATCAGTGGCTAAGCGTGTTTTTCTCGGCGGTTTCACTTTGGTGACGAGTCACTTTAGCTTCATGCTGTAGCCTCACTTCTTTCTTCTTCCGAATCGTTAACTTGGGGCCGTCTTGCCAGATCTTTTAGCTTCATGCTACAGCCTCGCACTTCCAGGCCGGACAGACAGACACCCACACTTCCACTCGTAGACGTTTATATATAACAATAATAAAAATAATAACCTCTTAGGAGGTCTTGCTTCAGCGATGTGCTCGCCTTGCTTGTGTATCAGCAGCTAAGTGAGTTTTTTTCGGTGGTTTCACTTTGGCGACGGAGTCACATTCTTTTAGCTTCATGCTGTAGCCTCGCAATTCCAGGCCTGACAGACAGACACCCACACTTCCACTCGTAGACATTTATATATAAGATAGTAATAATAATAATAATAACCTCTTAGGAGGTTTCATTTCGGCGATGTTCTTGGCTCACTTGTCTATCAGCGGCTAAGCAAGTTTTTCTCGGCGGTTTCACTTTGGCGATTGAGTCGCTTTCTTTCACCTTCATGCTGTAGCCTCGCACGTCTTTCTTCTTCCAGCTCGTTAACTTGGGGCCACCTTGACGGCTCTGTGAGCTTCATGCTGTAGCCTCACACTTCCAGGCCGGACCGACAGACGCACACACTTCCATGCGCAGACATTTATATATAAGATAATAATGAAGGAGTGGATCATTCCTGATGTAAATTGAGGCCGCGCTCCCATTTCCTTACCCGTATGAGTAGGAGTCGTTGTATCGCCACCGGGAAATGACAGACGCTGCTAATCCAGCCAGCAGTGCCGTGCAGTCAAAGAACATGTGAAAGGAGTCGGAGATGAGGCCCAAGCTGTAAAGAGAAAGGAGACAACGTCAGGAGAGCCAGCACAAGGCAAGGAGAATACTTCACAGGGGTGGGATGGGCTAGTGGCAGGCAGTGACGGGATGACAAGACAAGAGTGACAAATCCACACGCGAGGTACCCAAGCCTGAAAGGAAGAAAGCACGTTAAGACTTTTCATATTATGGCTGTTTACTGATATCTTAATGGTGTCCGATTATTGTCTTGGGGGTCTTTAAGAGTTACTTGGAGTATTTAGGTCTTATGGGGTGTGCGTGTGTGTGAGAGAATGTTCGAGGTCCATGCCTGGACTTTGGCTTCCAGATTTGTGATGGACTGAAAGATCATCCCGGCCGTATAAAGTGGAAGCTTAAGGTGAGGGCATGTGTGACATGTCGTGTCCCTGAACGGGGATTTTAACGCGTGTCTTGCTTTTCTGTACTTTCCTTGCATTTTAACCAAAGCTGACATGAGAGGTTAGCATGATTGTGTGCACATCGTAAATAAGGCAAATATGGAGGGGGCACCAGCTGGTGATCCCCGTATATCAATATATATATATATATATATATATATATATATATATAAAGGAGAGTTGGGATCCGAGAGACTGTGTTTGTGCGTTTGTGGAGGGATGGAGAGTTAAGGCGGGTGTTGGAGTCACGTGATCATCTCCCCTCCCATTCACCTCATTTCATTCACTTCATTTCGCTCCGAGCTGAGCTCCGCAGCTGACGCGGTCTTGCTGTTCTTTATCCTTAGTGTTTAGTCCTTTCTCCTTTACTGATTTACTGTTTAGTAGATGCACTACTTACTGAATAATATTTTTTCCTTTAGTGTTTCTACTTAGTGTTTCTTAGTGTTTAGTAGACGCGGTGTACCGGTGTTCCCGGCGGTGTTGCGGTTTAGTGTTACTTTCTACTTCGTTTTTGTACTTTAGTGTTTAATAATAAATAATAATAATTCATTACATTTATATAGCGCTTTTCTCAGTACTCAAAGCGCTAAAATAGTGAGTGATACTTAGCTGATAGCAGTGTAGAAACAGCACAGCACAACGCAGCCGGTAGGACAGGCGGGTGTGGTAGCGTAGGTGAGTGGCGATAGCAAGCAGCAGAAAGCACAGCAGGAGGAAGAAGCAGGATTTGGATGTTCCAATACACAGCCATAAACAGTAACACTTGGTAATTTCAGGCGTGATCGCCCCGGAGCCATAAGCCATAAACCAGGTGTGGGGAACAGCCCGGACACAGACAGGTAGACACGATGGTTTCACCCAACACACGTTTATTATTCATATTTACAATAGTGAAGTGCACAAACCCAGTGCCGCAGCACCAATCACCCCTCAAGTCCTTGGCCACAACACAATGCTTTCTCACAGTCTCTGGTCCGCCTCCACTCCTCTTCACCAAGCTTCGTCCTCTTCCACCCGACTCTTGCCCCTGACTGGAGGGAGGCTGCACTTTTTATACACCCCGGAAGGACTCCAGGTGCATCCTGAGGCTTCTGTAGCCACACCCGTGTGGCGGAAGCTCTAGCGGTGTAACCAGAAGTCCACCGGGTGTCCCCAATCCTCTTCCCCCCAGCACTTCCGGGTGTGGTGTAAGTACTGAGGTCCAGGGCTCCTAAGGCATTGGGGCGCTCCCTGGCGGTGACCACGGCCCCCACAGGGTTGAGCTTCCAAGCTCTGTACCCATGGCCCCCACAGCAACCAGGGAGGACACCCCCTCGTATTCTGGAGGAGGCACAAGTCCTCCTCCGGTCCTCCTGGGCATCCCGGCCGGGCATGAACCCCTGCCGGGTACCACACAGGTTAGTATGAACATCAGATCAGTTCCCGGTTGTAGGGTACTGTAAGATGAAACGGGAGCAGATCAGCATAACGAATATAATTACAGAGACAGATCATCCTGAGGTGCTAGATCGCCAGGTACAAATAAATGTTCATAGGTCTCGTCCCGTGATCCACAGACTCAGCTGTTCCCAGTAAAGTGGAGTCCATAAAATCTGTAAATATTAAGCCAAATCCATGCAATTCGAGTCAGCTGTATCCACAAACTATACGTACAATAAACGAAATAAAACAAGCATAAGAAAGTGCAGAATTAAGGTGAATTTTGCGAAAAGTGTTGTTAACAGGGAGGAGCGGCAATAACAAGTGTGCGCCAGCGTCCCCGCACCTGCTATAATAAAGCAGTTATAATAAAGACGTTTAGTAGACTTTTACTTTATCTCATTTAGTGTTCTTCCCGGCGGTGTTGCCGTTTTTTAGTGTTAGTGTCTACTTAGTGTTTGTGTTTAGTGTTATGGAAGGAGTGATCTTACCACTGTCAGATTTTGCAATGAATGAGTTGGTAAATAATGATTATTTATCAACAGATCACATGAGCAAATTCAACGAAATTTTAGCTGCACATACAATTTTCAAATGTCCATTCCACAAAATGCAAAACATATTCAAATATTACCTTCTGCAGCTACTGAACAAGTGACTCACTGGGTGTGTACCTATTATGATGGTGCTGTAATTCATGTCTATGACAGTTTAAACACTGATAAAAAATTCAACCTTACCGAAGAGCAGCTTTGTTTCCTTACAAACCTCCCATAGTTTATGAAGACGCACAGCAACAATTAAATCATACAGATTCTGGTGTATTCTCAATTGCATTTGCTGTGTGTATTTCTTTAGGTATTGACCCAAGTGATCAAGTTTTTACTATTTCTTCAATGCGAAATCACTTACAAATATTTTTTATTACTCGACAATTGCTTCCATTCCCTGTCGAAAGTAGCCGACGGGCGACACCACTTACAAGTATTCAGTGCGTTCAAAGACCTTTACAAAGTACGGCCACTAACACAGTCACTCATAAAAGGGGAGATGACTCAGTGCAGGAAAAGGGTATTGAAACTACCTGGGAAGACATGCAATCAATGAGGCGATTAAACGGATCTCACGAGAGGTCTTCTAGGCTGGAAAAAAATGCTTGGCTGCCAAAACCATATATACATACATACATACACATATACATACATACATATATTATATATATTACATATATATATATACATATATACATATATATATACATACACACACACACACACACACACACACACGTATATACATACACATATACAGTACATCCGGAAAGTATTCCCAGCGCTTCATCACTTTTTCCACATTTTGTTATGTTACAGCCTTATTCCAAAATGAATTAAATTCATTTTTTTCCTCAGAATTCTACACACAACACCCCATAATGACAACGTGAAAAAAGTTTACTTGAGGTTTTTGCCAATTTATTAAAAATAAAAAAACTGAGAAATCCCATGTCCATAAGTATTCACAGCCTTTGCTCAATACTTTGTCGATGCACCTTTGGCAGCAATTCCAGCCTCAAGTCTTGTTGAGTATGATGCCACAAGCTTGGCACACCTATCCTTGGCCAGTTTGGCCCATTCCTCTTTGCAGCACCTCTCAAGCTCCATCAGGTTGGATGGGAAGCGTTGGTGCACAGCCATTTTAAGATCTCTCCAGAGATGTTCAATCAGATTCAAGTCTGGGCTCTGGCTGGGCCACTCAAGGACATTCACAGAGTTGTCCTGAAGCCACTCCTTTGATATCTTGGCTGTGTGCTTAGGGTCGTTGTCCTGCTGAAAGATGAACCGTCGCCCCAGTCTGAGTCCAAGAGCGCCCTGGAGCAGGTTTTCATCCAGGATGTCTCTGTACATTGTTGCAGTCATCTTTCCCTTTATCCTGACTAGTCTCCCAGTCCCTGCCGCTGAAAAACATCCCCACAGCATGATGCTGCCACCACCATGCTTCACTGTAGGGATGGTGCCTGGTTTCCTCCAAACGTGACGCCTGGCATTCACACCAAAGAGTTCAGTCTTTGTCTCATCAGACCAGAGAATTTTCTTTCTCATGGTCTGAGAGTCCTTCAGGTGCCTTTTGGCAAACTCCAGGCGGGCTGCCATGTGCCTTTTACTAAGGAGTGGCTTCCGTCTGGCCACTCTACCATACAGGCCTGATTGGTGGATTGCTGCAGAGATGTTTGTCCTTCTGGAAGGTTCTCCTCTCTCCACAGAGGACCTCTGGAACTCTGACAGAGTGACCATCGGGTTCGTGGTCACATCCCTGACTAAGGCCCTTCTCCACCGATCGCTCAGTTTAGATGGCCAGCCAGCTCTAGGTAGAGTCCTGGTGGTTTCGAACTTCTTCCACTTACGGATGATGGAGGCCACTGTGCTCATTGGAACCTTCAAAGCAGCAGAAATTTTTCTGTAACCTTCCCCAGATTTGTGCCTCGAGACAATCCTGTCTCGGAGGTCTACAGACAATTCCTTTGACTTCATGCTTGGTTTGTGCTCTGACATGAACTATCAACTGTGGGACCTTCTATAGACAGGTGTGTGCCTTTCCAAATCACGTCCAGTCAACTGAATTTACCACAGGTGGACTCCAATGAAGCTGCAGAAACATCTCAAGGATGATCAGGGGAAACAGGATGCACCTGAGCTCAATTTTGAGCTTTATGCCAAAGGCTGTGAATACTTATGGACATGTTCTTTGTCAGTTTTTTTATTTTTAATAAATTTGCAAAAATCTCGAGTAAACTTTTTTCACGTTGTCATTATGGGGTGTTGTGTGTAGAATTCTGAGGAAAAAAATAAATTTAATCCATTTTGGAATAAGGCTGTAACATAACAAAATGTGGAAATAGTGATGAAGTGCTGGGAATACTTTCTGGATGCACTGTAGATCTATACTAATAAAAGGCAAAGCCCTCACTGACTCATTCATCACTAATTCTCCAAGGTAGAAAGCTGAAGTTTGGCAGGCTCATTCCTTACAGCTTACTTATAAAAGTTAAGCAGGTTTCATTTCCAAATTCTACACGTAACGGTCATAACGGTCGACAACGTCCGTCATGTTAAAATTTCTTATTTATGGCCCCATCTTCACGAAATTTTGTAGGCGGCTTCCCTGCGCTAACCGAAACTGATGTATGTACTTATTTCAGTGGTATGACACCACTGTCGGCCGCCATATTGAACTTTCCAACGGTCTGGGTTACTTAATGGGCCCATCTTCAAGAAAATTGGTGCGCGGGTTCCCAACGCTAACTGAATCCTACTTACGTACATATATACGTCCATAGCCTGCAGCTCGGTCCACACTCTGTATCCTCCAGGCACTCCTGAGCATAATCTAATTTTGAAGGTTGGGGCACCAATAATGTTACTGAGAAACTTACAGCCACCGAAACTTTGTAATGGCACGAGACTTCAGGTCACATGCCTGCAAAAGAACCTAATTGAGGCAACTATTTTTACTGGCGGTGGCTCAGGGGAGAGAGTTTTTATTCCTCGCATCCCCGTTATACTCTCTGATCTCCCATTTCAATTCAAACGCCTCCAATTTCCAGTAAGGCTCTGCTTCTCAATGACAATTAATAAGTCTCAGGGACAGACCCTACAAAAGGTTGGCATTGATTTGAGGCACGGTTGCTTTTCACATGGCCAACTATACGTTGCATGCTCAAGAGTAAGCTCAGCGCACAGCTTGGTCATATTACAACCAGAGGGGCGAACTGACAACGTGGTATACAAAGAGATCCTTAACAAATAATTATTGGTACATTTTCCCTCAGTTTATTATTAAAAATTTTAAAGCAGTACTTCGCCGCTGCGAAGCGCGGGTATTTTGCTAGTTTTATAATAAATGCGCACTGAAAAAAGTTCAAGAAAACAATCTTCTTTCCAGACGGCTTCAAGCTGAACACAAATAGAATTTTAGTTTAATGGCATCACATAGGAATTTGGAGATGTGCGAAATTCACTTTTATCGACTTTTATCGTCTTTAATCGTGTAATGATGCTGACACACTGCATTAGCTCAGTGGAGGTCCAGATTTTCATTTGCTTCTGATCAGAGGGTCCATCAGTAGGTGTAGGTGGCAGCAAGATGAGGTCAGGCCTTCCCAGATGCACCACAGGCTTACATTTGATAGAGCAGGTCCAGCACGGATTGATTCCACTTTTCCATCAATGTCCTGGTGAAACCTTTCCCCACGCTGGTCACTGACGGCGTCAAGATTATCAGGGAGGAAGTCCAAGTGTGAATGCAGGAAATGAACCTTCAGAGTCATGTTGCTCTTTATGGTTTTGTTGGCTTGAAGGATGTTGACAAACCAGCTGGGCGTAGTTTGGTGCCAAGAAAATTCACAACATCGATGACTGCCTTAAATGTGACAGTCCGCACTAGTAGATCTTTGAACTGCTCGTCATCAATGACGTGTGACCTTCCTGACTCTTGACATCAGTTATTGGTGGAAACGTCCATCTCAAATTTCAAAACCCTTTACCATCCTCATCCTGGTTAATGTTTATTAACTCAGCAACAGAAACGATTCACTCGGGTACTAAATATTCCAATGGTGAATCGTTCAGACCCTAGGATGCTGGTGACTTCAAGCAGGGGAACAGCCTGCTCCATTTGTGGACCTGCACTGTCCAGTTGTTGAGACCATTGAATGTAAACCTGTGGTACAGCTGACCTCATCTTACTGCCACCTGCAAGCCCACTGTTATTGACAGCAGCAGCTCTCTTACTTTATGGGTATTTAGGGGGGAGGTCGTGCTTTATTATAATATTTATATTTTCCTTGAGCTTCTGTAAAGTTTTCATTCCCCCCTGGGGATAAATATAAAGTGTTATCTTATCCTCCTTGCTTACTGATTTCACAAAATTTTTAATCCGTCCAAGTTTTATTTAAACAGGTGGCAAAAATATCTTAGTTGGGTGGACAAGTGCTTCCTTCATGTGCCACACCGGACAGGCGAGTTCATTTTAATGTAATAAGACTCCTTGGCACTGCTGTCCCATTTGCACAACTTGGAGTATTCAATCTGCATTCCTAGCAGCACTGCCACTACTTTTAGATCACCGCAGATGTTCCAGTTGTCATCGTCGTTTATGTATACCTAGGCAACTGCAATAAAACGGCACGTGGTAGGAGAATGTAAAGGCGGCTTATGAGATCCTACGCTACACTCAAAAGTGTTCAGGAAGCAAACTCTTCATTATTTAGTGTTATTATAATGTTCTAAATCTAATTTGTGATCAATGGGGGGGTTGGGGCAGCACCTATTCTGGCATCACTGGGAATAAAGCAGGATAACCAAACTGGGTGCAAATTCAGTCCATCTCAGGACCTACTCTCATAAATCCCACCCTGACGCAGTGATAATTTAGGACCAGCAGTCCACCAAATGCCCCCCATCATACTACCCGACTTTTCAAGTGCAGCCTTAAACTACATACTCTTGGAGTTTCTGTACAGTGTGGGACCCTCGGCCACTTTTCACTTTCAGGTGTTGCCTTCCCACCGCACAACAGGAAGCGTTAGCTTTATGCAAAATATGTGACCTGCAAAATGAGGTGCGTTTGGGAGTACATGGGGACCCCACATACATGGAGGACGAGGGACATGGCTATGGAGAGTAATGCTGTGCAAAGTGAGGACCCCCACCTTATTGCTTTGAACTGATTGCACTGCGGAGACGAATGCTTCAATGTGGTGCACCGGTGAGGTGGCTAAGAACAGAGGTGCGGCACTCCATCTTCACCGGTGACTCCTTCTCAAAGGCCATACTACTAACAGATTTGCAAGATGGTGCTGGTGGCTTGTGGTTAACCAATCAGCACAACTCATCACCCAAGCCCCGCCCACAATAGTACATACCCTGGAGGAGGAGCTTAAAAAAATGACCAGAAACTACAAATAGCCTGAGTTCCTGTGGTGGGAGTGCCACAAATGTTTCTATACATTCCCTGAAAAAAGTGGGAATGTGCCATTAGTGAGCTGTCAACGATCACGATGTGCTCCGCCACTGACCCTCCTGAGTCTTACCTCTCTGCAATTGAACAAATATGATTTTGTCAAAAGCCACAGAGATGTGTGTGGCTGTGGGTGTGACAGGTGACAACAAATCAGCATACCATACAGTTGTGCACAATAGGGCCATCAGAGTGAATGGCATGATTTGCATAAACATGGGTGCCACCACACTACCCGATTTTTTTCCCCAGTAACTTTAGAAAGCTGTAATGGTCAGGCCAGAACCCTGACCAGAGTCCGACCTACGCGTGAAAAACATCCTCACAGAGCTGGTGGAGCTCCTTAACACTACAATCCCTTAATGCCTACGAAAAAAGTCATAATGCCGGACCACCTTAAATCCCTTCGCACCTCCTCGTCAGCCCCTTTGTATTGCAGATGTGTCGATCAGCACAAGCAGCCTGCTATCCCATCGTCCACTGGGGCAGCTGAAGTCAAGTCAGATGCAAAATTCTCAGAGCTTAAGTCTGTTTATCTGGGTGTGAGGTGTCTGTGTAGAGTAAATAATATCTCGTTATTTGGAATATCGTATGTGCTCACATATAAGTCGGGTCTTGAAACCCGAAAAATCCATCATAAAATCAGACCCTGACTTATACGCCCGTTCAAAAATGCAACACTTAATTTTTAATTTTTTTTTTTTTTACATCTTTGTGCCTCCTCCAATCTTGCACCAGTTTCTCAGACACATTGAATTTTGTTCCCAATTTCTTTTGCCACTTCAACGACTTTTAATTTAAAACCAGATCGAACGCTCCATCATAGATAAGGGATGCTCTTACGATAAAGGGGTATGAGGGTGTGAGATACAAAAAACACAAAACGGTGCAAACGTCTCTTCAGAATAGTTCGGGTATCACCGTGTGGGCACAATACGTAGAAAACAAAAGGCCGTGTGCTCCGTGGTGACTCTCTCAGGTGGGCGGGTCTTAGCATATCGTAATCTCCTGGACCAATAGCGCGAGTTTTCTGAATTCGACTTATACGACCGACATTATAAAACACCAGAAATGATACGGTAAAATCAAGCGCTGACTTATCCAGAGGAGAATTTAAACGCAAGTTTATACGGTATTTACATTTCATGAGCGTTCCATGTCTACGATGATCTGAGTAAAATGTAGGATGACAGGAAATGCGAGGCAAGAAATGTTGAACACATAAGTAAAACAGAAACTTGTTTAATGTTATATTAATAATTACAAATCACTGACGTGAAGTGTGTAATGTGTGAAGACTCAAGTCCAAATAAACGCTTTCATAAAAGGTAAAACAAGTGCACTTTTATTCAAGAATATAACTGGAGAAAAGGAAATCATTCAACTTGCTGTCAATGTGTAAAAACCGAAGCCCAAATTTCAGTTTGACACAACGTGAACGCGTCTGCCTGGCTGGTGCAGAGGTAAGAACTGCTATCTCGTAATCAAGAGGTTGTGTGTTCTATCTCCTCTCCGAGGGAGCTGCTATCATTATTACTATTGTTTAATAAAAACATACATTTGATTGGAGTCTGTAACAGTCGTTGTACATTTTTGCGACTTGTAAATTATTCACTTTTATTCTGTCAGTGACGTTCACGTTACAACAAACTGGCCTCTCCCTCTCTGAACTGATGGCGTTTATCTCCATTCTTTTCACAAGAGCAGCGCTGTGGCTGATGCCTGCTCAGAAGTCTTTGTTGTCCCGGCAATCAAAGATACAATGCCCCGTGACTGCGGCATTTGCGCTTTGACAACAAGGACACCTGTGCAGAACATGTGAATACGACAGATTTGCTGTGATCTCGGACACCTGGCAACATTTTGTTGAGAGCCGCGTTTTGAGTTACAACCCAGGGTGACAGGGCGGCACGGTGGTGCAGTGGTAGCGCTGCTCCTTCGCAGTAAGGTTCGCTGCCCGGGTCCTCCCTGCGTGGAGTTTGCATGTTCTCCCCGTGTCTGCGTGGGTTTCCTCCCACAGTCCAAAGACATGCAGGTTAGGTGCATTGGTGATCCTAAATTGTCCCTGGTGTGTGTGCCCAGCAGTGGGCTGGCACCCTGCCCAGGGATCAGAATCGACCCCCGTGACCCTGTGTTAGGATATAGCAGGTTAGAGAATGACTGACTGACTGACCCAG
Organism: Erpetoichthys calabaricus; assembly: GCF_900747795.2. Taxonomy (NCBI): domain Eukaryota; kingdom Metazoa; phylum Chordata; class Cladistia; order Polypteriformes; family Polypteridae; genus Erpetoichthys; species Erpetoichthys calabaricus. The sequence goes on along the minus strand of NC_041403.2, from coordinate 167,423,483 downwards.
GGCGACATATTACTGTTGATGAGCCCCAGTTTCCAACCAAGGTCCATTGTCACGTCTTGCAATACATCTCAACAAAGCCCGACGAATTTGACATACAGTTTTGGATTGTGGCAGATTTGGAGACAAACCACATGTGCAATGTGACTCCTTACTTACAAAAAGATCCCAGTCGTCCCACGGGCCAAAGAGTTTCCGAGACTGTGATCATAAAGCCGTTTCTGGACAAAGGCAGAACCGTAACAATGGACAACGTCTTCACGTCACTTTCGCTGGCTAATGGACTGCAACACAACTCTGCTTGGCACCATAATTAAAGTGGGACGGGAACTTCCACCTGCAGCTAAAGTCACTTCAGTACGCGAGCAACTCTCCACACCCTAGTGTTTCAATCTGGCAGTGCCATGCTGCCCAAAAAGAAGAAGTCTGTCTGCATTCCCAGTACCATACACCATGACACAGAGATTGGGCAAGATCGGAAAAAGCACAAATGTTCAAATGACAGCTCATATTCAAATGATGTAGCATTTTCAAATAGGGACGTTTTCATGCATGGATCTGTGTGTGTGTGTGTGTGTGTGTGTGTGTGTGTGTGTGTGAGAGAGGCAGAGACAGATTTGATCTCATTCAAGTGGTTACTGGAATATAAAATAAACACTTTTACAAAGGTATAACAAAACAAGTGGGCTTTTATTCAGGAATAAACCTGAGTAACAAAAAAATCAAGTGACAACAAGCTACCAAGAAGACACCTGCTTATACCCCTTCAGCGAGATCTTTTAGAGGGGCAAACATTTACACCAGCTGTTAGACTCAAATCAAATGTATGTTTGTATTAAATAACCAGTAACGGCGCAATGCTGTAACGATAACGTGCAGTGAATCCACTTGACTTGAGCATTCATCGTTCTCCTCCTCTTCCTCTGTATGTTTACCATTTGTTTGCTCAGAGGTTGATGCGCTTGCTGCTTCCTGTGCAGCTCTTCTTCTTCTCTCCACCCTAGCGGCCCACTTCTTCTCTTCTTCCGTTGGCATCTTTTTACGTTAAAACTGATGAAGTCAGTGTTTGTGTCGCAATTAGTACATTTTCCTTAATTTTTCACTCAAGTGTTCAATCTGCCTCAATAATGATTTAAGATATGAAGAGGTAGAGGAAGTGACGACTAAGGTGGGAAGGATGAGGACGGCGCCCGCAAACATACGCCACACGGCCGCTACCAAGAGTTGATTCTACAATAAAATAAAATGAGGAATAACCCGAGAGATCAAGCGGACAGTAGACGTCACGTAGTATATGTGTACCGAACTTCAGGTCAATCGGTCAAACGGTTTGCGAGCTGCAGGTGAATTTAAAATCCTGGACAGACAAACGGACAGCCACGGTAGCGTATTCTATATAAAGATATTAACATTAATAGCAGCTCACTACTCAAAGCGGTAACTGCGGAGAGGACCCGAGGTCAAACACACAACCTTTTGATTACAAGACAGCAGTTCTTACCTCTGCACCAGCCAGGCAGACGCGTTCATGTTGTGTCGACGGATATTTGGGCTTCAGTTTTTACACATTGACAGCAGTATGTTAATTGAATAGTTTCTTTTTCTTTGGTTATATATTTTAAATAAAAGCCCACTTGTTTTGTTATAGCTTTTGTGAAGGTGTTTATTTCATATTTGGACTTCAGTCTTCACATATTATACACGTCACGTGTACTTATTACTATAAGGTGAAAAACGTTTCAGTTTTAGTTATGTGTTCAGCATTTCTTGCCTCGCATTTCCTGTCATCCTACACTTACTCAGATCATTGTAGACACGGAACGATACTGTATTATTTACCCTACTAGTCATTTAGCCCGTTACAATAACGGGCGCTAGAACAGTAGTGCATAAACATTAGTAGGAACAGTCTATATTAAATGGCAAGGGACTTTGACCTCATTCTTTTTGTTGGTCGTATTTTTCTTTCTTTCAGCCTTTCTTTTGTTGATGTTTACTTGCTGAGCTGACTGTTCTTCGTGGGCTGCTGCCATGTATTGTGTGTCTTTAATTTTCTGTGACAGTAATACTGTCTTGTATGGCTCTATTCAATAAGGGCGCGCACAAAAGGGAGAGCTTCAAAAGGGCGACCTCAATTGAGCGCGGCGAATAAAGGCGTTCAAAGATAATTTAGTTCAAATGGCTCTGGAATATGTGAAGAGCAACAAAGGTGCAGATCTTTATTTACGTGCACCTTTATTCGCTGCGCCCAATTGAGGTCGCCCTTTTGAGGCTCGCCTTTTTGAAGGATACCATCTTGTACGTCCGCTGGCTTGTACGTCCGTAATATACCTTTAATTTTCTCTGGCGGTAATACAGGCGTGCGTGTCGGTAATATGCCTTTAATCTCCTCTGACAGTAATACTGGCTTGTATGTGGCTGTAATATGCGTCACTGTATTGTGTACCTTTAATTTCCTCTCGCAGTAATACTGGTTTGTATTTCCGTAAAACGCCTCTAACTTTCTCTGACAGTAATATCACGCATCGTACCGTGCCCCGCACATGCGCACTTCACCAGAAGACACCCACACACGGACACCTGGACCCACATAGGGATTTTATATATATATATATATATATATATATATATATATATATATATATAGATACAGACTCCTCACACCCAGATACACAGACTTGAGCTGCGTCAGTGGGTTATGGGATAGCAGGCTGCCTGCTGCTTGTACTGATCTGCAAAACAAAGGCGGCGATGAGGAGGTGTGAAGGAATTTAAGGTGACCCGGTATTGCGACTTTTTTCGTAGGCTTCAGGGATTCCAGTGTTAAAGAAGATAGAGGGGTCACAGATGGATAACAGCTTCTAACAGGTGGTGGCTCAATTGCGTAAAATAGCAGAAACACCATGAAGGGCTCACAAACTCTGCACATCTGTTGTCATGTGACAAAAACAGTGACAACAATACAGTACCTCTAAATGACAGACACACACTGTGTTCCTGCACTCACTGAGAACACCACTAGGGGCTAACACTGGGTAGGACCCCCTTCTGCTAGCCAAACGGTTTCAATTCTTCATGGCTTGGACTCCACAAGATTCCTTTGAGATTAAGGTCCACTTTTGCCAGCTGCACATTTCCCGCTCCACCACACCCCGGGGGGTGTTCTATTGGGTTCAGATTCTGCGACTGGGAAGGCCACCTAACTCACTGTCTTCTTCATGAAGCCAGTCTGCTTTGTGACATGGTGCAGCACCCTGCCGAAAGGAATGGCTTCAAGCCTGGTCAGCTACAACTGCCAAAGCAGCTGTGACATTCAGGTCTGACGGCTATTAGCAGCCCCAAAGTGTGCAAACATAACGTTGCCCCACAACACTAGATACAATACAATTTACTTTTGTAGAGCCCAAAATCACACAAGAAGTGCTGCAATGGGCTTTAATGGGTCCTGTCTCTTGACAGCCCCCCAGCCTTGACTCTCTAAAAAGACAAGGAAAAACTCCCAAAAAAAACCAAAAAACAAAATGGAAGAAACCTCAGGAAAGGCAGTTCAAGAAGAGGTATGTTGGGCGTGCAGTGGGTGTCAAAAAGAAGGGGGTCAATACAATACACAGAAGAGAACACACGTAATCCTCAATACAGTATACAAAATAAAAATTTTACAAGTACGGAGCAGAATTTAACAGTAGATGATATCCCATAATATGATCTGATCACCACTACCAGCCTACACTGTTGACACAAGGCAGGTTGAGTGCATAGACTCGTGCTGTTCCTTCAGGAGAAATCAAGATACATCTGTACATTGTGAATTTTCCCTTGGGATTAATAAAAGTATCTATCTGAACAGACTACATTGTTTTTTTCCCCAGCCTTCGACAGTCTGGTTTTGGTGAGCCCGGGCCCACCGCAGCCTCAGCTTTCTGTTTTTGACTGACAGGACTGACATTTGACGAAGTCTTCTGTCATTGTAGCCCACCCCACCTCGAGGTTCAACATGTTGTGCATTCTGAGATGCTCACCACAGATGTACAGAGTGGTCATCTGAGCTACCGTACCCTTCTGTCAACTCAAAACAGTACGGCCATTCTCCTCTAAGTGCTCATCAACACGGTGTTTCCATCTGCAGAAATCCTCAAACCAGCCTATCTGGCACCGGCAATCAGTCTACGGACAAAAATCACTGAAACCACATTTTGACGTGAACATTAACTGAAGCACCTGACCAGTGTCTGCAGCATCATATGCACTGCACTACTGCCACGATTGGCTGATTAGATAACTACATGGATGCACAGGTGTGTGTCCCCTCACTGCTAGGACTAGGGTGGTGTTGAGCTCTTGCACTTCTGACATGCACCTTGTGCGCCATGTTGTGTTGGATGATTGCAGCTGTGACTTTTGCAGTTGCTTTCTGGATTAATAAGGCTAACACCTCACAAGTGTCCCGTCCACCCATATTTGGACCTCATTCAGATGCCACCATCACCCATATTTGCACCTCTTACGAGTCCACACATCTCATACAGGTGTCCCGTCACACACATCCTGGTCTTTCCCTTACAACACTTGTTTCATTATCACCATAAATTCCAAATCTGGCTTTCTTCTCTCTGCCCACAGGAGTACCTACCTACCTACTAATCCCACCCTGGACAGTCGCTCCTAGTTTTTCTCCCCTCACATGACCCCGTGACATTTGACCCCTGAGCCCCGCCTCCGCCGAGCTCCACGACGTGGCACATCCTGAATGAATGGCGCGAGGTGCGTTGAGCAGGTCGATCCGCTTACTTACCTGTTACTCCATATTCCGTAGAGAAGCTCCACGAAGGCAAAGGACAGATTTAAACACAGGAAAAAGAACAGGTTTCGGGATGTCTTGTCGGAAAGAATGGAGCTGTGGATAAAAAAAATAAAAAATGACGTCAAAGGCAGGCACTAAGGCTGAAAAGGGACCCTCCGGAAAACTCTGCCGGGACCCCGAGCTGGAGCTATCCTATCGCCGATAAGTCCCATTCGAGACTTACGGCCTCCGAATGGGCCCTCGCCCCGTCTGGGTCAGCCGCTGCCGAGCCGGAGAGCCTTCGGCCGGCGTCTCCAGAACTACGAGATCGCCACGGAGGATCGTGTCCACTCACCGGATCCAGCCGGACAGCTTCACGCCGAGACTGAATTTGGGCGGCTTGTACTCGTCATCTTTAATAGATAAGGGAAGCATTTTTCTCTGGCCAGGTCGGCTTCCCTGTGCTTCATCCACTCTGCGCCCGGGAGCGATTCCACTTCCGGCCGCCAGAGGCGTCGCGACGCACAAAGAAATTCAGAGTGACACACACTCGCACGAACCGGCGACTATGCGCGCATGCGTCATTCAGCGAGCGGCTAAAGTGAAAATCGTATTCGTGAGGGGAGCGGTCACAGTCGAGAAAAAAAAAAAAAAAGCACTGGAAGATTGGTAAATTTAAATATGGAATATGGCCTAATGGATACGTAGTGCTCTACCCGTTCTTAATTTATTGGTATTTTATGACTTGCAGTTCGTTTTGTTTGTATTTAATTGCCAGTTTTAGTGCTGTCGGTTAATCAGGTGTATCGAAAGCTCAATGTATGTAGCTAACTCGTTGCTTTTCTGTACAGTTTTTTTTTAAATATATGTATATTAATATTGACAGGCAGTGTCGTGTTAAGACTTTGGACTTTAAACCCCGAGGTTGTCGGTTCAAATCCTGCAGCTGACACGGTATGATCCCGAGATGGTCGCTTCACATGCCTGGGTGCCAAATATAACAACAAAAGAAATGGCACCGATTGTATCTCACATGTTGTTAGTCACCTAAGAAAAAGACACCAGTCAAGTAATCATAAAATGATTAGGTCACGGGAGCTGTTTATTCTTGAGCATACTCAATTATCTCTGATTAAAAATTAAACGACTTTTGAACTTTTACCCCACTGATCACTAAACCGTCCTGCACAGCTGTGAGCGCGCCTTTCACCCTTTGGTAAATCACCTGCTGTTCACAAAACCCCACAGGGACCCTTTGAGCCCCAAACTGCCCGTTGATATGCGAGTTTAATTGGCAGCGCTTGATATCCGTACAAATCCCACCCTCGCGTGTCGTTTATGCGTCGGTGAGTCAAGGTGCTCTCCCTTCATTTGCTTCATGACGCTCAATGTTTCAAAGGGATCCTCATGTTGCTTGTTCATGTGAAAGAGGGCTTTGCGGTACTCGATGCTTTGTGCCAGGCGGTTGATGGAGCAGATGAGAGGTGGCACACATCTAAGAGTGCAGCAGTTAAAACAGCAAAACTAACCACTGAGCTTTGTATCTTTATTTAGTTTGCCAAACTTTCTCTTTCCATCCACAAGGTGGGGACTTCTCTCTTTTCCTGTCACCGCCCACCTTCAGTCCTCCACCCTATTGGCTAGTGGTGGTATTCGCATGGCCTGTCAATCACTTCTAATGGGTCCTTCCCTAGCTTTCAGCGCAGTACCCCGTCGAAAACAGGTTTTGAATCTGATTTCATGTACTTTACTAATCCCTCATTGGGGATTGTCCTCAGCCATTGTACAGCACCCCTGCTGCAGTTTTCAGGTTAAGGGCCCAACAGAGTAGGATCCCTTCTGGCAATAACAGGATTTGAACCGGCAACCTTTCAGATAGGCAACAGAATCATTTAAGAATAATTGCTGGCTCTTGGCCTGCGTGGACCTTCAGCACCTTTGCTTTGTATTTGCGTGTCTGAACATCCCTTCACCGGCGCTCCGAGCACATTGCTGTAAAGCCGGCTTCTCGGACACTTTTCTCGACTCCTATCCAGTTTCATTCCTGCTGTCTTTGAAGGCGACTCTCTCAGCACAACCTCATGAGCCTTTACTCCTCCTCGTGTGTCACCAGAGCCAAACTGACTGATCAGATTGCTCAGTGGGACTGGACACACAGACCTTTGTATTTTGTTCTATAATAGATATCAAAAATGAAAAATAAACACGTTGGCTAATGTTCTGTTTTCTATAGTGCCACCAAATTTCAGTTCAATGTTATGGCATTTTTGAGATTTTGGGGTATTTTCAATTTTCTATTTGTTGAAATATCTTTTTTTGTGGATACCTACTGATCCAGATGTGCCATCCTGCCAGACTTCAGCTTTTAACAACTAAATGCCAAATAAACTGCTCAACACTTTGAAAACACATCAGATCTCAATGGGGAAAAAAATCCTGCTGGCTCTCTCTATGCTATGGGCTGGTGATGTGTTAGGAATGAGAGGATGGCAGCCTCATCATTTGATGGAAATGAAAATGAACAACCTACAGAGGGCTGAATTCAAAGACACCCTGAAAATCAAAGGGAAAAAATGATACAGCGGCTGGCAGGCAGGCAAGCGAGTTAATTTTGTCGAAATTTCATTACAGCAACTCCAAATCGTACTCAGTAGTTTGTATGCCCCCCATGCCTGACAACGTCCTAATGAGACGATGGATGGTGTCCTCCTGGGGGATCTCCTGCCAGATCTGCACCAGGGCATCACTGAGCTCCTGGACAGGCTGGGCCGTCGGATGGACCAAAACATAATGTCACACCCAGAGGTGTCCTACTGGATTGAGGTCAGGCGAGTGAGTGTTGGGATGGGATGGGATGGGATGGGAGGGGGGGGGGGGCACAGTCAATGGTATCAATTCTTTCATCCTCTGTACATTGTTGTGCACTAGGAGGAACCAGCATAGGGTCTGACAATGGGTCCAAGGATTTCATCCGGATACCTAATGGCTGTCCAAGTGCCCACCGTTGTTTAGCCTGTAGAGGTCTGTGCGTCCCTCCATGGATATGCCCCCCCACCAAACAGGTCAAGCTGAACAATATTACAGGCAGCTTAACGTTCTCCATGGCTTCTCCAGACCCTTTTACATCTGTCACATGTGCTCAGGGTGAACCTGCTCTCATCTGTGAAAATGCCAGTGGTGGACCTGCCAATTCTGGTAATCTATAGCAAATGCCAATCGAGCTCCACAGTGCCCACTAGAGGACGTCGGGCCCTCCGGCCACCCTCATGAAGTCTGTTTCTTATTGTTTGGTCAGAGACACTCACACCAGTGGCCTGCCTGCCTGCCTACTGGAGGTCATTTTGTAGGCTCTGCCAGCGCTCATCCTGTTCCTCCTAGCCCAAAGGAGCAGATACCGGTGGGTCCTGCTGATGGGTTAAGGACCTTCTACGAGGGGCCCTGTCCAACTCTCCTAGAGGAACTGCCTGTCTGTCTCCTGGAATCTTCTCCATGCCCTTGAGACTGTGCTGGGAGACACCGCAAACCTCCTGGCAATGCCATGTATTGATGTGCCATCCTGGAGAAGTTGGACTAGCTGTGCCACCTCTGTAGGGTCCAGGTATGGCCCACCTCATGCCACCAGTGGTGACACTAACCGTAGACAAATGCAAAACGAGTGACAGAACAGATGAGGAGGGAAAAATGTCAGTGGCCTCCCTCCAGCTGTTAATCCTTTCATTCCTGTTTTGGGGGTCGTCTCATTGTTGCCCCTCTCGTGCACCAAAGCAGCTGAAACTGATGAACAAGCCTCTCTGCTACTGAACTGAGCAGATCAACAGCCAGTAGAAACACCGTGCATTTCAGCTGGTCAGGATGAAACTTGGTGACTTTTACTACTTTTCCCCAAATTAATGAACAGTAAAAACCTTTCATTTGTTTTGCCTCTAAAATATGTTTACCTTGCCATGTCTTTGGCTCAGTTTTGACAGACCATTGACTTTGGTGGACTCCAAGTGCATTTTGGGTAGTTTGTTCATAATCCATAGAAACACTTAAATCAGAGATTTTAAGACCTTTAATAAAGTGCCCAAATGATCATCCGGCAGACCAATAAAACAAAGTGCAAACAATTAATATAAGGTCAAAACTCATAACTATACACTGTATAACAAAGATAACATACATTTACATGAACTCATTTAACAGCTATTGTATACAAAGAGACTTACAAAATACTGTATAAAGCAGGGGTGGGCAAAGTCATTCCTGGAGGGCCGCAGTGGCTGCAGGTTTTTGTTCCAACCCAATTGCTTAATAAGAAGCACTTATTGCTCTAGAAACATCTTCTGTTTCATTTTAGTTATCTCCGTCATTAAGATTTTGAACCCTTATTGCTTATTTAAGTCTTAAACAACTGCATTCTTGGTTTTTAATTGCTCCTTATTAGCAATAAGATGCAAATGACAAAAGAAACCAGCAGTTATCCATTTTGCTTGTTCCCCTTTACACCTGTGTGTATTTATCGTGCACTAGTTGGTTTAATTAAATACTTGGAAGGAAAGAGAAGAAAAAAAAGTGAAGGATTGAGAATTACCCATCCGTTTTAGACTTCAAAGTATTTGGATGATATCCTTAGAATGGAAAAAAAAAATCTAGGATATGAGAATGACTTGACATAGCAGAGTTAAAGCACCAACAAGCCATGAAATGTAATTATTGGCAAGGATTGTTTTCTAATTAAGCAACTGGGTTGGAATAAAAACCCGCGGCCACTGCAGCCCTCGAGGAATGACTTTGCCCACCCCTGGTATAAAGAAATATCTCTAAACCGGCACAGTGAGAAAGCCTCAGTAGCGCCACCTAGGCCAACAGAGTGCAATGACCTGACAACTAAAGGTGCACCACAACAGTATGTCATGGAGTGGATGGGCAGCGTTAGCCAGAATGGCTTCAACATTTGTCAACAGGGTCACACTTGTAATGAAGCTGGCCTTTCTAATCACTTCATTCAGACATTTGACATCTTGTGAGCTTTCGTCCCTGAAAACAATTACAATGTCGACAAAAATGTACTTCATGTGTGGCCCAAAATCACACAAGGAATGTCTTCTGCTGTTATGCACCTAAAATCTGGAATAGCCTGCCAGTAGGAATTCGCCAGGCTAATACAGTGGAGCACTTTAAAAAACTACTGAAAACACATTATTTTAACATGGCCTTCTCATAACTTCACTGTAATTTAATCCTGATACTCTGTATATCTAATTCATTATAATAACTATTCATTCAAAATCTGTACTAACCCCTACTCTCTCTTCTGATTCCTTTTCCGGTGTCCTGTTGGTGGTGGCGTGCGCCACCACCATCTACCCAAAGCACCATGATGTTCCAACAATGATGGATGGATTAAAAGCCAGAAATCTGTATGACCATCAGCATCAAGTGACTCCGTGAAAAACCCGAACTACAAAGAGGACTATTTCATTTATGTTAGGTAGAATGCCCAAAGGGGACTGGGTGGTCTCGTGGCCTGGAACCCCTACAGATTTTATTTTTTTCTCCAGCCTTCTGGAGTTTTTTTTTGTTTTTTCTGTCCACCCTGTACATCGGACCTTACTCCTTTCTATGTTAATTAATGTTGTCTTATTTTAATTTCTTATTTTGTCTTTTATTTTTCTTCTCTCCATTATGTAAAGCACTTTGAGCTACTTTTTGTATGAAAATGTGCTATATAAATAAATGTTGTTGTTGTTGTTGTCTTAATAGGCTTTGACAGAACCCCCCAGCCTTGACAACACAAAGCTCCCAAAAACAAACTTCGTAGGGAAAAAAACGGAAGACATATTGGGATAGACATCTCGGAGAGAGAGACCACCCCCTTTTGGGTAGGTTGGGCATGCAATGGGTGTCAAAAAATAAAACACAAAACAAGACCACCAGTAATCCCAAATCTTGCATTCTGTAGTTTTAGATCTGTATATACAGTACAGTATCTCCATTTGTTATTTTACCTTTCGCTATTGCAGTATTGTCTATTCTGGGGCTGTAGTTGAATTGAATAGTTTCTTTTTTTACTGTTTTTAAATCCGTTTGGTCCCATTCTAAAATCTTCTGCCAGTGCCACTGCTCTGATATTTAATTCCACGGTTTCCTTTCATATTGTGGTGCAGTACTGCAGTTTTGTCAGCTCTGGAATTCGACGTTTTGCATGCCGTTAAAGGCGCTATATAAAATAAATGAAACGTCGACGTTACTGTATTCAGGTGACTACACGCCCCGCCTTCACTTATCGGTCCGGCCCAAATACGAACGAGCGACCTGTTCACAAGCTGTCGTAAAGTGAAGACACTAAGATAACGAAGGATAAACTCTCGACTTGCTGTGAAAATTCTAAAAACTTCTCACAATTCTTCTCCGGCGTTCACCGCGGAGGTGTGTGCTAAGGGTCTGTCTGGCTCGAGGAGGAGGAGGGCTTAATATAATGATTGATAAACAAATTCCTTGAGTGGATTGGTCAATCTAGAATGATTGGCTGATTCTCCCCGCCCATATCATAAGGCACACGTAATTTGGATTGGACACGCCGGCAGAGGGTCGGCGCACGCGCGCAAACCTGTAAACAGAAGAGCGGGAGGAGGAGGAGGCGACGGCGGCAGCGGTGGTGACAGCGATGGCGTTGGCGTGCGGCGTAAGGTAGATATTGTGGCTGGGACTGAAAGTTTAGCGGCTGTTACTTTGTAGGTTATAAGCTCAACCTTTTAGAGTTTCTTGGAGAGTATTAATATTCGTCAAACTCCCTTAACCCAGGAATTTCAATTAAAAAAATGCCGGAGAAAATCGGTAAGGCAAAAATCTCAGGCATTAAAAAAAATCTACGATCTTACAGGTAACGGATCAGAGAGAATTAAATATATCGTAAAGCAGAAGTGGGACGTTGTGAATGCCGAATGATGGGGTCGTGGTACTGAGTAATGACTGACTGGATGAGAATCGTGAGAATGCAGGATTTCCTAATGACTTTAACTTCACGTGCTGTGAAAAAATACGATAATAATACTAGATGTAATGATATTATTTAAATTTAAAACCTGTCCGTATCGCTGGGAAACAGATGCATTCAGCCGAGTCGGCAAATAACACTTTCACTATCGTCTACTCCTTCATTGCAATGAGCCCTTGGGCTTGGAGAACCTGGCGTCCTCTTCTTGAAACTTTTGGTGAAAGGTGTGACGTTACGGTAATTGTCAAGGGTGCAGTTGCGGAAACAGCCTGTCATTTTTGGCGTTATTGTTTAGGTAAGGGATAGGCTAATTGAGTAACGATCAGAAGCCATTGCCGGACGGGACACCACTCCACTACTGTACGTGTCTGCACCAGTCTTATCTTACACAGGACTGCAAAATAAAACTCATTCAAAACATGTCTAAATTGTGAATATTTTTATTTGCAGTTATGCCATGCTGACATACATTATCTTCTTAATGCATCTTAAGCTTAGTCATTAGATGGAGAACAATGAATGCCAATCCTGAGTCTTACCTGCGTGGGTTTCCACTGGGTGCTCCATTTTCCTTCCACTATCCAAAGACTTGCAGGTTAGGTGAGTTCGCTACACTTTATTGGCCCTACTGTGTGTGTGTGTGTGTGTGTGTGTGTGTGTGTGTGTGTGGCCTGCAACAACCAGTCCAGGGTTTGTTCCTGCCTTGCACCCCATTCTTGCTGGGATAGGCTCCAGCCCCCTCCCCAAAACACATCCCTGGTCTGGATTAAGCTGGTTAGAAAATGACATGACAAACACAATAACAAAATATAATTAGAATGTTTACATCAGTCATGTCAGACTTAAGTGCAAAAGTGAAACAGTAAGTAAAGTTTAAGAAATTGCACAGTTTGTTCCTGTTCTATAATTCTGTTCTGTAACTATTTAAGGAGTAGATGTAGAGGCAACTCTTGGGAGTACTTGGGGGTCCACATTAATGACAGGATGGACTGGTCTTGGAACGCAGAGGAATTGCATAAGAAAGGGCAGAGCAGACTCTGTTTTTCCTAAGGAGACTTTGTTCCTTTAATGTGGGAAGTGACATCCTGCACATCTTCTACAACTCTATGGTGGCCAGTGTGGTGTGCTGGGCTGGTAACAACACTTCAAGGTGGGCCACCGAATCAAAAGTTAATTAAAAAGCTGAGATTATATTAATAGACACATTCTGGGGCCACTAGAGGTCATAGTAAGGGAGAGAATGAATTATGAAATTATTATGAACAATGAGGCACATCATCTCTCTGACACACTAACACTTTGACAGGGGCTCCTTTAGACCAATAGCAATACGTCCGTATATTGCCTGACTGTGACTGCCAAGTCAGAACTTTTCCTTCTTTTGAATTTTCTTGTTTTTTATTTTTTTAAATTCTTCTGAACTGTAGCTGTGATATCTTTCACTTGGATGTTATAGATTGCATTGAGTAAAGCTGGAAAAAGTATTGGTTTGTGTGTTTTAATATATGGCTGTAAAACAAAAAAAAATGGGAATATTTTGAAGGGGGGGAATTTTTCTATACCCACTCTCTCTCTCTCTCTCTCTCTATGTATGCATATATATATATATATATATATATATATATATATATACACAGTGGAACCTCAGTTCATGACCATAATTCATTCCAAAACTCTGGTCGTGAACTGAAGCAATTTCCCCCATAGGACTGTATGTAAATACAATGAATCCGTTCCAGACCATACGAACTGTATGTAAATATATATATTTTTTAAGTTTTTAAGCACAAATATAGTTAATTAAACCACAGAATGCACAGCATAATAGTAAACTAAATGTAAAAACATTGAATAACACAGAGAAAACTAACACTGCAATAGTTTGTGCTATAGCGCTACCAACCGCTGGCTAAAAACACTTTTTTTTTAATGAGTTTTAAGCACAGGGTAAAAAATGAACATTTGAAAAAAAACGTAATTTAATAAACCACCAAGAAAAGTAACATTGCAACAATGCACACTACGAACCGATCGCTGTACACAGAAGTGAAAACATAATCAAGCCCAGTGCATTCTTTAACTGCCTTCTCTACCTTATGCGTCCAGCCGCTGTGTGTGTGTGTGTGTGTGTGTCGCGCTCTCTCTCTCTCTTGCTCGCCGCACAGGAAATGCACAGGGAGAGACTGAACATGTACAAACCCAAAGGGAAACTTGCTTGTTCGTATACCGAGTGTGTGGTCGTGAATCAAGGCAAAAGTTTGGCGAATTTTTTGGTCGTAAACCGATTTGTACGTGTACCAAGACGTTCGTGAACTGAGGCTCCACTGTATACAGTATATACAGACACACTAGGGAGCTTTGCCCCCTGCTCGCTTCGCTCGTCCACCCCCCCTCCTGGGGCACACTATGCTCCAGCCACTTCGCATCTCTGCCATTCACGTTGTGAAGGGGGGGCTGAACACAAGGAGATGCAGACGGATCATCTGCTGGCTTGCTGCTGGCGAGCTGTGTGTTCTGCGTGTTCTGCTTGTTGCGCTGCACGTCGATCAGTTAAAAGTCTGTACAGCACCTGTCCTTTTGTCTCACTGCCTTGTCTCGTGGGACATCAAAGAGTCTTCCGAGAAGATCACGTATCGACCCAAGATTTTTTTATTATAATAGACTAGGGGGCTCTGCTGTCTTTCTGCTGCTGTTGTGCTGCCCGTCGATCATTTTAAAGCCTGTACAGCAGCTGTCCTTTTGCCACTTTGCGTCTCAGCCGATCGCGTTGTGAAGGGGTGGGGGGTGGGGGGGTAGGTGTGGCTGAACGCACGCAAGGAGAAGCGGTCGGATCATCTGCTTGTTGCTTGTTGTAGTTTTAAGAGCTGGGAGCAAGTGTCTCTTGCGGGACTTCAAATTGTCTTCCGAGAAGATCACGTCTCATCTCCCTAGTCTCCCTCTCAAAGGTTTTTTTTTATAATAGAGAGATATATGTGGTTGGTCGGGCAGTCGGCAAACATCCGCCACATCCTTTCAGTTGCGAGAAGCTGATCATAGATGTGTTATACAGTATCTGCCAAATAATAATAGGTGGTTACCTATGCAAAAGTGCATACACCTGACGAGCCCCAGTAGCAGTGAAACATGTCGTGTGTACTCTTTGTATTATTTGACAGATACTGTTTAATATGTGGCGGATGGCTGGGACCTTTGCCCGGCTAGGACGCCTCCATGCTGGAAAGACCGGGGGAGCCAACCTATCCACAGTGTTACCTCCCCCTGGAGCGTTAGATGGCAGCCCCCCCCGGGTTGCAGCGGTGCCTCAGACTCCTGCAGAGCTTCATGGGAGATGGAGTTGGATACAGCCCTGTTGGGATCTGTGGGCACTGCCAGGGGGTACTGCAGCTGCTGCTGAGCCCTGGAGAGCAGTTCTTCCACCACACCCAGAAGTTCTGCCAGAAACAGGTCATCAAACTCCTCGAGCACTTCCGGGTGCGTAATAAATGGAGTCGGCAGCCATCTTTTGGAGCGCCAGAGTCGGGAGGAGGGAGATGAAGCTTGACCGGAGGAGTAAAGGAGAGAAAAGAGAGAGAAGGTAAAAGAAAGGGAGAAGAAGAAAAGAAGAGTATTGTGTATTTTGTGCTTTTGGGACTGTGTTATACTTGTGGGGAACAGGAAACGTGTTGCCCACAAGGGAAAAGAAAATAAAAAGTAAAGTCCTCTACGTCTGTCTGTGGTGGGTTGGGGCGGCAGTACCCACCTTAGAGGTCCACAAATATAATTATTTAGTTATATATATTAATTTATTTATTAATGTTTTCTCAGGAGTTGCCCCAACATTTGTCGACGTGGAAGAATCCATCTTTGTCTCCTTTCGGCCCTTGCACTCCTGTTCCTTTTTGTAGTGGTTTTAGACGCATGGCTGCCACAAGCGAATGAAGGCATAGCAAGCTTGGAAAGAAGAGCCAGCTTGCCAGCCCGGTTGCCATTATCTAGCCATTCCTTTACAATCATCATGCAGAGCTACAACCGAACAGACTTGCTTCTTAAGCTGCTGAACCATTATCAAGCAGTACCCCACCTGCACAAAGTGATCGTCGTGTGGAACAGCCTTGGAGAAAAGGTCCCCCAGGACCTCTGGGAGTCTTTAGGACCTCATCCTGCCCCTGTTGTGTTCAAGGAGCAGTCGGTGAATCGGATGAGAAACCGCCTGCAACCATTTCAGGAGATTGAAACAGAAGGTAAGAATGTTCTATGCCTATTGGTGGGCACCTGGCTGAGGTAGTCTCGGTCGGTAAGGGGTGTCAACTTAAACCAAATACTAATCAGTCTGTCTTTATATTGTGCATTTCACCAGGTGCGTTAAGTTACATTTGTGGAAAATGGGCACAATAAATGATCACTTAAACACATGATAAATCATGTAAAGCATTTTAAAAGGGAAAATTTTAGAATGAGTGTGTGTTGTGACCACAAGGTGGCGCCACTGAGTCCCAAACCCCAGACACAGCGACATAGCACACATTTTTAGAATAAAGGATTTGAATTCTCGCAAGGCACTTTTCAGTCGCCTCTCCAGAATTTAGCCACAAGTATACAAATAAACCACGCAAGTCTTCTTCCTTCTGTCCTCCGCTGAGTGTTGCCCACTGCCTCCCAACTCTGACTCATTAATTTGGGGCAGTGGGCTCCCTTTTATGCCAGACCTGAGAATACTCCCAGTGCCACACCATGTCTTCCAGAAAGCAGTTCTGGGCCATAAAGAAAGTAGGGAGAAGGGGGGGGGGGGTCACAACAGCGCCTTCTATCAGTATGTAGGGACCCCGACAGGGCTACAACAGCTCTCGATTATCGGCTTCTGTTAGTCCGTCTGGCCAGGCCAGGCACAAAGTTACTTCTCCTTCCCACTGGCCAATTTGTTTGCTGTTCAGCTTTGGCGTCCCGTCTGGGTAATGAATTGTGAATTTCCCCTTGGGATTAATAAAGTATCTATCTATTTATGAATCCTCCTCTTTCCTGACCAGGATGCCCATTCTCCTCTTACAGTGTATATAGAAATAAACTTTATTAGGCAGCACAGTTGCGTCAACATCAGTACAATCGTATTGTAAAGTTTTTAAATTTTGCACATATGCGCTTCACTACAAGCCTGTCCTGCAGTTTGTGAATATATACTGGTAAGTGGCAGAGGGCACCGTATGGCAGTACGGGCGCAGGACAGCAAAGTATGAGGCAAATAAAAAGAAAACCTAAAGAAGTTGTCAGTTTATTGCGTAGTGGTTGTGTTAAGGGATTGCGATGAAAGACGCCATATAAAGGTTGAGTCAGTCAAAACCCCGATCCTCATTTTTGGTCACAAGCCATTGGTAGTGACAGAAAGAATCAGAATGAAAGTACAAGCAGACAAAGCGAGGTTCCTGCACAGTGTTTCAGGAGTCGGTGATAAAGTGAGGACCTTAGTAATTCAGGAGGACCTCGCAGTCGAACCGTCTGGATTTAGGAGAGTGGTTTGAGGACAGTACCGAAAAAAGGATGGAAGGTTTTCACATTTTATTGTTCTACGACACTGAGCCACTGTGGGTTTCATTTGCCTTTTTCTGACACTGATCAACAGAAATGTACTCTGCAAATATCAAAATGAAAACAGATATCTGAAAAGTGGTCTTAATGAATTACGAATATAAAGCACAAAAAAAAACTGATGGCCTAAATATTCACCCCCTTTAATATGACACCCCTAAATCATCACCTGGGTGATAAATGCCTGAAATACACACTCGATCAACTCTGCATGATGCCATGGGTGATGCAAGGAACATTAGAAATGCAAGAGCACAGTATCACTTGGCCACTAACCTGGCCATGACCCTGCCTGATTGCTGCGTGTCTGTATAGGAGAGCGGCAGATCCCGCTACAATAAATTACCACGCTGTTCCTGTTTCAAGCTGGTGTCGCTAAAGTACTAAGACTCAGCCTTGTGTTTTGGGGTGCAGGACAGGGACTCACACGTCACAGCACACACATGTGGTCACCATGCTGTAGTAAACAGTATACGTTCATACGGATGTTGACTATATGAGTGAGGCACACCGACTGAGAACGAGCATGGGAGACAATTACCCACAATCCCCACGTGATGCTCGGTGGACAAAGCGTATATGTACTCGTATTGCGAGACCTCGCTCGTTTATCAAGTTAAACTTTATTAAAAATCTTAGCTCATCTTGCAAAGTACTCGCAATCCAAGGTTTCACTGTATTTCCTTTTTTTCAAGTTTTGCTAACCTCAGACTTTACATTTAAACCTCTGGCAGTTTACTGCTTACCTTGTCACCATTTTAGGTATTTCAGCTGATTACATTTGAAGAAAAATGGAGGTGTTCTAAAACTTTTGATATTAACCATTTTGGTATTCATCGATCAATTTAATGAACCATTGATCTACATCTGACGTCGACGTGATTTAGAACTAAAGTGGCTCTCATGTGGTTCACGTGACTCCACGAAGACAGTGAAGACGGCCATTTCATTGGGGAAGTGATTGCTTTTTCTGTTGCCGTTCTTGTGTGACTCTGATCTCCACCCTTTTTTCGTTTCCCCACTTCAGCTATTCTGATGCTGGATGACGACACCTTGATCAGCACTCCTGATCTTGTCTTTGCATTTTCCGTCTGGAAGGTAAGTGAAGGGTTTTGAATTGACACGCCTTGTAGCTGCTGTTAGATGAGTCCCTCCTGCATCAGGCAGTTGGGTTCTTGTGAATCTTGCACTTGGGTTTTAGAAGTAGAAATGTTAATTGTTATAAAACACTAGCAGGGTAAGGGGACATTTTATCAATTAAAATACTAAGTAAATAAAACAACCCATTATGTGCTGATTAAAAATACTAACTGAATAAAGTAATTCAGCATGTCAGGGTGCAGCTGTCGCTAAGTCCCAAGAAAGAACCTTAATTAGATTATATGATTATAGCCAGGACTGTGCTTTTAATTCACAGTGAATGCATTTCAGAGCAGCCGCACATAACTGGAGCAGGTGACGACGAGTAAACCGCTGCTTTGTCTTTGTGTCATTGACAAACCGTGGCTGGTCACAGAGGGAAGAGATATCATGGGGTTTATTTCAGTTAAGTCATTGAATTGTAAAAGTGAAAACACGCAGGAGAGGAACAGAGCAGAGGGTGAAAGAAAGACGAGGCTTTACCTAGGTGGGTCATGTGAAAAACACTGGAGCCCAATGGAGGAGATCACATGGCGCAGCGTGAACGTTCAATTTCTGCATTTAATCAGTGGTAGTTTGCTGCACTGTGCAGTTTTTACGTTTTTGATACTGGGTTGTAACTTTATTATGCGTGTAAAGAAGAGTGTCAGGAGTCGTGTAAAGAAGAGTGTCAGGAGTGATTTGTGAAAGACGGGTATCAGCAAGAGTGAAAGGGAAGGTCTACAGGACGGTAGTGAGACCAGCTGTGTTATATGGGCTGGAGATGGTGGCACAGGAGACAGAGCTGGAGGTGGCAGAGTTAAAGATGTTAAGATTTGCACTGGGTGTGATGAGGATGGACAGGATTAGAAATGAGGACATTAGAGGGTCAGCTCCGGTGGGACTGTTTGGAGACAAAGTCAGAGAGGCGAGATTGCGTTGGTTTGGACACGTGCAGAGAAGAGATGCTGGGTATACTGGGAGAAGGGTGCTAAGGATAGAGCTGACAGTCAAGAGGAGAAGAGGAAGACCTAAGAGAAGGTTTATGGATGTGGTGAGAGAGGACATGCAGGTGATGGGGGTGACAGAACAAGATGATGATGACAGGAAGATATGGAAGAAGATGATCCGCTGTGGCGACCCCTAATGGGAGTAGCTGAAAGAAGAAGAAGAAGTAAAGAATCCTACAATGATGCATGCAATTAAAAGCACCACCTAAAATGTAGATTGAGCTAAACAAAAAGCCTTTATTAGTGTGCTGCTCAGCGACTACACGTTACCAAACTCCACCTTTTGGCCTTCTGTACCTGGCCTGGCCCAAATCCATTAGCAACATTTCTTTGGCGTCTTCTCATTGTTGGTTTTCAAATTCAATCCTGGGGGACCCCCATGGCTGTACTTTTTTTCATTCCAGCCAACTACTGCTCTTGGGGTATTATTTACGTGACCTTGCTTCCAATAGGAGTGAATATGTGTGTGTGCCCCCCTACTCCATGCTGCTTCAGGGTTCTGAGTTCAAATCTTGGCCTGGCCCGTGCCTGTGTGAAGTCTACTTGGTTGTTTGATGTCTAAATGTTTTTTTTTTTTTTTTTTTTGTCACATCCCAAAGTCATGCAAGTAAAGAAAATTACCAACTGTAGAGTGGCCCATCCAAGTGGGTGATTCAACCCTGGACGGGATGCCAATCCATTGCAAGGCCCACAGTCACATTCACAAAGGGGCCAGTTTGAAATCACCAATAATCCGACCACAAGTCTTTTGTGATTTGGAAGGAAAACCCTCACCGACGTGGGGTGAACATAAAGACAGGCCGGTGTGTGACTCGGGATACGTGAGGCAGTAATGTTAACCCTATGCCACCTGAGGGTTAAAGATGCTTTAGGAAGCACAAAGTAATTCTGCTGTTCATCGCTGCCATTACAGAGTTGGAAGCTGGCAACTTCAGTAACAGAGCACCCCAGGAGGTGACTATTGATATCAGAGTTGGCTTGACTGGCAGCCAATGTTCCCTCTAAGGAGTAGCATATAGTGAGCAAAAAACATTGTTTATGAGCGACATTTTGTTTAAGCCAAAAATTTATGAGCACCAACTCCAACGGTCGGAGTGAGCAATCGTGCGATAAGTATGAGCGACGCTCTGAATTCGTGTGAGCGATCGCTCACGCGCTCAGCTTAGAGGGAACATTGCTGGCAGCTTGTGATTAAATGGTTTCTCAGGATGGCATGGGGCAAAGTGGCAGAGCATACAGTTAGCTGAATGAAGAGTTGGAAAAAAACATTACAATAAGGTACCCCTTAAATTCAGGTTGTGGAAATCCCGGGGAGTGTAGAATTCTTTCAATCTGCGCCACCACCACCCGATCAAAGGCCCCGTGATGTCCCTCCATTGATGGACTGAAGGCCAGAGGTCCACATGACTGTCATCATCAAGTTCTTCCACATAAAGCCTGAAAGCCATGAGGACTGATTGAGGTTATTTTTGTCAGGTAGAATGCCTAGAGGGGGGCTGGGTGGTCTCGTGGCCTTGGTACCCCTGCAGATTTTTTTTTTTTTTTTTCTCCAGCCATTTGGAGTTTTTATTTTTGTTTTTTTCTTTCCTCCTGGGCCATCAAACCTTCCTTTTATTCTTTGTTAATTAGTATTGCCTAATCTTATTTTTATATATTCTTTTTTTTCTCTTTCTTCATCCTGTAAGGCACTTTGAGCTCCATCATTTGTATGAAAGCGTGCTCTAGAAATAAATGATGTTTAGCTGAGCCTGCCTAATTATAATATTCAGTCAGTCAGGTCATTTTCTAACCGGCTTCGTTCTGAGTTGGGGTGTGGGGGTCTGCTGGAGCCTGTCAAGCTAGCACAGGGCGCAAGGCCATCACAGGACAAACACACACACAAAAAATGTAGGGTCGCCAGTTCACCTGACCTGCATGTCTTTGAACTGTGGGAGGAAATCTACGCAGACACGGGGAGAACACGCAAACTCCATGCAGGGGTGACGGGGACACAATCCCTGGTCCCTTTACTGCCTTGCTGCAACGCTACCACTGTGCCACCCCTAATCATAATATTTATTTATTGTGCTGCATTATGTGCCTTCTGTTACATCTTGCACAATGTTACTGGTTCAATTCTTAACTCTAATCCCTGGCATTTAAATAAGTGTTGTATAATAGAATGTCTGTAAAGCACTTCTGAGCGTTGGTATTCCACACTGCTTGCTGTTTGGCATGTCCTCAGATGTTCTCCTGGAGAAGGTAATTGAGGTCACAGTGGCAGTTCACTGTCCCAGCTCTAGTAAATGGTTCTTTTTGCATTGCAGCAATTCCCTGATCAAATTGTGGGCTTTGTGCCCAGGAAGCACGTGACTGCAGCATCAGGAGTGCACAGCTATGGAAGCTTTGAGCTGCGTGCCAGTGAAGCTACCAGCGGAGACGTGTATTCAATGGTGTTGATCGGTGCAGCCTTCTTCCACAGACGATACTTAGAGAAATTTCAGCAGCTCCCGTCTCGTGTACACCAACTGATAGATGAGACCCAAAACTGTGATGATATCGCCATGAACTTCCTAGTGGCTAAGCACACCGGCAAGCCTGCAGGCATCTTTGTCAAACCAGTGGACATGAGAAACCTGGAGAAGGACGCTAGCAGTGGCTACACTGGCATGTGGCATCGGGCCGAGCACCTCCTGCAGCGATCCTACTGCCTCAACCAGCTGGCTGCCATCTTTGGCTCCATGCCGCTGCGCCACTCTGACATCATGGTGTCCCAGTTTGGATTTCCCAACTATGCCAACCACAAAAGTAAAATTTAAATAGAAAAGGAGCATGGCTTTGGTGGGACAGTGTGTCATGCTGCCTCAACTGAGAAGGGGATGGTGGGCATCAGCAATGGGGGATTTCTAACTAAGGTGCTGCCTAAAGTTTTGCGGGTCAAAATAATAAAAAAAAAAAAAGAGTGATTTTTTTTTTTTTCTATTTTTTTAACTTTGGATCTGAACGCTTATTGCATGTCCAGTCTGGTTTATTGTAAAACTGGTCCTACCCTACATCAGGGCGGTTGGGTGCTGGAGCCCATGCCCGCCAGCAGAGGGCACATTTTAATTTTAATAAATGGAGGACTGTGAGTTCAGAAGCGTCTGTGGCCCTGACCCTAATGCTGTTGCTTTTAAAAGGGCGTTGAGATTTGTGCTGCTGGGGTAAACTGGTAACTCGATTAAAACAAAATGTGGCAGAAGACATGGAATGATTAGTGTTGTAGCAAAATGTCTGAATATTCATTCAGGTAATAAAGATATTTCAGGTTTTTTTTTTTTTTTAATAAATTTCAAACAATTTAAAAAAAAATGTTTTTGTTTTTGTCATTCTGAATAATAAGTGCAGCTTGACGAGGTAAAAAGTAAATTTAAGGGATTTGGGTGCAAGGCTGAAACAAGTGACGGGCTCTGAATATTTTATGCACAGTATATAATTTACAGTACAGTACTCTACAGTATTGTGTGTGTGTTATATAGTACCTGTCAAATAATACAGAGAGTACATGACACGTGTTTTGCCCTAATTGGTGTGTGTATGTGTGTGTGTGTATATATAATCTCTAATCGAGGATCGCAGGAATCATCGTGTAGAGGGGTCCTTTCATTGGATTGGCTGGCCCAGCACTGACTCAGCTGTGGAATGGCCAATAGGGGGAGGCAGCTTGATGGCCGAAGTCTCCAAATCCGAATCCTATTATATGATATCATATACTGTTGAGTTCTGCTCTGTACTTGTAATATTTCTATTGCACTATTATATTGTACTGGGGATGACTTGTGTTCTGTTCTGTGTATTGTGTTGTATTTGCCCTGTTTTTTTGATACCCACTGCACATCTAACTGACCTGGAAAGGGGTCTCTCTTTGATCCGCCTCTCCCAAAGTTTCTTCCATTTTTTTCCCCTGCAAGAGTTTTTTCTGTCAAATGGCAGGGCCTGTTAAAGCCCATTGTGGCACTTCTTGTGTATTTCTGGGCTACTGTACAAAAATAAATGGTATTGTGTGTGTGTGTGTGTGTGTATATATTATATACACACACACACACTAGCTGTCCCCCGCGGCTCCGTCCATGTAGTAGTGAAACACCATAAACTTGAAAAATGAATAAACAAACAGGTATTGCTAGCTAAGCGGAGGCGAGGTGCGCTCTAACACGTGGTGACAGGAGCATGAGTGACGAGGTCCCTGCCCGGCTCCCCACTCCTGACGTCACTCTTCCCCCTCCTCTTGGACTGCAGCCTCTGTCTTGGATTAGCGCAAATGTATCGCTCCTACAAGTGAACTCTGATACTTAGTGCGAAGAGAGACGTCGCAAAACCAACCGGAATGTTCAAGCAAATTCTAGACAAAAAACAAATCTAAATCCGTTAATTAGTTCTCTCATGAAAAGCAGACAGACATTAGATTTTATATATACTGTATATAGAGATATATATATAGTATAATTATTTTAATCTATATATACACAGCATTAAGCTGTTATTTTAATAGATTCTTTTTTTACATTGATCATCCAGGGACACTCTACAAGAATAAAGTTATTGTACAATTTTTACATAAAGGCAATATAATTGGAAAACTGGATGGGTTTTCTGCTTCAGTGGTCATTAATCTGCAGCGCTTTTGTAATTAATAGATTAATTAGATCATATTGACACCTGTACTGAGCCATGAGCTCTGATTATGAGGTTTACAATGGCAGCGTGTCCTCTGGACATACGAAGAATTCCACTGCTCTCTGGAAGTGTGACCCTACTACTACAATGGACCCCCCCATCCTGGCAGCACCACCCCACATTCACACCTCCCTCATCCAAGGAACAGAAAGCAATACTCCAGTCTCGACAGATTCTAAAGACAATAAAACTCTGGTGTTCAGTGAAAAGAAAGAAAAATATCCACAGTTCCAATAAAATATTAAATGGCTGTATGAAAAGCAGAAGGGAAAGCGGGTCTTTTAGTTAAATCAAATAGGTAATTATATTGGCAAGTTATCATATAAAACTAGGTAACTTGCAGAGCCTCAGGCTCATATATGTAGAAATGCAATCCTGACTTGAATATGGGTTCCAGAAAATAAACAACAAACATTTATTTTTCTTGTATATTCCAAAATCACACCTCGAATTCTTCAATGGGTTAAAATGGGTCCAAAATTTGACCGCCCCCCCAGCCTTGACTCCCTAAGAGGACAAGAAAAAAAAGTTTTAACCCTTTTAAAATAATGTTTTTATGAATGGAAGATAACTACAGTATATGAATACAGTACATACGTAATACCGTTGTAATACTCAAAATGCACAGTACACGACTCAACACTCACCCATGATGGCGCGGCTCTTCAGCTGCTTCTGGGGTGCCATCTTGATGAGGTCGACAGATAAACACGCCCAAAGTTTCGCGACGTTTAGAAAGTCCCGCGATCTCTCGCGCGCTGGCTCGGCAGACTTCCTGTCCACGGCAGCTTAGCTGTTGTTTAATGGCGGTGATTAACAGTTTCTGACTGGCTTGGGTGAGGTAGACGCGGGGAAAGCGAGCGTTGCTGGCGGGTAAAGAGCAACCGACACAAGGTATTTGTCGCCCATAAGGACTCTTATTGTGATACACGCGCTGGAGACGAGGACGCTAAACGGTCGTCTCCCGGTCACTCTGACGCTACAGCTGCGTTCGCCGAGGACGTGTGAGTCAAAGCCGGAGAGTAGAACTGGACAAACTGTTTATTTCGGCGTCCGGTCATACGGAGGAAGAAAAAAAGAAAGAATACAAACCCGAAGGACACGGAGACTTTGAAGTAGTTGTAGCTGACGCACCAGCGACGCGAGTGAACGTTCACAGTCTCGGAGATTAGCGTCACCCGCTGGGACGAATACCGGCCTTGTTACCCCACGGTCCTGTGTGTGGACTCGGCCGGTGTTGTACGAGCGCTATGCCCACGGCTGTCAGCAAGGAGGTAAGCGGGCGGTTCGCTTTATGTTTATTTTTGGTACAGTTGGCCCGAACCCTGACCATTCCGTTAATGGTTTGTAGGGAAGCCCTTTGTCGGTTTGGGGAGGGACGTGCACTCCGCTTCATTGACAGCGGTAGGGTGGCGGATGTGTGAGGCTCAGTAGTTCGGGGTGCCCCCGTGCCGCCTGTGAATGGATGCGTGATTTTGTTGCCCTGACAACGGCAGAATAGCGTCTTCGGATGACAATATGTCTTAGTGTCGCTTTTGTTTCTGGAACGGTTTGATTCTGTTTGGAGAAAATGTTCACTGGGAAAACACTAAATTCAAACTCCGTCTTTAACACGCCGTTTCTGTAGCTTCTGAAACCTTTAGAGTTGATGCCTTATGAGTTTAAAAAATGAAGACGCTTTCTGTTTGGTCTTTTTCTTTTGAGTTTTGGCTATTTGATTGAAGTACTGACTTGTCTGTTTGAATATTCGGGGGTTCGGTCTGAAGGAAAGAATGCTGTCTTGAAAAATTTCAAAAGCCCGTAAAGTGGTCGCAATAAGGCATAACGTGGATAGTCCTTATCCTGCATTTTACTTGGGGGGAGTGAAATTTCCCGCTGGGGACAAATAAAGTTCCATCTATCTTTTATATAGTGCCTTTCAAGTCTAACGTGAAGAGCACTCTGTACATATTAGAACTGTGATTGTGTTTTTCCTGTGACTTTTGGAAGTCTTGTGCATTTTCATAGACCTTTGAAATCGTCTTTGTCGTCTTTATTGCTTAACTCCTGAACTGTTAAAATGACTACAACTCCATTTAAGACTTGTCACTTTATTCATAGACTGCCATATTCTAGCTCATTACGATTCCAGGCTGTATGTTGTTAGCTATTGCCTGTACTTGGTTATTTAGTATTTAGTTTTCTGTATTGTTGCACCTCTCTGTACTGTTATTTGTACCAGTAATTGTTAGGTGATGTTTGTTTTGTGCAAGGCTTTCATGCAAAGTTTGGAATTTTATTCTTAACACACTGTATTTGGTATATATGACTATAAAAGTTGATTGGTTATAATTTTTCCTAACTGGGCACATATCCTGAATCATCTTTTCTAATGTCATTTATTACCCTGACTGTCCGGCTTTACTAGAAGATCAGATTTTTATGCCTTGCTGGGCTGTACCATACTGTACTGTGCTATTGGAGGTGAACTTCACCACTTCTTTCTGCTGCTTCAGTTAGGGGTCTTCACAGTGGATCATTTTATTCCGTATCTTCCTGTCCATCTTGCTCTGTTACACCCATCACCTGCATGTCCTCTCACCACATCCATAAACCTTCTCTTAGGCCTTCCTCTCCTCCTCCTTCCCAGACAGCTCTATCCTTAGCACCCTTCTCCCAGTATACCCCTCATCTCTCCTCTGCACATTTCCAAACCAACGCAATCTCACCTCTCTGACTTTGTCTCCCAAACGTCCAGCTTGAGCTGACCCTCTAATGTCCTCGTTCCTAATCCTGTCCATCTTTGTCACACCCAATGCAAATCTTAGCATCTGCCACCTCCAGCTCTGTCTCTTGTGCCACTGTCTCCACTACTTATAACTTGGCTGTTCTCACTACCGTCCTGGTGAACTTTGATGTGTGCAGTGCTGTTTTACACTTTTTGTTTGTAGCTTTTTCATTTTCTAATTGGCCCTGTCACTTGGGGTAAGCAATAAACAGAAATGCTAAACCGAAAAATAAAACTTGCATTTATGGGGTGCTTTTCTAGATATTCAAAGTACCTTACATAGATAATAACAGGGAGCCAGTTTAACCACCACCAATGTGCAGCCATCCACGCGGTGATGCAACAGCAGCCATTCTTGTGCCAGTACACTCGGCACATGTTCGGTATTAGCTGGTGAGAGAGATGGCCAGTTAGGGACAGGGGATTTTAGGGTGGCAGAATGTCAGTTTAGCCAGGACATTGGAGGGAACACCCTGCTCATTTCAAAGGATACCCAGGGATATCCACAGCAAGTCAGGACCTTGGCTTTATGTCTCATCTGAGGGATAGCAGAGGTTTTTCTGCACTGTGGCATTGTGATCCTTGCACCCTGTGACCACGGGGTAAACCCTTTCCAGACTGGCCTCCCTACCAAGTCCTGGCCAGACCCAAACATGCTTTGCTTCAGGTGACCTGATTACCTGATCTGAAGTGCAGGTGGTGTGGCTGCTGGCAAATCCAAATACTGCGTGTTGCTGCATTGCTTTTGAAAGCTCATTCAAATGTTGTAACAAGAAATTTGTAAGTTTGTGAAAAGTATACGTGAAATTTTTGAATTCAGTGAACGTGGGGGCTGCTATCCCAATAACATTGGGCATATGGCTGCAAAAAAAAAACCCCTGCCAAGGTAATATATCCATGGCAGACCCTACACACGTGCACAGGGTGAGTTTGAAATTGACCACTCACCTGACCTACACGTTTTAGGGGTAAACCCATGAAGACTCCGCAGAATGCCTGGGTGTGAGATTTGAACTAAGGGCACTCAGTCTGTGAGGCACTGTGCTGACATGCTGCACAAATAACATTTACGTGGCAATTGAAAAGTACTGTGGTGGTTTGCAGCATAACATACACCATGTGGGAAAGTGCTGCTTTCATCCTTTGCAGTGTAATACGCAGCAGTCCTTTTGAACTCCGTCTCACTTTTACTGCTTTGTGGTAAGAAAACTGATTGTGAATCAAGTGTTCTGTGAGGTGCTCCTGTAGTTGCATTTTCCAAACCGTAGCAGAGAGAGAGCGCGTCGTGTGTTTGGCATTGATGTTCAAATGTGAATGTGATGAAATATTGAAATGGCGCCTTAGCAAATTCAAGACCTGATCATTCATTCCTTGTATAGACCTGATTTTTACAGCACAGGGCAGTGAATGCCCACAGCTTACCCAGTTTCTAATAAACACTTTGATGATCCTTTTTTGTTTCTGACGCTCCTGGAAAGCAGAAGGGTCAACTCAAAACATTTCTCTGTCCAGTATTTTATAAAGTCTTTGTTAGTTTTCATAAGCTGGTATAGTTTACTGCTTCTGGTGAAGATTGTTTTTGGTCTAGTAAGTTTTTAGAGATGGTTGTTCATGTCAGATTCTCATAATTGAGAGGAGTGCTGTGGGTAACGTGCTGCTAATGAGAAGTCACAGGGGTTCCAGTCTTAGTTTTTGAAATAATCGGCATGACAAGTGTGCTTTGTAGTAGGAATGGCCATGAAAACTTCATTTAAGAAATGGAAAAGAGAGAGATGTCATGCCATAATGTCAGTTTCTGTTGCCTGGGTTGCAGTGTTAGCATCTTTAGTTTCATATTCTGCATGGATTTAAATGAATAAAGTCACATTTTCTTCTCTCCTTCACCAGACAAGAGCATATACAGTATCAATCTTTCATTCTTGCCAATCTTGATCCATTATGTGAAAAAAAGAAAACAATCAAAAATATAAAAAATACATCTATTGAAACCAAAACAAATTAACTTAAACTGCATTCTGATACTAGAAAAATAAATATAGTTAGATAAATGTCGGTAAAGGTTAAGTAGGTATAATAAAATATGCATCTATGATATATCATTAATTAAAAAAGAACAAATTGGTATTAGTGGGCTCCTTTCAAAAAAACGTTAGGGGGGGGGCGCGCGATTAAAGCTGTTATGAAAACTCGGGTCGCAAATACTTAAAGGCTGAGAAACGCTGCATTATGGTGTGAGTAGTGCTGGGTGGTATACCGGTTCATACCAAAAACTGTTTATTTTTGTTATGGATTTTTCTTTTACTGGAACACCGGTTTAAATAGCCTAAACAACATTCGGAACATGGCGCAGCGGGAAACTGTTTAAGGGGAACCTTTTTCACTGGTGCACCGCAAAATACGCATCCAACAGAGTACATGTGTTAGTGGAGGTATTGAGCTGTGAAAATGGACAGGGAACATTCTGAAACTGAAGCTGTAGCAGACGATAAAGTTGAACATAACACAGAAGAACGTTTGATGAAAAAAGGTGCTGTCTCTGTTATCTGTAGATACTTTGGTTTTAAAAGGTCGGATGTGCAGCATTATGTTCAAATGTATGAATCCTGTTTCTATACTACTGGATAATACTGCAAGCCAAGTTGTACTTGTTTTATTTTATTTTTTTTTTTAAATACTGTGTAATGTATCTGGTTACTGTGTAATACTGTGATGGTGCCGGTCCCCTACATACTCCCTCTTCCCACATGGGAGTCTGTTGAACCAACACCGTCGATAGTTATGACCGAGATGAGCTGAGAAATCTCATTGAAGCCAGGGGATGTTGGAAAGTGCTCAAGTGCTTTTGTTAAAAACAGTCAAAGTAAAACCAAAAGTGTCCGTTGGACAGTGTTCAGAAAAATACAGTACCCAAATAAATAGCAAATCCATAAAGCCAGTGAAATGTGGGGATAAAATCCATAATAAATATATCCGTTAAAATGCAGTCTCTCTCCTCGCCCGATCGCAGCACACCACCTTCTGTCTCCACGGCTCACCCTTCACTGGCGTTGCTGACGGAGCCTTTGCAGCACGAACTGCTTTCTGCCAACCCCTGTTTTGGCTGCCGCCACACTGCGCAACCAGACCGTCCGAGGTCAGCACACCTCCCATCTTCCTTCGTGCTCACTCAGTCACTCCTCAGATCCATTTGGAGGGCTTACATTTCGCTCGCCCCACTCCACACGCTTACTCTGTGGGGTGAACCAGCCCCTTAATTGCCTAAGCCTGCACTCCCTCACGGAGCACCAGCTCGTGCTGCCTTCTCCTTCCTGGTGTCTGGATCGTCTCCCATGACTGCCTTTTCCCTTCTTTAACCTCCTTGTGTTCTATCTTTTCTTTTTTCCTTCCCCCATCCTGCCGGCCCATAAATATACGTCTCCGTCCGTGGGCTCAGCGCCTTATTCACATGCCACACTAAGCCGACGAAGCAACTGAGAATGATCAGATGCGACTCGCCACGATCACCTTGTCAACTCCCTGCGGTCGAGCAATCACGCCCACGAAGACAGACACGGCAAACTGGATTTAAAAACGGACCATTTTTTTTTTTGTTTTTTTTGACCCACTAAACAACAAATAGAATTATAAATGCAAGTTGCAGTTTTATTATTTATATATATATATATATATATATATATATATATAGTTGAAATAGTTTTACTGTCAAATAAATGCAAAGAGTACACGACACGTGTTTCGCCCTCATTCTGGGCTCATCAGGTGTACACACTCCACTGCACTCCCTCTCGGGAATCGAACCTCGGACGTCAGCGTCAGAGGCGATGCCCCTAACGTTGCGCCACGGCGTGCAGATTGCTGGCCAACCACAAGCGTTACCTGGTAGGTAACCACCCATACAATCGGATTGTGACACAGACTACGAATGCCGTGAATATATATATATATATATATATATATATATATATATACACACACACACACACATATAGCTTAGCTTGAAGCAAGGTCTATATTAATGCAATTTGCCTTAATGATGGTTCACTTGGTAAAGATGTCATCTCCAAGTTGCACTTGTTCTATTTTAGTTTGGTGAATACTGTGTAATGTACCTGGGCTTGAAGTTTTGATGTAATAGTATTATTACTGGAAGTTGCACTATTATTTATTTTATTGTTGTTATTTATTAGTTTATATATTATGCAGTTTAATGATGGTAAAGTTGTTTAAAAAGTCACTTTAACATGTCAGTGGACAGAGATTGTTAACATTAACAAAGTGTAGTTGGTTTAAAAAAATAGTTGCCATTTATTCCTTTTCTAAGACATGTTCAGTGCAATACAACTAAATGCCTCTTTGGATGGTTGACAATTTGTTAAAGTTTTAGTTTAAGCGGTTTGCAAAATTTGTTCAATAAAAAGGTTCTGTATTTTGACAGCAACTGTCATGCAGTGTGATTCCTTCTCTTCATTAGTGCCCCCCCCTTTGAAAACTATCACTTTATGGAGCCATGCAAACCTGTATTAATACTTGTGTGCACATTAAAATGTTTTTTTGTACAATGTACAATTCTCATGACAGTGGAATAGGTTATTCTTAGCCAGTCTACTGCAGTAATTGCAGTGGAAAATGTGATTAACTCATGCATGGGAAAAAATACCGTCGAATACCGTGAAACCGGTACAATCTTGAAAAATACCGTGATATAGAATTTTGGTCATACCGCCCAGCACTAGGTGTGAGTTTAAAAAAAAAAAAAAAGGACTATTCATAATGTGTGCTTGTTTTGAGAGTGTGGTGATGTAATAATCATCTGTGAGTCACAACTGCTATTGGGAACGATCGTGAGATGGATTGCTGGCTGATAAAAACATCATTGATTGTCTTGATGAGGAAGTCGAATCTTCAGATTCATTGCTTGTGCGTGGTTACAGTTGTCTTTCCATCCATTCACTCTTTTTTTATGGAATTGCTTTTCTGATGGGCTTTCACTGTCATGGGGAGCTGAAGCCTAGCTGGGCAGCTCAGGGCAGAAGACAAGAACTAACTTTAGGGGATTTGCCCCTCTGTCTATTACAAGGTGTTTGTTTGTGTGTGTTTATTTATATATATATATATATATATATATAATTTGCAGTTGGAGATCCACGAAGGGAGAAAAAACGAATCACGTATCATAAAATAGTTTTATTCCTGAGCTTTCAACCCCTATCAGGGGTCTTCATCAGAGGATAATGCTTAGACTTACAAGAATCAAAGGCGCAATATAGCAACACATTCAGTGGTGTGGGTGGAGGTGACTAAGTCAGTATGATCAAGGGGGGGGGGGGGTTGTATAGTTTAATTATTGTGTATATGTCCTCCTTAAGTTGGCATATGCTGGATTTATATCCAAGTGTCTGTTGATGGCGTTTTCATCTGATAGCCAAGACTCGGCCAACTCTCTGGCACTTTTAGTACTGGCCTTAAATTTTACTTTTACGTTGTCCCAGTTGAATGTGTGTCCTGTCGATTTAGTATGTGCATATATCAAAGATAGTGCGTCCTTTCTTCTGACGGCATTGCGATGTTCCTGTACACGTGTTGAAATTGTTTTTTGACGTTTGTCCTATGTATACCGCTGAGCAAGAATTGCATGGAATACTATAAACTGCATTTCGTGTTTCGGCTGTCGATTTCTTGTTTTTAGCATTAAACAGGACCATGCACAGATTGTTCGTGGGTTTATGTGCTATTCTGATGCCCCACTTGGTCGGTGCGTGCCGTGCCTTCTGACACATTATGGTGATACGGGAGTGAATGCCAGGTGGGGTGGGGGTTCTGATTTAAGTCGATTGTATGCTGATTCCTTTGGCGTCTGCTGTGTAGACTCCGAGTAATGAATGTTTTTGAGTATCCGTTCGAGGTGAAAAGTTGGAAGAGATAGCGTGTCTCATTAATTTTTGTTTCCTTGGTATTACAATGCATGTGGACTCGTTTAAATAGGGTTTTCACGCAGCTCCATTTATGAGATACCGGGTGGTTGCTGGCGAAGTGTAGAATCTTGTCTGCGTAGCATTGTTTGCGGTAAACACTTGTGGTCAGGGTGGCGTCACTATTTCTTTTGATGTAAATGTCCAGGAAGTTGATGTGTCGATATGCCAACTTAAGAAGGACATGTACACAAAAATTAAACTATACAACCCCCCGCCCGCCTTGATCATACTGACTTAGTCACCTCCACCCACACCACTGAATGTGTTGCTATATTGCGCCTTTGATTCTTGTAAGTCTAAGCATTATCCTCTGATGAAGACCCCTGATAGGGGTTGAAAGCTCAGGAATAAAACTATTTTATGATACGTGATTCGTTTTTTCTCCCTTCGTGGATCTCCAACTGCAAATATGCAAACCGTATCACAGACCTTCTCTTCCATTCATATATATATATAATAAACTAGGGGGCTTCGCTTGCAACCCCAGTGTTTGGTTTTCCGGATACACACTTTTAAGAATTTTTTTTTTTTTTCTTTGAATTGTTGCTATTTCATTAGTTTCACTTTTATTTCAGAACTTCTGTAAAAACAATATTTGGAATCTTTGGAGTCCCAATATGCTGAATCTCATAAATGAGGTCAGTGAGACGTGTGTTTAATGACTTTGTACCTTAATTCAGGATAGGTTTCTCTGTTTGAAATTTCAGCACAGACAAAGCGATCAACATCATCAGCAGTTAATAATTTTTTTTGCAAAGTAACCAATAAATGCATTTGAGGTAAACCCCATTTTTGAAATTCTCTAACTTAAACTTCAAAGCCTTACAATATTTACATACTTCTGACATATCACCTGTGTCCATATATTCAATCTCATTTTGCCTTTTCGTTATTTCTCCGAGTAATAATTTCTCTTGTTTTGCGCTAATGCGATGTTTACTGTCTTTGTTTTGACACTGCCATTTTTTTTTCTGCTTTCATATTCTGCATCTTGCTCAGCATGTGTTTCACGTCTTCGTGTTTATTTTAGTTTTTCTTTTTTTTTTTTGATCCTTTTGAATTCCAGTTTTCATTGTCTCTAACCTGCTCAGCTTGCGTTTGGCCTCCTTGTTTTTTAACCTCTTTATGACGTTTTACATTGTTTTCTACTCTTATTTCTGGCCTCGCTTTGTCCTGCTTTTTTTCAGTGACACCTGGTCCGTGGTGATTATTTTCCCTTTTTCGAGTAGTAATTTCCATTTGTTTGTGCCACTGCGATCTTTACTTTCTTTTTTTTTTAGATTTTCTAATTTTCCTACTTTCATATTCTTGATAACTTTCTCCACATGTGTATTGCACCAACTTTCAAATTCCACTGCTTTCATAATCTGTAACCTGCTCTGCATGTGTCTAACATGAACGTCTTTATGAAGTTCTACTTTGTCTTTTGCTCTGTCTTTTAATTCTGAGCCCAATTGGACGTGCTTTTTTTCAATTTCACTGTTCCTGGCTGATAATTACTTATTTTCTGAATTTCCACCAGATTATTCTTTTTCTTTTTCTCTCCAACACTTTTGAGTCTCTCTTCTCCTCATTGCTTTCTTCTTTGCTTAGTCGTCAAAGTTTCATTTATAACGTATTGTCCTTATATGTGCCGAGACCATGGATCTGTGTGTACTGAAATCCTTTAGACGACTGAATGTCTTGCTGCCCGTGGTCTTATTTGATATTGGTTGTAAGTAGGGCATGTCTTGCAAGAATCTCATGTTCTACATCCTTGCGAGACGGTTCTGGGTCAATCTTTTGGCACAGAGTCTCATGTTTGGCCACAGAGCGTCTCGTGGGGACCTTAATCTCTTTCGTCTCATGGGTCTTTTAAGAGTCTTCCGTAATCTTAACGTGAAGATCACATCTCGTCTCCCGTTTCTTTCCCAGGATTTTTTTTTTATTTTATATATATATAAAAAAAATCTTGGGTCGAGACGTGACCTTCTCGGAAAGACACTTTGACGTCCCGCAAGAACAACCAATTTAAAACAAGATCACAGACATCTAACCTCTCAGTTGTTGGAGTGCTTTTGGCAGACACACTTCATGTGCTCACAGCTCTTAAAAATGTAATCGTTCTAGAGGGCACGTCAACAACTAAGCATATACGTTGAAGAGAAAAGAAGGCAAAAAAGAACACACATGCATACGTGCGCACACCCACACATATACACGAGCAGACACACATGCATGCAATTTGCGCATTGATTATTGCTTTTTTCCATTAGATATAGATATCGATAGATATATCTATATCTATCTATAGATATATATCAATATAAAGAGGTGGAAATATTTTCAGTTGCTAAGAGAGCATGACTTTCCATTCTTTGTCCATTAACTGTAGTTTCTCTGCATTGCTTTAGAAAATTCTAAGGGTGAGCCATATTGTAAGCATTGGTATAATTTTAAGATTACTATTTGTAGTGTTTATTTAATAGTAGTTAGTGCCAGGGTGCTCCCTGATTGTGGATTTTCCATGTTCTTCCTGTCTGAGTGAGTTTTCTCCAGGTGGTCCAGGTTTCCTTCATGTATGTGTCTTAGGTTGTTTGGCCACTCTTGATTGACCCAGATTGATTGAGTGTGGATGTGTTCTTCAGTGTGCCCACCCAAGATTTTTTTTTTTTTTTTACTTGGTGTTCATTTCATCGGGGATAGTCAGTGGCTCTATGTGACTCTTAACATAAGAAGCAGATGGATATATGAATAGTTAACTCATCTTAGACACTGTCCAGATTGATGTGACAAACTCCACACGTGGTAGGTGACGTGGGAAAAGAATTAGATCATCATGCAGCAACCTAATGACTACAATATTACTTCTGAAAAGATGACGTTCTATAAAGTACACGGTGGCTTGCACTACTAAAATATTTTAGTGTTCCGTCTGATAATACATGAAAGTGAAATGGTTTAAATGCAGTTTCTCCTAACTTGAAATAGATGGTGACACACCATGAGTATTGGACATGTATGAAAGAAAGGAAGTGGGTGAAATCTTGGTGTTGAGGTTTTGGTCAGGTGTCATTCTTGTGTAGAGCTGCCCTGGCTCCTCTATTTTTGTTATGTTCTTTGCTGCGTGGCCTTTGGCCATTTTCAGTGTGCTAGGTACACAACACCAGATGGTATGCCTTCACCAAAAATGCTTTTTTTTTCTTGTGCACAAGTCATTTTCCTCACTTTGGCCAAAAGAAAGTTAGCGATGCTCACCTCTGGCACAAAAATGGGCTATATAAGGTAGTGTCACTGGAAGCTGGCCTAGTGTAGGTTCCTTTCAAGTTAGATGCCAGCTCACCTGTCAGTCAAACACTGGAATAATTGCATTTAGAACTTAATGGCCAAATCTCTCTATTATAATAAAAAAAATCCTGAGACGAGACTTTTTCAGAGAGATACTTTCACATCCTGCGAGACGAGACTTTGTGCTAAGTGATTTAAACCTCGCCTGGGGCCGGAAATAAAAGACAAAAAGTAGATGACAAAGTAGAATGTTGTAAAGAGATTCAAAAACGTTGGCACCATGGACCTGCAGGGTAAGTTCGAGATAATGAATGTATGAAAATTCAAGTCTCAAAAAAATGATAGTAAAGATCGTATTAGCACTAACAAATGGAAATTATTACTCGGTGAAATAACAAAACAGCGAAAAGAGAGTGAATATATTGTTCAGATCTAAACTTTATGTTGGAGACTTGTAGATCATCTAATTTGTGTTGCCATCAGGGAAAAGTCGTGTTTCTTCCCAAAGAAGAGGCGTATACGCGAGAATTAAAAAAAGATTTTTTGTTAGGTGAAAATGATATCCAGAGACGCGAGCAGGGGGCAGCCCCCTAATATTTTTTAAAGTACACAGGGTACAGTGGCAGCAGTTTCCATTGTGCACCGTACTGTAAAGACATGGAAATAAAATATCAAGTACTGTGATAGGGAGTGGATAGGAATGTGTAGAATGGCCAGTTCTTATTGTTCTCGTGTGTTCTAGTTATCATAGAAATGAGAGGCACAATGAATGTAACAATAATGATCATTTTGGTAGTAGGTCTGTAATCTATCCAAGGTTACTTCCTATCTTGTGACTATTGCTTATGCCATTGGTTTAAACCCGGTCTCTGTTATGTGGGTCAGGCCTCTTAGAAAATATTACACTACCAGTAATCCAGCATTCACCTTCACGGGAGTTGGAAACGAGCCATTGTAGTACAGTGCTGCTGCCTTGTGAGGACAGGCTGGGTATTTTCACGGGCAGTTGTTAGGTCGCTTCACCTCAGGGATTTGTGCTGACAGCTCACTTGCGTGGCTTGTCTTGTTGCGCGTGCAAAGCTGCGTTTCTTTATCACAGATTGGCCTTGCTGGTTGAATGGACTGCTGTGTCTGCTGGTTTCTGTTCCAGCACACCGCTTTGTTGATTTATCGTTCTTGACACTGCATGCATTCTCACCGCTGCTGGTAAAAGTGACTCTAAATATAGTCACGCTTCCCTGTGCGTAATAATGAGGCATGCGGAGGTGCTGCTTGTGGGTCCACCTGCATAGTTAAACTCTGACTGTCACTGCTGATCAACACTTTATCAATGTCAGCTGGCAGATGAGAGGCTCTCCCTCCATGTTTAGGTATTTGTAGGTGCATTCACATATAATGTTAAAACACCAACTGCTGTCACAATGTCCTTTATATGTCACACTTATTATATTTTTCAATGACATTGGTCAGTAAAGGTCAATTTTTTGACACATTGATGAATTTGTTAACATGTCCACTTTAAGACAAACATTCTGTGTGCCTTGAATTGCCGATTACTCTTTCACATTTACCTGGTAAGGTCACTCAGTTTGTATATTGTCCTCTTTTACTTGTCTGACAGTCACTGCTGAAGTCGAAACAAATTCCCAATATGAAGTTAGTCATATGCTTGGAGAGTTCAGCATCCGTTTCCTGCTGCATGAGTGAACTGTAAAATTAACAAAAAAAAAAAGATGTTACTTATCTAGAAATGAATGGAGAGGAAGAGCGGCATGTACTGTGAGCGTCGCCCTGCATTGCATAGAATGAAGAAACAACTTGCAATTTTTGGGGAGCCTTAGTTTTTAAAAATGTTTTTGTTTTTTTGATAAAATTCTTAAAGGCCCTCTTTATGTTAATAGGCAAATCTCTTAAGTGGACCGACCCTGCAGATTTTTGACAGAGTTAATGGATATGACGACGTCTGTTTCTGGGCACATTTTTTTAAAAACACTTCAGACTGTGTTTTGCTTTGAAAACTCCCGCCACTCTGAACGCAGTCTTTATTTGGGACCCTGAGCCCATTTAATCTTAGAGAAAAGGTCAATTTAGACATTTATTTTTGGAAACTTATGTAAAATTTTAATTTCCCCCTTGTGGACAAATAAAGTATTATATAATGTGAAAGTGAAGAACAACTGTATATTTAATGTGCAGTTAATATTTCTTTTTTGTGTATTTTACTGCTGTTCTTGAAAGTGGCCGGAATTGCTCAGTCACAAATCACAGCATGTAGTCTTCGCCGTGTGGTGCTTGTGCATCTTGCTAGCATTTAAGACACTCTGCCTGCAGCTCAATAATGGCTTGCTCTCGTTCCTAGTTCATCATCGCAGATAGGCACATGGTATGTACGTTGCTTGAAGGCATTCATTTGATTTGGTGTTTTTCAGACTCTTCATTTTGTTTAGATTAGTACCTGCTGTTATATGAACCAGATGTTCATGGAGGTGACTCATTCAGCCCTCAGGCTTTAAAGTCATGGACTGCATTGACGCTACCACTCTGTTATGATCTAACTTCGATTCTTAACATGTCCAGCACATGAGGTGCTGGAGGGTGTTTATTTCTCTCTATTATAATAAAAAAAATCTTGGGATGGGACTAATCCTGCAACAAGATGTGACTTTTTGAAGAGACTTTTTGGAAGGAAGACTTTTGCCATGAGATTCTTTCAAGGCACGCTCTACTTACAAATTTACAAACAAGACCATGGTCATCGGGTGCGTTCTGGCACTTAACCTGGACAGACACCAATCCATTAAAGCAGGGGTCTTCAGTCACGGTCCTGGAGGGCCGCAGTGGCTGCAGGTTTTTGCTCCATCCCAATTGCTTAATAAGAAGCACTTCTTGCTAAAGTAACACTTCTGCTACACTTTAGTTGTCTCACTCGTTAAGCAATGAGGGTTCAAAATCTTATTTTAATCTTAAGCAGCTGTATTCTTGGTTTTTAATTGGTCCTAATTAGCAATAACATGCAGATGACAAAACAGACCAGTATTTCTCCTTTTAGCTTGTTACCATTTACACCTGTGTGTATTTATAATGCACTACTGGGTTTAATTAAATACTTGGAAGGAAAGTGAAGAGAAAAAAATTGAAGGACTGAGAATTAGTCATCCATTTTAGCCTTCAAATCATTTGGATGATATCCTTAGAAAGAGGAAGAAAATCTAGGATATGAGAATTACCTGACATCGCAGAGCTAAAGCACTAACAAGCCATGAAATTAAATTATTGGCAAGAATTGGCTTTCTAATTAAGCAACTGGGTTAGAATAAAAACCTGCAGCCACTGCAGCCCTCCAGGACTGTGATTGAGGACCCCTGCATTAAGGGGATTACTTATGAACACACACACACTTACGAAGATCCAGTTTAGAATCACCCATTCGTCTAAATATTGCAGTGAGAAATGATGAAGTCAAACAAATTAACGTGAAAATTGTCGATCGGTTACACGGCAAATTGGTTAAATGCGTATCAATAGACTATGCTGAAGCAGTTGGTGTTGATCGGGCAGAAGATGAAAACATCAACCTACAATATCCCAAAGAATATCTACAGGTGTTAACACCGTCTGGTCCTCCACTGCCTGAATTACTGTTGAAAGAAGGATGTATCGTAATGTTATTGTGTAATTTATGTCTGAGTGATGGGCTATGCAATAAGACAATATTAGTTGTATTCAAAATTGGTTGAACAATTCTGACATGTAAAATTTTAACAGGCAAGAAGAAAGGTACTGTAGTACATCTAACAT
Organism: Erpetoichthys calabaricus; assembly: GCF_900747795.2. Taxonomy (NCBI): domain Eukaryota; kingdom Metazoa; phylum Chordata; class Cladistia; order Polypteriformes; family Polypteridae; genus Erpetoichthys; species Erpetoichthys calabaricus. The sequence continues at coordinate 167,383,540 of NC_041403.2, read as the reverse complement.
GAGACACCAAAGGAGATCTTGATATGCCATTCGTATTAAAACGTTTACAGTTTCCTGTTAGAATAGCTTTTGCTATGACAGTTAACAGATCAGAGACAAACATTCGAAAAAGTCAATTTATTTATTAGAGAGAAAGAAACGATATTCACTCACAGGCAATTATACGTTGCGTTGTCATGATGCAACTCCAAACACTGAATCAAAATTCAATGCGATCTTGAAGAAAAGATAATTTCAAATATTGTTTTAACTGAAGTTTTAAAGTAAAAGTGAAAATTTTTTGTCTAAATCAAACGTTCTTCTGCCATTCAGAGTCCTCAATGCAGCTAACATCCTGCAGTGTATGCAGTCCTGGAGTGTCTTCTCAGAATGGAGAAGGAAGAAATCGCAGCAGAACATGCATTACATTTCCGTTTATTCGCTTAGCAAACACTTTTCTCCAAAGTGACCTCCAAAAGAGGTCAGCATAATCAAATAAAACGTGTAGATCTCCCTATTTAAAAAAACAAAAACAAAATGAGCTCTGCTTCTTAAACAGAAAATTGAACAACATCAGCAGAGCTCATGTTTATCTCATACCTGCATGGTACCTCACAACGCATTTGCAGTAGTTATGTCCCACTTAAGCTAAGTATGTATTGCCACAACTAGACCATGTAATGTGAACATGTGCTCAGACTTCTTCACCAATTCTGATTTGGGCAGTGAGACCTGGTGGTGTAAATGCAGTCTTGTTTCTTTAGTGTTGTGTGTTCCTGTTTCCTTATGAAACCTGGATGACTTCACTCTGTTTAAGTTATATGAAACTGGTCTTGTCTTCTAATTAAGTTTCTTGTAAAGTTTGTAAGTATCTATTGCATAAATATAAAGATTTTGGTAAAGATGGCAATACATCCTTTGGGTGTATGATTTCATGTTGACCTCTCTAAGTTGTTGCTTTAACAGCAAATTCATAGTACGTGTTTTTTTTTTTTTTACTTATGGCGATTTTACGTAAAAGAGAAGGCTCATGTGGATATTTCTGACAGTAGATTGGGAATATGACATGGTGTCTTTATTAACAAGTTGCTTGTTTAAAGACAAAATTGATGTTGATTAATAAACTGGTGTAGTGAAAAGCAGCTGTTACATGGTGCCAAATTTTAAAACCCATGAATTTGCCCAGCTCTGTGTGTGTGTGTGTGCTCGCACACACACGTGTACAGGTATACACTTTATGTATAGAGAAGCAACATTGTGCATTCCAAGGGGAGCTGCCTGACACGTAACTGAATCCTAAAGCTTGCCAGCACACTACAGTTGGGATTTTCTTTTTCTTTTCCTTTTTTTTTTAATGTTTTGCATCTTTCATCATCCAAGTTAATTTTTGGAGGCTTGCTGGAGCCTTGAGTCACTTCAGAAGAATAGGAGGAAAGCCGTTGGCTGATTGATCACTCAGGGCCAGTAGTTCTAGAATGCACTCTGTAGTCTGTGTATTTTTAGTAAATAAAAATAAAACTTTATATAAATATAAAATATAATACTTTGTTTTTATTGAAAAGATGAGGTATTTTAATGAATTTGTTCATTTAATCATTCCCTGAGCTATGAGGAGAGATTTGAAGGAGTTGAACTTTCTCAGTTTAAGCAAATGGTGATTTAAGAGCTAACGAGATTGAAGTGTTTAAAACTATGAGTGGAATGAGCAAAGTAGATCCCAGTTGTTACTTTAAAATCAATTCACAGGAACGTGATTGGAAATTTTGTTAAGGGCAGGTTTTGTACAAATGGTAGAAAGTGTTTCTTCACGTAAACAACCATAGCCACATGGAATCTCTTTTGAATAGGACAGATGAGTTTGCTGGGCCTGTTAATGATTTAGGGGTTCAGGTAGACTTGATTATCCCAGCGGGAAATTTTGTTTGCAGCAGGATTTGATGTTCTGCTCATCTCCACTGTGACTGAGGCTTGTTGGTTTGATTTTGTTAGCGGAGTAATAAAAGCAGCCAGCCACATGTAATTACTCACTTGTGCTGCTTCACTCTTGGAAATGTTGACGTGTTTAAACAAACACTGTAAATGATAAACCACTTGTGGCATCCTTCCACTTCTCTTTTTGTCTTCCCATTTTTGCTTTCTTTCATGTTTATGTTGCATGCTGCAGTTGGTGGGTGAATGTTCTAAACTCTTTCATAAATTTTACCTGCAGTGATTTACGAACCTATTGTGAATTTTTTTTTTTGTATTTATTTTTGACAGTTTATCTGAAACAGTCTATAAAGCTCTCAGTTGGTGGGTTGCCAGTCTGTACAAACTGTCGTAGCTCTGTACGTGGTGTTTTTTTTTTTTTTTTGTATTGCTTAAATGAAGAAGCATTAATCTGTAGTGGGCATTATTTGAGCAGCAAATATTCCCAGAATTTGTTGAGATAATACTTTCATAATATACAATGCTAATAAGCCACAGATTTCAAATTCATTTTTATTGAGGGCCAAAAATAACACTTCATATATCTAGTGCAGGCAAAAATATGTCAACAGTCAATTAGCACCAAAAAACTTTGCCCCCTGCTCACTTCGCACACAAATCTAATTCCCTGATCCTGACTGCGGGCTATGAGTTGGACACCCCTACTGTAAGGACTTAAAAGTACCATTAATGACGATTGTCATAAGTTATCAAGTGGGTTGGTTTTTGTTTTAATCTGATTTGTTGGTTGACTGCAGGATCTATAGAACACCACATCAAAAGTTGTCTTGACACCTGAGCTGAGTTGAGTGCATTCTAGGCTGATTATCTTTTAAAATGTGAACACAAATGGGTGTTTGTCTTGGCTCACTTTATATTTGTATTGAATCACTAAATAAATAGCTTTGCATTGGTTGCAAGTTGGACCGCCAGCAAAGCTTATGGGCTCTTAATACATTGTAGACATTTTGAAAGACTACTAAAGCTGCTAACTTTAGTGGTGGTTGATAATTTTCCCAATATTCTATTTAATGCTCAATAGTGGTAATCTATTCCTTTTATGGTGCATCGGACTATTTTTAAGTTAGATTTGTGACAGGCATCTTTTGAAGCATTGTAGTAGCCAGAAAGAGAGAAGTGAAGAGTGCATCAGGAATGGTCTGGTGTGGGTTTTCTCTTGGGATGGTTAGAGCTTTGTTAGAGGGTTCAAATGTGCGTCGATATACATTAAAACATTTAAAAAATAAAGTCAACTTTTTGCTCGATTGTCTTTAACATTTCAGTAATGATAAGATAATAAACACACAAGCCTGCAATTGATGAGAATGCTGCATTCAGGGGTGTTAGCAATAATGCAGATTGTTGATTTCATATTACTAGAATTGCCTGACGCTCATGTATTTAATTGTTGATCCCTTTTAAATTTTTTTTTTAACACTGAGCCCCCACATAATCAAATGTGTCGAAGCCTTATGTTCAATATTATTTTTTTCAAATAACCTGCAGACTACGACCTTTACCTGTTCATTTTATGTTAACAAAAGAAATGCTGTAGTCCTATTGTTCAGTGAACATACAAAATCCTAAAAAAGAAAACCCTTAAAATACATTTTCTATTAATAAAACATGTACAAAGTACCCTTAATACATATGGCATAAAACTAAATAGTTTAATTATTACATGCCATATTTCTAATAAAGTATTCATAACATGTTGACCAAGCAGATTCTTAAGTTTACACACAAAATGGATGTATGTGTCTGTCAAGCTAACTGGCCTGTTGCTTCCTAAGCAGTGAAAGCAGATTCTTGTTTCTCTATTCTTTTTACAATTAAAATATGAGCTGCTGCACTGAATACAAGTGTGCTCTGAATCCACAAGGAGGATCTGTTTTAATTAAATTAAATGAACAATTTAATGTGCCTCTCTGTTCTTGGACTTCAATTTCCGCTGCACAGCACAAGTGTCTGCCGGTCCTCTCCGTGCACAGAGTAACTCCACAGATTCCTTTTTTCAGTTTATTGCTAGAGTTTCTTTACTGTATGAGCCAGTCATCAAAAGGCAGGGCCTGTTAAAGTCCATCACAGCACTTGTGTGATTTTTGGGTTCTACAGAAATAAATTGTATTGCAATCATCTGGTCCGCTCTCTCTTCTAAAGTCTGTATACTTCCTCAGGTGCCTTAATCTCTGTCCAGGATTTTAAATCACCTGTCGCTCGCAAACCGTTTGAACTATTGACCTAAAATTTGGTACACATATACTACATCACCTCTACTGTCCGCTTCCGGGGTGATCAGTTTTATTACTGTTTTTATTTTTATTTTATTTTATTGCAGAAATGGCTCTCTGCACCACAGCAGTTGTGTGCCGTTTTCATCCCTACCACCTTCGCCATCACTTCCCCTACCTTTTCATATTTTAAATCATTCTTGAGGCAGATTGAAGACTTTAGTGCCAGCGTAAGTGAAAAATTAAAGAAAACGAACTAAATAATTGCAACACAAACACTGACTTAATCAGTTTTAATGCGAAAAGATGCCGACGGAAGAAGATGATCAGTGGGCCGCTAGGGTGGAGAGAAGAAGAGCTGCTCAGGAAGCGTCAAACGCATCAACCTCTGAGCAAACGAATGGTAAACGTACAGAGAGAGAATGAAAACTAGGAATGATCAAGTCAAGTTGATTCACTGCACGTTATTGTGCAGTCTGCTGTTACTGGTACCATAATTAGTGTAAAGGGTCTCTACCACTTCATTAGTGGGAAGCTTTTAAAATTGGATGCAAAACTTTTTTGTGATCAATTTGTATGTCACTGATGGTCATTTCAAGTAAAAATTGGCTGATTGGCAGCCAATCAATTGGAGCATTAGGCCGGGTTTATACTTTACACGATGCGACACCTGCTCCAGCGGGTGCTATTGCAATGCAAGCGTTGTATTGTTTATACTTCCGCGTGTACTTTCACATAAATCTGGAAGATTCCACCAGGTGGCAGTGCGAGATTTCATCACAGTGAGAGAATGTTCGGCTTCACTGTGTTATGAATTGCATGACACATCCTTTAAATTCCTGACATCTTGCCACAATATCTCTGAAAAGGATGTTTAATGATTACCTCCATCAATCCAGGGATGTGCCCATTCAAGCAAGCATCGGGCGTGAGACAGAAACTAAATCCCTGGGTGGGGCATCAGCTCATCGCAAGGTGAATACAAGCTCACACCCTCAAACACTGGCATCATTTTATCGTCGCCAAATCCCCAAACCTTCATGTCTTTAGAAGGAAACCGCAGCACAGTGTGGAAACCCACCAGGAAAACATGCAAACTCCCGGCAGGGAACACCAGAGACGGGACTCCCTGGGAGAAAGCAGTGCTACCGCTCCTCCACCGTGCCTCCCCCACGTGTGTAATTATTAGCAGTATTCATTATTTACATGAAGTTAACAATTTATCTGTAAAATGTAATATACATACTTTAATTCATTTCATCGTGAAAGTGATATCCAGTATAAATGTAAGGATTCTAAATGTGCGGAGAGCTGGAATATCATAAATGTAATGTGTTCTGTGTGGTGATCTATTGTTGCTTGCCGCTGCTGTCAGCTCAGGAGGAAGCCCGAGAAGCAGACGGCGATTAACAACTGGGTCGGTTTTAAGATGATGTTTACAACAGTCTGCTTTAATGGCAAAATAAACTACGAGGTTAAAGTGGACATTCTGAGATTAAAACTGAAATTTCCCCTTTATTCACAAAATAGACCTTTTCACTGTGTCCAAATACGCTGCCATACATTCTGATGCTGTTGTGAAGGTGCAAAAAAATAAAGACGGCACAGAAGATGGTATGTGAGACTTTTAAAACGTATCTTATCACTGCATTGGGGAATATGCAACACTTGAATATAAAAGCACCGTTTAGCTTCACCACAGTGAAGCATTCATCAAACATTGAGGCACGCACATCGATCATGTAGGATCCGCATAGCAGCTTTCTGTCCCATGTAGATTGTAAATGGAGACTCTGACGACACGTTTCAACTTGATCGCACTGTGCACCCCGATTTTTTTTTTTTTTTTTTTTTTTTTTTTTTTTGGGCTGGTACTGCAACTCGCACACGCGTCGCATTAATTTCTGAGGACGTGTCAAATGAACACTAGGAACACGTGACAGCCATGATGCATGCGCGTCTGCATTCTGAATGTGAAGTATAAACCGGCCCTTACTGTTTAAAGACTTATTTTGAATTATGTTATCATAATGCTAAGATTAGTTTAAAATCTATATATGTGTTTTAGTTTGGTTACAAGCAGATTTGAATGTATCGCCCCAACTTGTATTCCTGGGTTTACTTTAACATTAGACCAACTGTGACAACAGGCCATTTCACTCGACAAGCTCATCTGGCCTACTCATCCAGATTGTCTAAAGCAAAGTGAGACTTGTGTCCTGCTTAAGAAAAACTGCACCAAGTCTTTACTGTGGATCAGGAGTCTTGACTGGCAGCTTTTAACAGAATATTATCCAATCTAGAATTTCTTGTGTGTTTTTAGGGGGTTGTACTTTGTTACAATATTGAACTTCTGTAAACCCTTATTTCCGCTTGGGGATAAAGTGTTCTGTATTTGTCTGTCTATCCATAACATATTTCACCCTGCCTAATCTTCTGGCACAAAGCTTGTGAAGCAAGCAAAGCAAAACCAAATCCCACTCCTTCACAGGCACCTTGTGCAGTCTTGTCCCCTTACAGGATGGACCTGGCTTTCTGTACAGTCACATTAGGATAATGTAGAACTGCCAAAGTGAGATGAAAAACGTGAGGACACCAGCATGTAGAGAGTGTGCAGAATCTGTGCAGAAAGAGCCCACAAGTAGGATTGGAGGAAAGCAAAATGAAAAATGAATAAACCTCTTGGCCCATCATAATAGATAGTTGCTGAAAGTTTTTGTTGGATGCATTCTTGGCCTCCTTGTTAAGATGCGACTTGCAGAAAGGTTGCTTGTGTAAGAACATGGTTGCGTCATTGCTGTGGAATTTTATTCTGTCAATGGCACTACAAAAATGTTATGACTAATTTCTCGGTTACATTTAGAGTATTTAGATAATTGCAGCTTTAAGACAATCTCTTGTTGTTTTTCTAATAGACCAGCAATTCATTCATTATCATTATAGGTTTATATGTCCTTTGATAAAGATGCATCTTCCTAAACAATATTTCAGGCTAAAAAGAAACGAGAGGTGGGGAGCACTAATTGTAGCCGTAATATTCAAGTGCATATTGAACATTCATTGGTAGGCACGCTAACTGTAAAAATGTGGCTGCAGCATCACCATTGTGTTGGCCAGACAAGCTGTTTGTATACAAAGTGAACTGCAGTGCAGCAGTTAGTGTTGCTACCTCATACTTCCAAGGCGCGGGCACCCTATGGAGTTTGCATATCCTCAGTTTCTTGTGCATTTTTTCCACGTACTGCTGTTGTGGTGTTCCAAAGAGTCGCTGGTTAGGATGAGTGACTTCAAATTAGTCTTTCTTTGTGTGCATAAGAGTGTGCTCTGCTGTCCTTTCCACCCAGTGCTGCCAGTTCTGGCTTCAGCTCATTGCGAACCTGAACTGGAGTGGTGTTTTCAGAACGTGCGTTAAATGGATATACTCGTAAAACACTGCACGCCTTGTAGCGGACCTCAGGGTTCTGAAGATTTGTTTGCAATGGATTGTGTGAATAGGTGATGTCAGATGATAGGCACCATAGTGACGCTGCTTCTTGGAAATGAGTTTTAACTTGGCTAACACCCGGTGTATTACTGATGTCATTAGAAAAAGAGATCTGCCTGTGTATGACATCTGTGAGAGTGAACTGTGGTTCACAGTTTGTGTGACATCAAATACGGCCAGCCTCCACTATTAATAGTGCGTGTGTAGAGTGATAGCTGGACAGAATGAGTAAGTGGGCAATGCCTGGAATTCTTGACCATTTTCCAAGTGTAGAAATATTTAAATTCTCGCTATCCTGGCCAGGAATGCCTGGTCCTATTTTTAGGGTTTCATTCATTGTTGTCGCCTTAAATGCAGACCCCAGTAGACGCGCCTTACTACATTGACCTAACCTCGTATACAAGTTGAAGAGCAGCTTAAATTGTTAAGTTTACAGCAGTAAAAATTTCACAAATCAACGTTTACGGTGTGTTTACATGTGCTTTAACACCCTGGTCAGTCACAGAAGTCTGTTGTCTATAATGCAATGTAAACCCCTGCTCTGGTTAGAGAACAACAACATTTATTTATATAGCACATTTTCATACAAAAAGTAGCTCAAAGTGCTTTACATAATGAAGAAAAGAAAAATAACAGACAAAATAAGAAATTAAAATAAGACAACATTAGTTAACATAGAAAAGGTGTAAGGTCCGATGGCCAGGGTGGAAAAAAAAAAAAAAAAAAAAAAAAACTCCAGAAGGCTGGAGAAAAAAAATAAAATCTGTAGGGGGCCACGAGACCACCCAGTCCCCTCTGGGCATTCTACCTAACATAAATGAAATAGTCCTCTTTGTAGTTAGGGTTCTCACGGAATCACTTGATGAGAAGCCATGTTTTTCGTCTCTGAGAAACTGGGTTAGCAGAGGTAGACTCCACAGCAAATAACCCGATTTATTTGGCCATGTAAACTCTTAACTGGGTTACACTGAAGGATTTTGTAATCTGTGCTTGTCCGTTACGCTCTGTCAGCTTCACATAGGCACCCTGCAGCCACAGTTTGAAGATGGAGGACATGTCCAGAGGCGAATGTTTGAGTGATCGCCTTATTCCTTCAACTGGTTGAAATTAAAAGTATTTTTTTAGTTCATTTTGTCTTTGGCTTCCTTCTCTTTCTTTATTTTACCAAACGGTGCCTGATGAATACACACAGCTGTCAGTGGAGACAAGTTAGACGGAAAACTGCTGGCTCCTTTGTCATTTGGTGTCATTGAAAACAGTGAATGCAGCGGTTTAAGACTAAAATAAGCAAGATAATGAAAATAAAGTGGAAAATATCACCTGAGCAATAAGCAATCCTCGATATCTGACTTCTCCTGAAGCAAATGGGGGTTCGAACAAAAACCTATAGCCCTCCAGGACTTACATTGCACACCCCTGATTTAAAGGGTCTGAGTCTTAAATAGCAAAGTCAATCAAACCTGCAGCCACTGCCGTCCTACAAGATCGGAGTTGGGCAGCCACTTAATCCCAAGTCAAGCAACACTCTGTACTTCAGAATGGCAAATCATAAACCGGGTATTAGACCCCTTTACAAATTAAAAATAAACTGAAATACTACATTGACATTTCTGAATGCACTGTAAATTGCTGAGATCTGTGTGTTACGTTTATGCCAATACATGATTTACTATTGAAAACTGGGGGGTGTATCCCATTGATTTCTGTGTGGTCTTCACACTGTATGTTTGAGTTCTGTTATTGGATATTACAGCCATTTTTTTTTTAATTCATAGCCGACTTTTAACCCATCTAGTGTTACTCCAAAAATTGCTGTTACACTGCAAGTCTTGTTTTTAAAATCCCTCCTTTGTGAGTGGGATGTACAAAAGTGTTATCCAAAATTTAAGTGCAGACTGTGTTGTATTTTCAAAGCACAGGACCCAACAACGCAGACGTTTGATAACCTCCTTCGGCTGGCCGTGACTTGAAGACTTTAGTCAAAATGCTGAAGCTTTAAAACGGGTGATTGGGGTGGTGGGGAAGAAACCCTCGTTACTAAAGTCAAAAAACTAACTGAGCATCTTGTGAAAATGGGTGGACCCGTAGAGGAAGGGAGAGTTGAGGGCTTACAGAAACAACAAGAAAAGAGAGCGACAAAAGGAGACCACATTGGGAGATTAAAATGAACAGAACGACGCCTCAGCCTTGTGCACTTGGCGTGAGCAAACCACAAGCTACAGCAGCTCTGTCCTTTGTGCTTTTGTCACGTCACCTAGGCAGCCAGTTGACCAATCTAAGGAGAACTGGATGAAGGGCCAATTAGATAGATAACACTTTATTTGTGCCCAGTGGGAAATCTGACCTATTACAGAAATCTTTTAAATACAAAAATAAATAGATATGTATAACGCTATGGTCTGAACACACACCAGAATGACTGAAACAGAATAAAATTAAAAAAGAAAAACTTCTGACTTGGCAGGGCCGGCCTCAGTGAGGCATCAGGCAGACTGTATTACTGTTCAAGGAGCCCCTGTTGCATTTCTTGGCACACTTCTGAGCAATTTGTTAGTGAAATGTCCTCCATGTTAGTGTGTCAGAGAGAGGATCTGCAGCATTGGTCATAATGACACTTTTTAATTCGTTTAATTATTCAAGTGACACTTTTCCTTAAGAACTTGGGAAGTTCCCATGAAATCCTGTAGTGACCTACTCCACTTCAAGAATGACTGGTCCAACAGGAAGTCTTTTTACCTTTTACTGGAGATCTAATCATTCTTGTCATTTTTGAAATGCATAGTAAGGCTGGCACTTTCTGCCCTCCATTGCGCTTTCAAATCCTGCCTTGGTGTTCATCAGTATGAAGTTAATGGTGGTTCTCTCAAGGTACCAGCGTTCCCTCTCAAGTTTCAAGCACTTTGTGGTTAATTAGAGATTTAGATTTGCAAAGAGAAAATGAGACGGTGTGTAGTCAGGTGTCCCTTATGGTGGAGTGGATTGTCATTGAGGATTGATTACTGGTAATGCACCTGATGCTTCCATTAAAGAGAGAGGTTTGAGGCTGGCTGCACCCACCACACAACGAACCACCTGGATTGGGATCTGAGTGCTGCCGTGTAACGGGGTGACACCTCAGCACCACACCGAACAGTGCGAGGTTTTTAACAATCCTGCCACCAACCACAGAGATTTCCCCGCAAGTTGGAGGACCTGCTAGCAGGGCTGGCTGCAGTTTAACGTCATGCCCGGGACGGAGCAATTGCAAGTTAAGGGCCTTACTCAAGGGGCCCAATGCAGTAGAGTCACATCTAGTGTATTTTATGGGAATCAAACCAGCGACTTTCAGATTGCCGGTGCAGATTCCTAGCCTCAGAGCTGCCACTCCATTGAAGGCTCTGATTTATTTTAACCCCATAGTAAAAGTAAGTAAAGAAATTGGCCAGGTATTTCTTTTAGGGTGTTTTAAAATAATTAAGAGATTTATTGTTTCTACAAATAAAAACATTCTGTGCCTCAAACAGTTAACACCTGACAATTTTTTTTTTTTTTTTTTTCCTTCCTGGAAAATATTTGGTGATTGTTGTAGAGCACAACTAGAATCTCTGACTGTATAACAAAGGAATTTGGAGAAATGCGACATTAACCTTTACTAAATTTAGAGTGTTTAATTAAATTAATAATGCTGACACGTTAATTTAATTAACGTAAAATTGTGCCCAGCTTTGATGGATTCCACTTAACCCTGATGCTGCTTTCCCATCATTGCAGTGTCGTGGTGAATCCTTTCCTTGTGTTTGAAGATTAGCAGGGAAGAATTCCCCAAGTGTGAGTGCAGAACTTGAATCTTCTGTGACTTGTTCTACTTTAAGCCTTTGTTATTGGCTTGAAGCATGTTGTCAACCAGCTGGGTACAGTTTGGTCTTCTGTAGTTGCCAAGAAAATTCTCAACAATCCTTGAATGCCTTCCATTCGATGACCCCTCCCCAACCGGCCCTGCTAGCAGATCTTTGAACCATTTGTCATTGATGATGTGTGGCCTTCCTTGATCTTGTCATTCGTGTCATGCACTTAATTTGTTCTTTGCTTTCACGGTTTTTCAGCCATTCACATTTTTCAAGTAGACGAGATAGAAATATATTTATTGGGTTGACAAGTGCTTTATATGCAAAACCCATGGAGTTCTGCGTAATGTAGCGACACTGTTTGGCACGTCTGTCCAATTTGTAGTGCTTGGCTTTTCTAGTAGCAGTTCCACTGCCTTTAGGTCTCCAGACATCCCAGCTGTTGCACCCTAATTTGTGTTAATGAAGTGGCAAAAAAGCTTTAGCAGTGTTCTCTCAATTCCAGTAGGATGACATTGTGGGAAGGAGAATGAATCCCAACTCAGAGGGTGACTCTGTCTAATACAAGAAATTGGCCTTCTGTGTTACTGTTAAGTTGGCCAAAGAAAATCTCTTGTTGAAATCTTAACTTGTTAATTCCTACTGAATTTGAATTGCATGATTGTCTATTTATGTAACCACTTTTTTTTTTTTCTAATAAATAGGGCATTTTGAGTCTTCTGCATTAGCCTCTTTGTACATTTAGGCTGCAATAACCGACACGTGGTGTCTCGCAAATAAACAGGCCAGATTTTATTTTTGTTGAGCATGAAAATGTGTCACATCTGTACTGTGGTGTTGGTTAAAAAGCCAATGATGAGATGAAACTGAGAACAGGACATGCCAAAAAAAAAAATAAACAGTTTGGAATGGTTTTAATAGGCCACCATCCCTTTTGTCAATTTCCTACATTCACTCAAAGGAATTCTTTATATGTTTGATCTGAGCATCCATCGCGTTTCAGGAATGCACTTGCATTAGGGCCTTCAGTCAGTCCTTATTTTACGTAAGCCCTTTTAAGTGTAGTAGCATATTTTAATGCTCGTCACTGTGTTCATCTCTGCTGGATGGGACGAGTCTTTCCCAGTGTTGTAACCCTAATAAAAATTTGGGGCATTTCAACCGAGGCAGTTTTGTATATCAGCTTGTGGTGTGTGGTAAGGGCATGGTCAATCCCATGAGATTTTGGAAGTCAATGTAAATGAAGGGAGTTCTTCTACCACTGACTTGCTACTCAGTTTCCATTGTTACTGTTCTAAGGGTGGTTCAGAAATCCAGCAGCGATCTGGTTTATGTTTGGCTGACTGCTTTACCCAAGACGAGGATACACTCTTTAAAGCAAATGGACCACACGCTTGTTTACTTGCCTTGCTGAAAGCCAAATGATGAGACTGAAGTGTGGTTTCAGCCTTTTAGGCCTTTTTTAAAGCTCTACCTCTATACATTAACAAGCACTGACTTTTTCAGATACACATTCCCTGTTTTGTGACCCTGGTGATAGTGAAGAGTTGTGCATCAATCTACTTACAGGAATTTTTACCTTCTGAAATCTTGAAAGCTTCTTTGAGGTTAATGCAACACCCTGAAGTAAACTCTTGACAAATACACAAACCAACAGCTTTCTATAAAAGAGCTGAATTGTGGGTTGAGCTCTGTTTACGTTCTCAAAAACACGTGTCGGTCAGCCACAGGCTTCTTTCTCTTCCAGCTATTGTGTGTCTTCACACCACTCTAATAAGAACAGTGTTTTATGCACTTAGAAGTACAGGTGCTTTTTTTTTTGTGTATTCTCTTGGTCTGGTGCCCAGGGCCTTGCCGTTTTTTATGCTCACTTAGGCCCAACAGAGCATTCAGAGTTATTGTTTGGTAATGGCTGGACTGACAAATGTAAACTTATTTTAAAGGTGCAATAAAGTTTCTTGATCAGTAGCAATGACGAATGGAGAAGCAGACAGAATCAGGATAATAAACTATTTTTAGGTAGCGGTTTCCTATTACTGCGACATTTTGTTTTTAACCACAAACTTTATTGAACAGATATAAATCTGTGACAGAATTTCAGTATTTTTCCTCCTCTGCTACAGTTTGTAAGAAATGTTCTCTTTTGCTGATAAGTTAAAATACCTTTTGTCGTCTTTTTATTTCAGGTAAAGAGGAGAGATGTGGAGTAGTAAGACTGGTGAAGCTTCGGGGCTTCCACTGAGCAGCAACAGCAGGAGAGGTAAGAAATTTTCAGGCCTCTGTGCTGGTCATGTTTGCCCAGCAGTTATATTAGAATCTCTTGGAAACAATAATGTGGTGCATTGGTTCAGGAAACTGGGGATGCTGGACATAATTGACAATTCTCAAAACTTTGTTTGAGTACCAACACATACAGTTAGTTCTCTGTGTCGTGTTTGACAGCCACAGGCCACAGCTTCTCTGGCCTGTAACTGTGAGGAGGTTTAATGTCGTGTTACTGCTTCATCTGAAGGATGTGCTTGTTAAATAGCCTGGTTTTGTAACACAGAGCTGCTGTATATACGAAAGGGCAGCACAGTCTTTTATTGTTTAGGAGACTGCATCCTTTAACTGTGGGTAGCGACATCCTTTACGTGTTCTGCAACTGTGTTGGCCAGTGCAGTTTTCTATGCTGTGGTGCTCTGGTCCAATAACATCACTTCAAGAGAGGCCTCTGAATCAACAATTTGATTAAGAAGGCAGACTCAGTTATGGGATGCCCCCCTGTTACTGATGGAGATAGCAGTAGAATAGAAGAAAATGAGGATGAAACTCCGTTCAGTTATGAATACAGGGCGAGTCCAAATTATGTTAACATATGAATGGCGGAAACAATTCATATTTCATATGTGCAAGATGAGTTACAGGAATGTCTCAACCTGTTCAAATTCATGTGGCACACAAATTGTCCACAAAAATTGTATATACATATATACATGGCAGTACTATTAGTGTTAACATTATTTTGACTCGCCCAGTAATGTTGCACATCCTGCCCCTGACCAGGGCTGTGAAGTCGTATCATTTACATCTACTTATTTGGCTGACACCTTTATCCCAGGTGACTTACAACATTTATGAAACAATTGGCTACATTACTTTTGGCTTTGCAATCGGAGCACAGGCAGGTCAAGTGATGTCAGTAGCGGGATTTGAACCCACAACCCACAATGGTTTGAAGTCCAAAGCCATAACCACCACACCACACTGCCTGCCTGACTCCGTAATTTCTGGTACCTCCGACTCCTGTAATTTATAATTAACACACAACATACAAAGCACTTCATCACAGCCCAGCATGAATCGTCGAGCTACTTTTTATTAAACTAACCTGTTAAAGTTTCATTTTTAAAGGCTGTGGCAATTTTGTTGTGACTTACAAACACTGAGTAATATTAAATAGAAGAATAAGACTACATTTACAGAATTAAAAAAATAACCTATTTTTATCAAATATCTAGAAGACAGTTTAATCAAATCTGTATGTGAAACTGGAGATTTTTACAGATACATTTAGTCAGAGTTGGTATATTTTTACCAATTCTGACTCCAGTCACCCAATATTTGCTTCTGACTCCTACATACCTACATCAATACACCTTTATGATGTGTCCCTGTGTCTGCTCTTTTATGTTTGGCCAAGTCCGATTTCTTTGTGTATTTTGAGGGAGGTGGTAGTTTTTTTATATTTCTATTCTTCTTGAGCTTCTCTATAAAGGTAAATTTTCCCATTGGTGCAATTAAAGCTCCATCCATCCTGTAATGTGTTGACACCCACACCAAAACTGGTCTCTGCAATTTTTAAATTAGATCAAGTTGAAGTAGACTTGTATATGAAGAATATTCAGGCTATTTCATGAATGTTATGTCCGAATATCCAGGTTCAAAATTGGATCCAATCACGTTTCCCTTTAATAATTTTTGATTGGATTGTGTCCTGTTTGAAATGGACACAGTGCTCATAAATCTGCTTGATACATGTTTAATTATGTATAGTGACAAGTTTTATTAGTGCAAAAGGCAAAAAATAGTGATGAGGGAGGCCATATTGAGTTTAACAAATAGATGGGCACCTGTCCTTGATACAATTTGAAATACCCCTGCTATTTCTGCAATCAGCCATATTTGCTTTGGTTCAGGAAATGTGCAGGGCAAGTTATAGTTTACAGTATTTTAAAATGCTACTTTTAACTTGTTTTCTGATTTTTGTGTCCTGTTTTTTGTTCTATTTGCGTTTACCTGTGTCCCTTTAATAAGAAAATACTTATCCTGGACAATAGCTGTCAGCTAAACTAATAAATCCCATTAGGGGAGAGGGAAATGCATGTTTGAATTAATTCAAATATATGATGGGTGCTTGTCTGTATGAGATGCAGTATATCACCTCAGCAAGGAGAACATAACCAAGGTGCTTTTATTAACTTTTCATGTCGAGGCGTTACTTTTATTTATTTTGCCACTTTTGCTTTTGGAACTCTATTGCAGTTTACACCAGGTTTTTTCACTCTGGTACAGCTGGTCTTGGCTGTTCAGGATGAAGTTAAGCACTGTGCCAGTGGCCTGTTGTTTCAAGTACATGTGTGAACTCTGAGGTGTGTTGATGGTGTCTAATTAATTAAAGCACTGATGATGACAGTAATTGTCCAGGGCTCGTGGTGCCCCACTCTATATATAAAGAGTGATTGACAATACCATTCCATGTTCTAACCTATAACTTCATGTGCAAAACAAGCATTGAAAAAAAAGTGCAGTCCTCTGTCCCATTGGGCTGAAGTTTGTCACTTTCATAGACCATTGAAGCTGTCCAACCAGAAATATAATTGAAAACCCCTCCAAGTGTGTAGTTCAGAGTTAGATGGCAAGCTAAAAAGTCACACATTTTTTTGTAGCATGACCCAGAGAAACATAAAAGTGAGTGAATGGAGCTAAAAGTTGCAAAGCGATTTTATAATATTCTGATGGATGTATTAGGGTGTAATAAATATTAGATCAGTCTTTAAGTATAGTTTTCTAGTGTCAGCTTTTGTTCTTTTAAGTCTAAATTTTATTAACCATCCCTGTGTCCTCGCATCTCAATATCAGTAAAATATACATATTTGCTCTCTTGGTAGTGACTTCATAGATTGATATTTTTCTGTTTTGTTTCAGGTGAAACAGTAGGCAAAAATAAATGGAGTAGGAACTGCTTTATGAAAGCAACGAGCAGAGTGTAGAAATATTGTGAGACACCAAGATAAAGCAATTAATGGTAGTTTAACTTTCTGTTTTCCTGCCATATTGGCCTGTTTTTCCACATAGTAAGTCATTTGTTAAACTGCTTTGTGCCCAAATGATTGCTGGGATAGACTCCAGCTTCCTCCCGATCCTGCTGTGGATAAGTGGGTTTGGAAAATGGTTGGATGGATGTTAAGTTGTATGAATGAATGAGAGCGAGAATTGTAGTTTGGTGAATGTGGCTTACTTTCCCAAGAGACTACTGGCTACATATTAATTTCTTCTATGTATTTCTATTATTCTTCTTATGTTTCTATTTATTTGTATTAATTTCTATTATTGTTAGTCTTTTTGAGGGTGAAGTCAAAAAGGTGTAATTGGACCGTATACATAAATAAAATGAGGTGGTAGTTGTGTTATTAAAGATAACTTTCTGTAGTGTGACATCATGTGGTAGCGGCACTCCAGTTTTACACTTTTCCAGAAGAACTAACCTAGATTAATATTAATACTTGGCAACAGAAGGATACAAAGCACCTCAAAATCCAGAAATTTGCTGTTTGTGATGCATTTTTGTGATCTATAACTTTCATTTGTGCATGTCCATCATTAAGTGAAAGATTTTGAAATTCTTTTTTGTAGAACTGGCTTCAACATGGGAAAGTCTGAACCAAACCAAAGCCACTGTGAGTATCCTCTCATTTTTCTGAGTTCATCTGTTCCAATTGCCTGTTGTCTTTTAGACCATTAAAAAGAATATGTATCATATCTGCCAGGTGAACGGTCAAAGTTTGCCAAGTTATTGGATTGGCTAAGGTGTTTCTTGCAAAGAAATGTCGAGACTCATTCCAAGAGTAGAATCCTTTGTCATCATACAAAAAAACTACACTGCTAACATCCCTTAACGACCTCCTTCATTGTTACTCTCTTTTGGTAGAGTTAAAAGGAGTAGGTTCACAGATGCCCCTGGTGTTTCTGAAGGTGTTCTTCATCCTCAGCTTGCACCTTTCAGCTTCAGTAGAGATCTTCTGAGTTTGCAAGTCTTCTGGCTCAAGAGATGTCGTGCCGTTGTTTCATACTGTGGTCCCGCTAGCAGAATGGTTGAGCAGGTAGCACAAAGGATTTTCTCCATCCCTGGCTTTGTTCTCCACATCTTCAGTACTTTTTGAAATGCATCTGATTCTAGTACTGGAAGAGATAATAGTAGGTTGGGAGTTAGATCAGAAAATATGAGTTGGAAACTGATATCTTGATGTTACTGATATTGTGCGTTTCCTTCCTCACCACCTCACTGCTTATGTGGAGTTTCTTTTCTCCATTTAATAGCATAGGTGGCTTTAATGGGTAACTCATCCTGCATCCCAGAGCTGTGCATTTTGGATTAACCAGTGATATTAAATGGATGTGTTATGTATAAAATGTACCCTGTAATGGGCAGCCCCCTCATCCTGATGTGTTTGCTGCCTCTGAAAACCTGGAATGAAGAAGCCATCTTGAGGTATCACTCCATCACAGGGCACAATTGTGCATAAACCCCACATTTGCTCATACTGAGCTTATCATTCAGTGGTGTTTAAATTCATATCAGGTTTGATATCCTGTTACACAGGATATACTTTATTTTCAACACAGAGAGGTAAAAACACTCCTATTAATAATTATAAATGAGAATCACAGTTTGCCTAGGGGTTAGAACAGTGGGTCTCAAAGTGGGGAATTTGTTAAAAATGTATGAAGCAGCCATATGTTATGGGGAACAGTGCCACATCAGCACCTTGTCACTTTTAGTAGTGTTACTCTGCCAGCTTATAGATACCAGAGTTAAGGTCATTATAGACATTCACTTGTTCCAATTTGCGCCATCACTCATTCTCACAGATGTCCTTTTACATGTACTTGGCAATCAAGATTAAAAAGTTGCTCATTTTAACCCCAAAAATAAAGAAACTGTGAAAGATTACATGTCATCTATAAGTAACAAGTGGAACAGAATGGTTAGATTGATTTGCTAAAGAAATAAGTAATAAATATGTATAAGTCAAAGTATGAACTTACTGGGAAAATAAAGTGAAAAAGCAGACTCATGCAGCAGATTTTCTCCAGTGTAGATGTCAATGCTCGACTGTTGAAGGTCAGCCTTATCCAGCGTTTGTTTTCTGCTCAGATCTCCTCGGCCACGCCAGCTGAAAAGCTGTTCAACTCAAGAGACTTTCAGAAACGAGGCATCACACACATGCTAAAAAAAAAAAAAAAGTAATTTTCCTTAGCAGCCACCTTCCTAGTGTGCATATTCTGAAGACTTGCATCTGGTTTTTACATAACTAAACCCATCCTGCGTGACCAATAGCCTTACATTTGTCTCATTTTGTAAAATGGTTCCATGAAAATGTGTATGAAAGATTAGGCTACTCTGAACTACGAACAGCTAGATAGGCCTGTGACAAAAGTATCAAGAGCTTAATATAGAGACATTTAAAGCGAGTCTTTGTCAGCCACACTTTGAATTGGCGATGCCGGCTAATATCCATGTTCTGTGATTTCAGCTAGAGTGCTAAAAATGTGTAGAAATGTAACCAGCCTTAATATAACCAAATAATCAGTTTTTTGAAGCTGTTGTTTGCTTTCTCTCCCACTAGCTGCGGCACATAGAGAATCGCCTCGAAGTTGCTCCAAGTTCTATGGCAGTTTTGGAGTCTATCATGGACGTGAAGAAGACATCTAGCAGCTCAAATAGGAAAGTCAGCAGGAAAGGTGAGCTCAGTGAAGGAAGTTGAAGTGAGTAACATTCTCTAAGCTGTGAATGCCATTTTGTTTTCCAAAGCTGCCTACTCTGTATTCTGCCCTATAGTGTGTTCAATCAAAAGGAAGCGAGTTTAGGACATTAAATATAAAAGAAGTGCAAATGTTGACGCCTGCTTTGCATGAAAGCTGCATATGATTACAGCAGTGCACTACTGATTTTGTGTGTGAACTTGTTGTTTTCACTGATGATAATTGTATTTATGTAAACTCTACTGTTAAACAGATGATTTACTTTTTACTTTTCTGCTCTTCACATATTTTGAAGATGGACGGTACCATGTGGATTCGGCTTCAGCTGCCAAACCTACTGGTCGAGGACGGGCAGGCAAGGACAAGTCCTCCCGCAGCCCTCTAAGGGTCACAACCCTGGAGAGCAATGTCAAGAAGGGGCACAAAGTGGAGTTTCGTGAGCCGTTGGCTTCATACAGGTGAGCATGGTGTCTAGGTCTCTTTGAGTCTATTTCTGTCCGGTTATTTTCTCTGTGGGCTCTCTGCTAAGCACTCTCCACAATTTTTGAAAACCGGCGGGCTTCTGGTTGTGTTGACTCATTCTTACCAAGCTGAGCAATATATGGAGACGCCACCCTGCAGATGGGACATCATCTAAGCTGCAAGTGGGGTGCTTCTTTGTGTCTCTCGGGTTCAGCTTTCCTCTACCCCGTTGAGTGCATCTTAGTCATGGCACTGTTTCTTTCAGTCTGGGAGTTCACTCTGCGGTGGTGCAGCTAAGCACTCTGTGCCATTTGCAATCTGG